>NC_056737.1:684879624-685244624 GCF_019279795.1 Protopterus annectens | reverse complement strand
AACTGTAGAAGATATACGTGCTGAAAAGAATGGGTGAAGAGTTTCCACAGGAGCTTGTGGTGCAATAAGAGCTGAGTAATAGTTTTGCTTTATGATACAGAATTGCACCAAGGAGAGGAAGGATGTGCTTTGACAAAGCTACCCACAACGACATTTCATATAAGATCAAGTTTCTTTTATTGGAACTGACAGTTACAAACTAAATAGGTATCTAGAACAATGTGCAAAAATCCAAATGAGAGCTGTCATTTATTAACAACACATAATCATACTTTGTCCTATGGCAAAGTATTCTACTCTTGTAAGAGAAAATATTATCAATTTCAGAAGGCTGCATTTTAAACTTGTTAAATTTGAGTGAGTATGATGTTGTAAACTCCATCTATCCCGAACACTTCCAGCATATTACAAAGTACATATCAAGACCAATAGAGATCCTGTTTATTGGTGTTTCACCATTGACATAAGTAGAAAACGTGTGAGGCTCATATTATACAAGGGTGTTCTGTAATTTAAATTTAATGTAACCTAATTAAGTAAATCTACTGCATGATCTGAAATGCCCTTAATGTGATGTACTACACAAGACTGGTAGTATGGCTGTTATAAACGATCTACATAATTCATCAGCTCATTGATTTATTTTCTAAAGCATGCTTTATTCAGTTTATGGTTACTTGAGAAATGAAGTCTATCCTGGCATTAATGGATGTAAAGCAAGAAACTGATTCTGGATCATATGCATGCGCATATACACATTGGACACCTATACTTATGGGGAATCTGGATAATGGTTTGAGTATGGCATATCTTTAGGAAATTATAGGAATGTAGACTACCTACCAAAAAAAATAACATGCACAGACATACAAAGAACATTTACACTCTGCTGAGAAGATAACCCAGTGAGCAACTTAAACTGACAACCATGCATAGTGTGACAACAGCACTAACTGCTGCCCACTGGGTTGTCCTTATATAAACTAAATTCAAGTGTCTTGAACAATAGTTTATGGATCTTTCTAACAAGTATTTTCAAAATAATAATTGATATTCCATTAGTTTACTGATTAATATAAAGTAAGAATTGGGTTTCCCTAAACCAAATTGAGTACCTGAGTCCCTGCTGAATGAGAACTCAACCCACTGAGTTCAACTCCCTGATGATGAACTCTCCAGCTTTTGTTTTCCATAGGAAATCACTGTTGGTTTGGTTTCTCATTGGGCATTCCTTTTGTTTTAAAGATTTTCCCTTTTCCTAGTGTCTTTGTGGAGCACATGATTTATTTTCATCTGATTGAGTTTCAGAGGAGTTAAATTCTGCAGATTGGGTCATTATCAAGCTGAAATTCAAAGAGCCGTATGTGGAAGCAAAAATGTGACTTTTGTTTTCAAGCAGGTACTTGTGGCTGCCTATAGCAGTAACTACACAACATAATATTTTATCAGCAACAGTTAGATAGGCCTCAGTCTTTAGATAATCCCCTTAATTCAGAACAGACTCTACTAATACATAGACATGACTTAAGTTGTCTTATTGACAAAAGGGTTGCCATATTTAATCTATTTATAGCCATAATTTTAATCTACTGAACTGATATAACATTACATGCAGATGTCAAGTCACATACAGGTGTTTATGGTTACCAACAAGTCAGATGTATGAAGTAACTATTACTCATATGCAAAGATTGCACTGCAAAAACACTTACTGTGGCAAACTCCTGCAGGGAGAAGTTTGGGAGCAAATTAGTTTACCACAAGGGAAGAGTTACACCCCACCCTAAATGCTAACTTTTGTGACCTCCAGGCATAATAAATTACAAAAAGCTAATCTCACTTTCCTGTTAATTCTGGCAGTTGCTCTTATTACTTTAGTTTTAAAAAGCTCTTAAAGAAGGAGAGGACTTCAAACTTTGATTAAATTAAGCTTTTCCTTTCAGACTTTCATCAAATAATTGTAAACATTAATTACTCTTGATAGCCATAATCCTGCCTTTTCTGTCGTCATCTGTTATGTAAAGATAAATGATAAGATTTTGAGAATCTGTGTAAGTCGCTCATTTACTTTTATCTAGAACTGGTGCTGGCTCATTACATTATTGATGCCAGGGACAGAATACATGCTAATATAAGTAAGAAATACAGAATACACAAGGCAACCAAATGTTAATGTAACTTAAAACATGCATAGCAAAGCTGCACATGCTAATGTAGTCATTATTTAGAACCTAGCACTTTGGTAAAAGCATTATTCCCCAAGACACGCCACAGTGAACCTTATGATGACATGGAATGGGAGTTGTGTGAAAATTTAAACTCTACACTTGTCTTCTGATACAACTGGGACTCTGAAGCTGATAAACCATCATGCGGTCTTCATTTCTGCCTTTAGCAGTGTCGTATATATTCATTGCCTGAGTATTTGGTCACAAATTACTCTCATGCACTTGTATTAAATGAGTTCCCAGTATGACATTAGTATTATGTTTCATAAACAGTTTGATACTGAGATGTGTCCAAGAAGTATTATTCTTCCTGGTGCAATAATAAGAAAGTTTTGCAGCCAGTCTTTGATTAATGTATACAAACTAATTTTTCCAGAAAGCTAAAGTGGCTATTTTTACATTTGCAATGCATTATAGGTGATGACTGGTAGAGCACTGACTGCTACCTACTAAAGGAAAGATTTCCAAGTATAGTAAGAATTTTTTTTATATATGAACCAAATTTCAGAATTTTTGATTCAGTAACAAAAATCAACCACAGAAAAAAATAAAATAAGTTGTTATATTATTTTCTTTTTGTATTACCCTTCCAGTAAAACAAAAACACACAAATATGAAAATGTCACAAATGAGTACTGATATCGAATGACAACTGAAAAATGTTCGTTCCCCCATTTTGACAGGCCATCATGAAACATTTATTCATGTATTTATTTATCCACCTGTCTTTTGTTGATCAGGATAGTTCCACTAGGTTAGTAGCATTTTTTCAGGGGAGAAAACACACCCAAGAGTGCAGCGCCCCACCTTATGCTGTACTGCAATGTTACCAATTGATCTACTTGGTGTGGGAATACAACCCACAGCCTTCTGCACAAAAGACAAGTGTGCTTCCTGTTGTGCCAGTGACACAAGCATTAAAATAAGATGTGCATCTAGTCAGCAACATTAAATATCTAATCGGCTGTAACATACCCAACACTCTCTCAGATAAAAAAACATAACATGGCACACTAGCGACCATAAAGTCTAAAATGCATTTAATGAACAGTGAAGATACTTATCCTGTTAGCTGATGATGAAAGTCCTATTCAGTTCAATATAATCTAATGTGTTGGGAAGAGGGGTGCAGAAACATGCAAGTGATTGCTTGTGCCACAGCTTACCCTCCATTCAATCAAGCATTCAAGTGATTGCTAAATGGAAATATTTTGTTGTGCAACATCATGATATAGGGAATTATGAATTTGCCACTTTCCCACAGTAATGGAGTGGTGGCGTGGTTGATGTGGTTTCATTTTCTTTCTTGATCCTGACTGCCTGCCTGCATTCTGTACAGCATTTGAGAGGGTTATGGACTCATGGTGGAGCTGCAGCTGCTTTATTCATTCAGATAGACGTAAATGTCTCTTTTCTCCTAGTGACTGAAACTTTTTATTTACTCACAGAGTCACAAAATGGTGGAAGCAAATTAATATATTATTAGAGACAGCATAAAATCTGTAGACTTTATTGAAGTATATTGAAAAATTCTACCATACAGGAACCTGTTTATCTTTGCAATGTGAGGGCAGGAAACAAGCACAGGATGGCATTTTACCATTCCCCTGTGAAGGATACAGTCTCCAACTGTACCCTTAGGGAGTCCATATCTTCTGATGTTATTTCTCATGGCTGTGGTTTACTTTTGTTTAGGTTTCAACTGCAGGCAGGATTTCATTCCAATTTGTCTGGCATTCCTATAAGATTGTGTAACCTTTGAAGTAACCTGCACACTAACTGGGACTTGGGAATTAAAATATGTTTACTTCACAGACTAATGACTTGCTCTCATAGCATCTCTTCCCATCGATTGTAACTGACAATTAAGTGAATTTTAATGCTGAACCATTTATATGTCTCTTGGCCAGTACATCTGAATCAGATTATGAGGCTGCTGTTACAAAGGACTGTGAAAATGCACTACTCTTCTCTAAAATGGTTTCTGAAATGTATTTTAGTTTTTATTCTGAGACAAGGCCATTTACCTTTGTGCAAGGAAAAGGAAAACATAAGATGTGTCCTCTTTAAATTACTGTTGCCACTAGTAAGTAGGTCATTTAGTATGTTTTTCTGTGTAGAAGACATTGTCAAAATTTACACGTAATGCATGGGATTCAGAAAATTGTATGCCGGGGTAAATTTTATGGCTCAGATTGACAAGATTCATTCATTCACACCCCTTTTTCCCATTTTTGCACATGGGGTCAGGGTGTCACTTCCAGGAGTGGCCTTAGGTCAACTAGCGCCCTAGGTAAAAGGGCTCCACGGCACCCCCACCACACCACCTGGTGCTCCCATCCTGGTCTACCTACACCAAATAAATACTGGAAAAACTCCCCTGCTACAGCGGCGCCCTAGGCATCCGCCTAGTTGGCCTATGCCTAAGGCCAGCTATGGTCACTTCAATAGTGACAATCATTTAAGCCAAGGTTTACAACACCGGGTGGCTCACCCTATCACTGTAGTTCTTCCAGACCACACACACACCTATGGCCAATTTAGTGCATCCAAAATGCGCAAAAATAACGAAGAAGGTTATTGTTATAAATTATTGTCAGAATTTGAAAGGTTGGGACTTAAAACCATATATCAGCATTCATTTGTTGAAAATGGCTACATAACCACCTGTAACATGATCTAACAATATAATAGCTATAAATGGAAAGTTTGTGCTGTGATGTAATTTATATAGACTTCGGCTTTTGATAGAATTGTATACAAACGCTGATTAATAAATTAGAACAGCTAAGTATTGATGGAATCTTCATAAGAATAGCTGCATGGTTTAAAAACAGGTCATGACAAGTAATGGCAATTGCCAAACGGCAACTGAACAGCTGCAATTCTGGATTACAGTCAGGGTGTCCCACAGGCTCTTTCTTAGGATCATACTTGCTTAGGTTGTATCTTTCACTTCTACAGTCTGTATGTAGATGATTTGAAAATGGGTAAGCTGATTATATGTGCTACAGAGACAGCATGTATGCAAAACAAAGGGACTAAATTGACTGTTTGGGCACAGAAGATTAATATATAATAAATATATTAAAAACTAAACATAAGAGATTTGGGAGACAGATTGAAAGTTGAATATTTAATACAGCACACAGTGACTGAAACTGTAAATTCATTTGAGGGCCAGTGTATATGGGTAGATCCAGATTTGAGTTGTTTTTAATCATATCAACCAATTGGTTAATGAGATATATAAAAATATTTGCAAGTCTAGGAAACCAGAAATGATGAAATATTTGTTTGTTAGTTATATTAGACCCAAAGTTGAATATGGAATAATATGCAAACCTTATAAGAAAACAAGCATGAGTAAACTAGGAGTGCAGCAGCAACATACCAAGGGTATCCATAGATGTTAAAATGTAAGTTATTATGAAAGACTAACATATCTGAACTGTACAGTGTTTCATGCAGATATTTAAGAAGAGATCGTATTCAGGTATATAGGCCATTTAGAGACAACTGCCTCTGGGAATGTTTGAGGTTATCAAAAAGTAGAGTCATCAGACAGCCTATGCACAAGACTATATAGGAATGAAAGGTCTAGTAACTGGATCTCCATGAAAGAGTAGCTGACACATGGAATAGATTACCAAATTACATTAAAGCATATACTAGTTTAGTCATTTTTAAGAGCAATCTGGACATGCATTATGGGAGTAACTGTTTTGGTATATTGGCAGGCTAGAAGGGCATGATTGCCTGTGCCTGAAATATTTGTATCTATATATGTAGGGTTCATATTTGACTGACTTAGTAAAGTCAGTTCATATTTACATATTTATTATTTTATTATTGACATTTGATTACCAGGAAAGTCCAACTGGGTAGGTGGTCTCCAGGTCAGTCATTTTGTGTAACTGAAGAATTTACAGATTTAGCTGGTAAAGGAGAGGACATGGAGGGCTTAGAAGAGCTGGTTGTAAAGGACATGTTTATTTTTTTTAATAGCTGAACTTGAATAATATCATTTAGCCATTTACTATTGAGTAGATGTAATTCTGTTCAGGGATGGTTTCAGCACATATAAGTGTGAATTGTTTGCTTTTTGTAGTAGAACAGAAGTGCTTTTCCCAGAAGTTGATGCTAATCATTGCTCAGCAAATGTAAGTTGATGCAAAACTGTTGTGGACTGTGGTTTTGACTTTTGAGTTAGATGCTGTTTCTTTTTTAAGATGAATAATCAGTAATGCTATTTGTGTAGCAAATGTAGGTTGATGAAAAATATGTTCCATCAACCTTTTAATTGAATTGCATGTAGTCAGTAATTGCATTTCAGTCTCTGTGGCGCACAAGTAGAGCGGTTTGTACTTAGAGTGTAAATTGATGTAAACCTTGTGGTTAACTTTGTACATGACTTATGGACTTTTCAATAAGGCCAGACTTGAGTAGTTTCATGTGTTATCATGGAAAACATGTAGTTTGAAGGAAACATGTTCTAGTAACATTTTAAATGAATCAGTCTTGTCATAAATGCTAGAATCCATCTGAAGCGGTGATGAGAGTGAAGTACATTTAGTACTGAAGTGATAATGTAAGTACTAGTTTATATATTCATTACTACTGCCTAGGTACATAGGGTTTCCTGTAGGTACACGTCATATTTTTAAGAACAACTTGGATATGTGGTCTACAAGTACATTTGTTAAACTGTGTTTGTTCATCTTCAACGTTAAGTATGTTTTGAGCAGTACTCTATGTCAGGAAGCAATAAACGTCAAGCAAGCTGAAGTCATGCAGGCCTTTATAGTGAGGAAGAGGAGAAGAAATGAGCAGGAAGAGATGGTGCAGAGATAGCAATTTTCCTGTGAAATGAGTAGTCTGTGCACCTGTCTCCTCATTTCTTTGGTTTGAGGATACTGTTAGTTCGGCTACTTTTGTTTCTTCAGTATAGCAACATTTCTCTGTCATTAGCACCCTTGTCAACAAACCTGCACAATACAGACTTCCTGAATAACAGTGGGAACAGGAATATGGCTACAGATGGCACTCTGAAGAAGAACAGGAGATGCAGAATTTTTCAGCCAAGAAGGGTAAGTACGTTTGATGGCCATTCTATCAGTAGGCATGGAATAAAATATGCTTTCTGCTAGACCTGTGACACAGACTTCACAATTCATTATGTTGGACAAAATGATCTGCAGCAACACGCCAACAGTAAGAAACAGACAGAATTGCAAACATAAAGCTGGAAGGACTGCAGAGTTTAAGAAGTGTAAAATCATCAAGGCAGAGGTTGGGTTTGTCACTCCTCGCTGAACATAACTTATTTGCAGCAGGAGAACGCATCCTTAAATTTATGAAGACATATGGAGAAGATAAAGATGTTCTCCAGAAAGTGACATGTAGAGCAACAGAAGCAGCCAGTACTGCAATGGATTTTCTCATTACAAGAATGAAGCTGTTGCCAATAGTCAGAAATCACCATTTTCGGGGGGGCGTGGCCAA
The DNA here is from genome assembly GCF_019279795.1 of Protopterus annectens. Classification (NCBI taxonomy): domain Eukaryota; kingdom Metazoa; phylum Chordata; order Ceratodontiformes; family Protopteridae; genus Protopterus; species Protopterus annectens. The sequence continues at coordinate 685,236,891 of NC_056737.1, read as the reverse complement.
GGATGAACACAGGATAGCAGCAGATTTCTTCAGCTCCACCAATTTCACTACACTGACAGGAATTAATTACTTAAAAAATTAATTTATGAAGTAATTTTCTTTCTAAATATGTTTGTTTTATATATTTCTTGAACTATATCTAAAAAAGAAAGGAAATTTTAACAATATTCCTGTCAGAAATCACTTTGGAAAATTTCCTGTCAGTTTCTCTGTGTGAAATGAGTTCCAGTAAGACAATTTCTCAAGACTCCAGCATCAAGAAAGAACTTCAGTCTCTGATAACTACAATCCAGCAACTTACTGCCAAGATGGATAAACTGGATACTAAAATTGATACCTTCATAGAAAAAAACTACAAAAGAAATAGACTTGTTACATATAGACTTGCAACAACAGAAGATCCAGATTACAGGCATAGAAGAGGCTGTAAATGACATGGAAAATAGAATCCAAGAAGAGGAAATCAACACTGAGTTTTTGCTGAAACAAAATACACATCTACAAACAAAGCTTGATGACCTGGAAAATAGATCTAGGCGCAATAACATTAGGATTTTTGGACTGCCAGAAAATATTGAAGGTAACAATATTACTTCTTTTTTACCAGCATGGCTCCCTAAAACTTTAGACTTACCAGAAGCATTCTCCTTTGGTATCGAAAGAGCCCATAGATCTATAGCTAACACTAACTCTAACAAAAAGTATCCTAGATCAGTTATAGTTAGATTTCTATCATCTTCTGATAAAGAGATGGTTCTTAAATCTGCTTGGGCTAAAGCTCCTGTTAAAGTTAATGAGACAACTGTGCATTTTGATAATGACTATTCTTCCTTGGTAATAACTAAAAGAAAAGTTTTTCTGCCATTAATAAAGGAGCTTAAAAAAGCACAGTTTAAAACCTACCTTCTGTTTCCTGCCAAGCTAAAAATCTTCCTTCCTGATGGTCCTAAAATTTTTGATGACTTAGACTCTGCATTTCTGTTTATCAAAAAAAAATAAGATTCTGGATAAAATAGAGGAAATGGAATGGGCTAGTCCTTCATTAAAGAGGTTGGCAACTGAAACTTCGTGGAAGACTTCAGAGAGGAAGAAGAGACTAAAAAACAAATGACATGTTCTTTTTTTTTTTTTCTCTCTCACTTTAATTGTCTTCATTATTAATCTTTTTAAATATAGTTTCTGCATTTTCAGAAAGCCACAAATATTCTGAAAAAGATTTAATCAAAGTTATTTTCTGTGTACAAAGAGCTGTTTTGTCTCATATTCAGTCAAGATATCTGAGGAACTAATAACAAGCTATCATTCAATATGTTTCTCTTTCTGACAAAGAGAATTAAGGTCAGTAACTTGATACTTTTTTTTTTCTTTCTCTCTCTTCTCTTCTTTTTTTCTTTTTTTTTAAACAATAACATTCTACTTAGATTATGCAGTGGGTAAGTGGTGGGGGAGGGCAGGGAGATAAATGTGATGAGAATATGATAAATGGAATAATTTATTTATTCCTTGTAAAACGTTTATATGCTGTTTAAATGCTATTGCTAATTATACTTTCTTGATTATATTGCTTATGCTTATTCACAAATAATATGTCATGCTTTAATTAATAATAATTAGAACTAAATAATAGTAAATAGTATGTTTTATTTCCATCTTTATTAATATAAACAGCAAATAATATTCCACTGTAAATACTTTTTATAGCTTCCTTTTACATTTTTTTATCTTTGCTTTGCTCTCTCTTATTTCCTACTTTCTCTTTTTCTTTTCTTTGTTCTTTCTCTTTATTCTCTTTCATATTAATATACTGACATTTTTTTGATCATGCAGGTATAGTAAATAATAAGATTTGTATAAAAATTGAATTGGGGCAAAAATAATCTGTTCTATCACATATTAATAACTTCAGGCTTAGTTTCACTTTAATAGAGGCTGTAATAACTTGCAAAATGCTTTGCGAAGGTTTTGCTATGTTTAGCTTCACTTATACTGTTAAATGAATGTCAGTCACTTGTTTTTAACAAAATTCCTGCCAAAATCTGAAGGGAGACAATTTGGGATGTGGGTTACCTTGTGAACAGTGTCCTCGAGTTGTTTTAAAAGCTTCAAGACTCAGAACTCACGCAGAGAAGCTGAAAGCAGTCAATTTGAACTTTGACTCCAGAATTCAAACTGACACATCGCAGATTCATGAAGAACACTCAACCAGGAAGTAGAACTGCTGCATATGCGACTCTGCGATGGAAAATGAACTCTTTATCATTTAAATGTGAGTTATTTCATATAATTACTTAGTTATTTATGTTATAATTTATAAAATACGTAAGTTATAATGATTTTAAATGATGCAGTTTCTCATAGTAAGCAAATGTGATTTTTTAGAAGGCATAGAAAGTGAAACATTTATACAAGTGTTTTTGAAAGTTTACTTGACTGCAGCATATTAAAGTATGTAAAAAACTTATGATTTAAATATATACACTGCTATGTTTCATTTGATTTAAATGATTGACAAGCATAAATAACTTTATGACTCTATTCTGGAAGAAGCTGTCATCTGCCATATTTTAAAGCAGCAGTTTAGATATACAAAATACAGATGGCTTTCTTCACAATAAAGCAAGTGTTTTTGTGAACTTGCTTAACTATGCAGTATGATTTATAGCAATACCTATAAATATAATATTTTATTATACTGACAATAATATGTATGAGAAAAAAGCTCTGATACAAGTAATTTAAAGTCTTTTGGAAGCTGTTAACTGCATTTACATGACAGAGTATAAATACATCTTAATATATTTAATGTATGAACCATATTAGCCAAAGTTATTGATCTAATTGAACATTAGAACTTATTTTTACAAACTTTGAATAAATTAATGTGTAGATATGCCCTTCCTTTTTTTTTTTTTTTTTCTCTTTCTCTTTCTCTCTCACGTCATTTGTTTCTTTCTCTCTTCTTGGTTCCTAATATCAAGTTTATTTGAATGCTATTTGAATATTAATGTATTATATTAAATAGATGTATATAGTAGTATGAATAATTTTTTTTAAAAAAAAAGGAGTTTCTCTTAGTATATATGATGCTGTCTTATCAAATATGTAGTTTTGTCTTACCAGATAATCTAATTGAAAGTTGTTAATTTAAGTTAAATATAATAAGTATTAAATTGATAAGGTGGCAGCTGAGGTACTGCTGCTTAGGGTAGGGGGTTAACTTGAGTAGTATGTACTACTCTAAGTTGGAGTTTTTAACTCCAGGCTGGGTGCAAGGTTTAATCCTTACATTATTTTCTCTTGTTTACTGTTGTATGTATATAGTTTTGACATCCACAATACACTTTGTAAGCTCATTGTCACTACAAACAAAATTAAATCTTATACAAAATCCCATAAGAAACTCAATAAATACAGCTATACCTAAAAGTACACCTAAAGGAGGAGATATAACATTACTTATTTTGTTAATTGTTATTTTAATCATAAGTTTTCTATGTTTTAAAATTGCCAAATGACTTCTCTAAAAGGAATTTCTTTAAACATTAATGGATTGAATAATCTGTGTAAAAGGGCAAGCCTAATAAGATACATTAATTTACATAAGGCCAACTCAAAACACATCTCTTGAAAAAAGATATTGATAAACTAGCCACAAACAAATATACAGTATTGGTTAGTTCGGAGCACACTCAGAAAAAAAGAGGAGTGGCTATTTTATGGAATAAAAGTATGCCCATTCCTAAAACTATTAAGTCTTATCAAGATGATAAAGGAATGTTTTGTATGGTCACAATACAAATTAATGGGAAGACTTATACATTAATCAATATATACTGGATACCTGGAATTGGTATTAATACAGTGAAATACCATCTTGATAAGATCATATCATTCTCTATAGGAGATATTATTTTAGCTGGTGACTTTAATTGTATACTACATGAAAATGACACTACCACTATAGGAAAAAGGAAAATTACATCTAATGCAAAACATTTAAAGGATTTTGCTAATTCTTATCATTTAAATGATATTAATAATCAGATAGATTCAAAATCATTACCATATACATTTTTTTCTAACGGATACAAAACTTATTCAAAAATAGATAGAGTCTTTATTTCTAACCAGATGGTAACAGAATTAATTAACTCTAAAATCATTTCATGTCCTATATCTGATCATAATTCAATTGTTTTGAGTTTATGATAAAAAATACTTACAATGTTCAGATCAAAAGGATACCAGCATACTTAACTCAATTAAAAGACTATAAAGAATATATACTTTCAGAAGTACAACATTTTCTAGATATAAATAATACTCCTGAAGTCTCCATTGTTTATGTTTGGGATGCTTTAAAATCATATCTATATGGACAAAGTATCAGATGGTATAATAATAAAAGGAAATCTTGGGATAAGGAATTGTTAGATATTCAAAGTAAACTAGATTCTTATAAACATAATAATAAAGAAAATATTATGGATAAGAAAATAATTGAAGAAATGAACAAACTAAATGAGAAATACAAAGAAATTTTAACTCATAAAGTTAAAATAACTTTAGAGAAATACAAGTTTTTGTCTTACTCAATAAGCCCCAAATACTTACATAGACTTAAAAACAAAACAAAAAGGTTGAATAAGCAAAATCATATCAAAGAAATCTTTTCTCTAAGGAAAAAGAAGAATGTTTCTAGTCTACTAGAAATACTAGATGAATTTAGAAATCACTTTCACAAAATTAATCATAATAACGTTAACATGGAACCTAAAGATAAAATAAGGGAATTTATTACCACAAACATGAATAAAAAACTTAATAAACAACAGATTAAACTATTGGATAAAAGTATTTCATATACAGAGGTTGTTCCACAAATAAACAAGCTTAAATCAAACAAAGCACCAGGTAATGATGGTATTATACCAGAGATATATAAAATCCTTTCTAAAAGTACATACTCATTAATACATAAGGTTTTTATTTTGGCCCAAAATGAGCTAATAACCCCCCCATCTTGGCAATATACATTTATTTCGCCAATCTTAAAACCTAATAAAGAACCAACTAGATGTACTTCATATCGGCCCATCTCACTACTTAATGTTGATTATAAAATGTTTATGAGTATTTTTGCTGATAGATTGAAAACAATCATCCCTGGCATTATAGATGTAGATCAGACAGGCTTCATTGTAAATAGAAATACTTTTGATAATATAAGGAGAACTCTAACATTAATTGATTTTGCAAATAGGAAAAAGAAAGATTTAACTCTTATTAGTCTTGATATAAGCTCAGCATTTGATTCAGTAAGTTGGGACTACTTGTTTACCTTACTGAAATGCATAAACTTCTCAAAAGCATTTGTAAATCTAATTGAGCATTTATACAAAGGAACATTGGCTTATATTAAGATAGGAACATATGTCTCATAAAAAATACCAAATTTTAAAGGTACAAAACAAGGATGTCCACTCTCTCCACTATTATTCACTTTAATAATGGAGCCTTGGGCTAATTTGATCAGAAACAGTACTGACATAGAGGGATTTGAAATAGATGAAAATACAACATCTAAAAATCAACTCTTTGCAGATGATGTTCTAATTACATCAGCAGGAACTAATTCTTCTATGCAGTCTCTGTTTGATAAAATGATAAATTTTAAAAGTATTTCTGGTTTAATATTCAATGAAGAAAAAACTAAAATATTACCTATATATACACGAAAAAATGTTCTCATTAATGATTTTACTAAATATGTACTCAATTCAGGTCAGATAACTTATTTAGGTATAATATTATCTAAGGATATTAAATCTATTATACATAATAATTATAATACATGTCTTCTTAATATACAAAATCTCTTTAATACCTGGAATAATATGTTTTTTTACTATGGAAGAGAGACTTACAATTATTAAAATGATAATATTCCCCAAGATATTATACTTAATACAGTCAATAATACTTCCACCTACAAAAATAATTATCAAAAAATTGAATACACTAATGTTAAATTTCCTATGGGCACCTAATAGACCTAGGATTGCTTTAAAGAAACATACTAATAGTTGGTCTCAAGGGGGTATTTCTTTTCCAGACTTCAATTTATATACTATTTCTTCTATTATAAAAGTTATTACTTTATTAATCGATCAGTCATATGTTGCAAAATGGAAAGATTACTGGGAGATAATTAGTATTCACTTCATGAAAATTTCCTTAACACATAAAAATATGATTGTAAATAATTCCATGTTATGGTTACTAAAAGAATTTTGCACTTCACCTATTACACCTAAACATATAGTTAGTTACCCATTAAACATTATTGTTAGCTATCGTAACTTTATATTCATGCATCCTAAATATAAAGAATGGAATTTTATTATATTCCCTTTAATGTATACTCGGGGTATGCTTTTGTCATCCACTTCTGAAGGAACTCATTTAACTACAGATAATGATCTAAAGTACTGGTATCAGTTGATATCTGATAATAAAGTTAAAAATCTAGATTTCTTAAAACAAGAATTTGATCTAAGAGAAACTTGCTGGTTAGAGGTTCAGACCTTTAGACAACATCTCATTGATAAAATAGATCTAATGTCTATAACAGTTAAAGAATCTGTCCCAACATTGATTGATTACTTGATATTAAATTTACAACATAAAGTTTCTGATAAAGGTAAGCTTTCATACATTCATAAAATTATCAGACAAGAAACTTTTTACAGTGTAGATACCTACTGGAATTATTTCATTTCCATTAATGGTGATCCACCAAATCAACAAGATAAACCATATATATTAGAATCTGCCTATAAAACTATGTCTTCCATTATCTGGAGACTTTTTACATGGAAATTTTTACATAGATCCTTTTATACACCTTTGATGATGAATAAAATAAATAATAAAGATAATCTATGTAAAAGATGTAATGTAGAAATTAATGCAGACTGGGCTCATATGTTTTATGACTGTATAAAATTGAAAGAATATTGGAAGTCAATTAATGAATTTTTGCAGGCTCTTTTTACAGATAATTTTATTATTTCTAAATCTCTTATATTATATAACACACCTGTACCTCAAAGTGTTAAAAAGGTTAAGCTTCCCTTGTTATGGTCTATCCTAGCAGTGGCTAGAAAAATAATAACTAGAAATTGGATTTCAGATACACCTCCTTCGTTTAATGAATTTAAAAATGTTATGAATATAGTGTGCCATATGGAATTGAATACAGTGAAGTTAAGAACTACTAGAAAAATGTCTTATTATATTGTATGGGACAATTTACAAAACTTGTTAAACAAATCTTAACTTCAATAACATGGTATTTTAGTTTAAATCAATTGATCTGATTGTAGTGGATGTCTTTGTAAATACTTAGGTTGTTTTGTTGAATGTTATAATCATATCTATTTTAATCACTTGTATAAAATTGTTATGATATTTTCTTGTATGTTAAAAACAATAAACTTGTTTAAAAAAAAAAAAAAGAAATCACCATTTTCTGGTTATATGGACCAGACATGGGTGATGACAAACTTTTAGTAATCCATGTTGGATACTTGGATGTGAAGCCAGGCAGAAATGTAATTTGGTTCCTTCATATGCCAGAATGTGTGTCAGGAACTGGGCATGCATTGTTTGAAGCTTTAATGTGCACTCTAACAACATTTGACATTCCATTTTTCAACATTGTGGGCTTTTCTTCGACAATGCTGCCTCAACAATCGGAAAGCACAAGTCTGGGCTATCTTGTTTATAGGAGGTGAAGCCCTCCATTATTAATGTGAGTAGCTGTGCCAACTTGCAGATCTTTGTAGTAAGGCTGGTATAAAAACACTATGATCACCAGTTGAAGAACTTGTATCAGATGTGTATTGTCATTTCAGTTCCAGTGCACAAAGACAACAAAAACTGAAAGAATTAGCTTTGCTCACATACACTGACCTAAGATTATTAGCCATGCACCTACAAGATGACTGAGTCCTGAGAAGGTTGTTCATCGAACCATGGACATGTGGCTAGCCCTAAATTCATAATTTGTCTGCAGAGCCAGGATCTGCTAAAATTAATTTAATTTCTGACCACCTGCAGTGACATGAACTGCATAAAATTATGTTCTTCAAGTATACACCAGGAATTTTATATGAGTTTAACATTCAGCTTCAGAGCTAAAAAAGTCCACTACTAATGATATAAAATGCTTGCAACTAGGATCGTGTCAGTGTGGTTCGTTTTCATTTATATAAACGTATGATTGCTTATGTCATGATGGTTTAATAAAGATGTTTCTTGTTTAAAAAAAGGGGGCAGGAACTGAATAATTTATGTAATGTTGTTTAGGTTAAATGATATATAGCAATATATGTGAAGTATAATGTTTTTTAATGTTAATTTAATACAATTTGATTACTTTTGTATAAATGTAAATTTGCCTATGTCACAAATGATGATTCAATAAAGTTGTTTAAAAAAGAAAACACAGCATGCCACTGTTCATAATCTCCTGCAACACTATGCTGGCAGACACCTGAGACCTGCATCTGCCATCCAGCAGGGGGGCCTGCAAATGATATATTCCAACTCCGAGATCACACTACAGTAGGGAAAAGGGTACATTTCCCATTTCTCACTGTACCGCGATCTCCATTCAGAAGCTCCAAATGCTGTGTAACATCCACAGGCGATAATTCTTTTCAGAAAAAATACTGAAGCTGCTGTTGTCTAGGGTGTCAGGAGTGGTGTGTAACATAAGCAGTTGGTTGTTGTTATGATTTCAGTAATGTACACTTTCATTGTAATGATGTTTTGATGTTGTCAGGTTTCAGTTATCTGTTATTTTGGTAAACTGAAATAGACCCATGTGTGTGCATATGTGTGTTGTGTGTGTGTTTTAAGATAGTAGAGTAAATAAAATGTACATAGGCAATCCCCGGGATACCAGTTAAAAAAAAAAAAAGTTAACTCTGACAGAAAGAGAAACTTGTGATAGGAAATCTTGGGATTCCACCCAAAAGAACTATGGCATGAGATATGTTTCCCTGAGATGATGAATTTTGCATAAATTTAGGTTTTATAACCATCATGAGACAACTCTCACAGACCACCGATACTGTACATAGTCTGTTCTCTATACCATATAAAAAACTCAATGATGTTACAAAGTAGTACAACTGTATTACACTGTCTTCTTTATACCTCTTTGTATCTTACTATCCGATGTGATACACAGGCTTGTCAGAATGTAACAGCACTGTAACTACATTATGGTCTCTGCATACTACTTCCAAACCTTTCTAAAATGAGCTAAGATGTTGCTAAGGAAGGGTTGCATTGACAGGCTGATACTTAGACTAGAAGTATCCAGGGGTCCCCAACTTGAACCTTGCTGGAGCCCCCAAATGCTAACACTGACCCTGCCTGTTGTCATGGCCTGTGGAAAGTAGGCATGTATATACCAGAGCAGTGCTCAGCAAGGATTCTTGTACAGTGATTCATAGACATCTATGCCATGCAAATTTGTTCAGAGCAGAGCAAATCATAAATAAGTGCACATAGCTATTAGCTGCATTAGAGCTATTGTTTCCAGTGGGAGAATCTGAGCAAGGTGAAGATGCACTGCTTTGTCCTCTTATCAGATTTTATAGTCTAGGTAAATGGGTTCTTGCAGAGAGAGAGAGAGTGTGTGTGTGTGTGTGTGTGTGTGTGTGTGTGTGTGTGTGTGTGTGTGTGTTTGTGTCTCTCTATGAAAACGTATATAGAATTATGTCTGTGTGTGTGTGTGTGTGTGTGTGTGTGTGTGTGTGTGTGTGTGTGTGTGTGTGTGTGTGTGTGCGTGAATATGTGTGTGTGTGTGTGTGTGTGTGTGTGTGTGTGTTTGTGTGTCCCTCTATGAAAATGTACATAGAATTAAGTGTGTGTGTGTGTGTGTGTGTGTGTGTGTGTGTGTGTGTGTATGTGTGTATATATATATATTTACACACGCGCACTCACACATATATATCTTGTGTGTTTGTATGTATGTCTTTCTGTTCCTATGCATTGAATCAGAAGGTATTACAGCTCCACCTGGGACCCTCCATGTTACAGTTTTTGTCAAAACAATAATGTGATGCCACATGCAGCCTTTAGACTTGGTTTAAACACACTTGTGCATGTTTTATACATATACATCATCATCTTTTTCCGGCTGTTCCTGTTAGGGGTTGCCACAGCAGATCACCTGTTTCCATTTCTTCCTGTCCTCTGCATCTTGCTCTGTCACACCAACCACCTGCATGTCCTCTCTCACCACATCCATAAACCTTATCTTAGGCCTTCCTCTTTTCCTGTTACCTGGTAGCTTCATCCTTAGCATCTTTTTCCCAATATACTCAGCATCCCTCCTCAGCACATGTCCAAACCAACGTAATCGTGCCTCTCTGGCTTTGTCTCCAAACCTTCCAACCTGGGCTGACCCTCTAATATACTTATTCCTAATCCTGTCCACCCTCGTCACACCCAGTGCAAATCTTAACATCTTTAATTCTGCCACATCCAGCTCAAATTCCTGCCTTTTTGTCAATGCCACTGTCTCTAACCCATATAACATAGCTGGTCTCACTACCCTCTTGTAGAGCTTCCCTTTCACTCTTACAGGTACTCGTCTGTCACAAATCACTCCTGACACTCTTCTCCACCCACTCCATCCTGCCTGTACTCTCTTCACCTCTCTTCCACACTCACCGTTACTTTGAACTATTGACCCCAAGTATTTAAACTCATCCACCTTCGCCACCTCTACTCCTTGCATCCTCACCATTCCTCTATCTATCCTCCCTTTCATTCACACACATATATTCTGTCTTAGTCCTGCTGACCTTCATTCCTCTTCTCTCTAGAGCATATCTCCATCTCTCAAGGGTCTCCTCCACCTGTTCCCTACTCTCACTACAGATCACAATGTCATGTGCAAACATCAAAGTCCACGGGGACTCCTGTCTGATCTCGTCTGTCAACCTGTCGATCACATATACAGACACACATATATTCCCACACATATAATAAATGTATATGTGTTATATGTGTGTGAATGAACATAGAGTTGTGCAGGTCTGTAGGCACTCCCCTAAGCAGCTGTTTAATCAGGTCAGGTGAGTGATTCTTGGAGGTGTAAATTTTCTTATTGTCATTCAGTGCTATACAAGGTATATGCCTCTGTATCTCTTTAAATCAAGCAGCTCAACTCACTTTATCTGAGCAACAAAAGATGAGCTTGTTGCAAGGGGTTCTAAGAATTTCATCATATGTAAATGCTTTAAGAGCACATGGTAGACCGAGGCAGAGAAAATATAAATTGCACAGAAAATAAAACAGATAAAGCAAAATTTGTCTAGCTAAAAATGCAGGTGGGGATCAGAGTGGTGTGCTGGCATCATAATAAGATTTAATCATTTATCATAGGTTCATAGGTAGGTACTAGGCTATCTGCCCGAAGGCATTTATAAGCCTAGCCGGAATGTGTTGGCTTTCACCACCCCCTTAGATTAGTTCCCTGTGCCTCTGTCCAACACAGCCATTGAAGTGATCCCTGGGGTAAACTTTCTGTTTCCCATCCACTCGTCAAGGTTTCTCTTGAAGAGCGTTAGCAAGGAGCTCTGCCTAATGTAGACTGGAATCTTGTTCCAGAGCATGGGAAGTCTCAGGGACAGGAATCTATCCCTCCAGCACGTCCTATTATTGTTGTGGTGAGGTTTAGATCCCTGGAGCATGTGGCTCGAGGGGATATGGTTTTCTTTAGGTGGAGCATGTCCATCAATTCTGGGTTGGACACGGCCTTGTATATCAGGCAGAAATCACCTCTGAGTCGGTGGTACGCAACCGAGTACAGCTGGAGTTTCTTCAGTCTAGCTGCATAGGACATCTGCTTCAGGCCAGAGATCCTCTTGGTGAGGTATGTCTGTGGTCTTTCCAGTTGTTGCAGGTGTCTTGTAAGGTACATCCCAAATGGGGCATTGTACTCTATGATGGGTCTGATGAGTGATGCATAGAGGGGCCCAATGACCTCTTTCGATATGGATGCAAACCCTTTTGTGATTAGGTGGGCCACATAGAAGGATTTTCTAACCACTTTGGCAATGTGATTATGAAAGGAGAGGTTACTATCTACTTGGGTCCCCAGATCCCTTATTACATCTTCCGTATTTAGGGGGCTACCACCTATGTGGTAGTTTGTGGGTACTTTGTTTTTTCCAAAGGGGATGTTTTTTCCAAAGGGGATGACTATGCACTTTTTGGCATATAGCTTGAGGCCATGGTTTTGACACCAGGTATCTGTCTCAGTGAGACCCTTTTGGAGGATGTCTGTGTCATCCGGAGAGTCAATTATAGCCCCTAGTTTGCAGTCGTCTGCAAACTTGGTCAGTCATAGTCCTCCTGTGCTTGCCTGTACCTCTGAAAAGTATATGTCGAACAGGAGGGGGTCCTAGGACTTAGCCCTGGGGAACGCCACTTGTAACCAGTTTAGAATCAGACCTAGTTCCCACAACTCTTACCATGTGGGTTCTGTCCATGAGCCAATTGGTAACCCATCTCGTGATGTAGGGGTTTATGTTCAGGCTGGTGAGCTTGTCTATAATACTTGAGTGGGGAATGGTGTTGAAGGCCTTTGCAAGGGCTAGGTAGGCTGTGTGGACCACCTTTCCCTCATCTATAGCCTTGGTAACTGTCTCAAAGAAGTCCACCAGGTTTAGGAGGCATGATCTGCCCTTAACAAAGCCGAACTGGGTAGGGTCCAGTGTTTGGAGGTTTCCATTGTCTCTGTTAATGAGATCCATGATGATGCTCTCCATAGCTTTGCAGACCAAGCTAGTCAGGCTTATAGGGCGATGGTTCCCAGGGCCTTTGTGGCTCCACCTTTGTGGAGTGGAATAACCATTGCTGTGCACCACTCTGTGGGCACGTAGCCTGTGGAGAGGCTGAGCTTAAACAGTGTGTTCAGGTGAGGGGTTAGTTCATCTTTGAGCTCATGTAGGATGCAGCCTGGGACACTGTCCGGTCCCACTGACGCTGTGTTTTTGGCTTTGGAGAGGGCTGTTATAACCTGAGTGTCTGTGATTTCAGGGGCACTACATTCTTCTGGTATAGTTATGGGCCCTTTTGGGGGTGAGAGGGGGGTGAAGTTTGCACTGAACCTGTCTGCCAGGATGTTGGCTATATCGGTCAGTTCAGTGTATTTTGTGCCATTCTGCACTAACTCTGAGCAGATCTGAGAATTGCCACTTAGATTCTTGACATAGCTAAAGAATGCCTTGTGGTTATCTTTGGATTCCATGGCAATTTTTCTTTCAAAGCTAGCCTTGGATGATTTTATGAGGGAACGTAGTTTTTTGCTGATACTGATCAGGGATGTCTTCCCTTCTTGGGATTTTACTCTCTTTTGTACTACTTTCCTCCTTCTATTGTATAGCTTTTTTATGGCAGGGGTCCACCAGACTGGTTTCCTTTTCTTGGAGGATTGAGTCTTGGTTTTGTTTGGGATAGCATGATCCACACATTCTGGTAGGTGCCTGTAGAGTGCATTAGTAACGGATTTTGCAACTTGGACAACGTTATCCTTTAGCATGGGGGCTTTGAAACTTCCCACCTCGGTCTTAAGTAACGTGAAGTTTGCTTTTGAAAAAGTTTTTCACAGTGTATCTCCAGAGTGATTAGTTTATGGTCAGATCTAACCAGCGAGGGGTTGACCTCCGTTGTGGAACACCGGTCGCCCATGTTGGTGATGACCAGGTCCAATATGTTGTCGTCTCTGGTAGGGGTGTTGACCAGTTGATCCAGGGTGTTTGAGTTTATAAATTCTAGGAAATGTTGGGCAAGGCAGTTTGTACTTGAGTAGTTCTCCCAGTTAATGTTTGGGTAATTGAAATCACCCAATATCAGGGTGTTTGGTAGGACCTTCATGTTTCCCAGTGTTTCCAGGAATGTAGAGTGGGGTTCCTGGGACATGGTGGGTGATCTGTAGCAAGCTATAATTTGAATAGAAGTTTTTCCCATTGTTAGTTGCACGTGGATGATCTCTGAAGCATCGTGCTGTGCCACTAATCTGGAGGTGTGGGTATCCTTGATGAATATGGATACTCCCCCGCCTTTTGTATTTTGGTCTGGGTTTTGTGGCTGAAATGTATGGTATGAGTTGTAGCCTGGTGGTGCTGGGGTGCTCTCTGGAGCCTTAAACCAGGTTTCTGTTACTGCACATATATCGCTTTCTTCATACTGAGGAGAGCCTCAAGTGCATGCATTTTGAAGTTTAGACTTCTGGCATTGAGTAGCATTACCCTCAGTTCTTTGTTACTTGTGCTATTTACGGCAGTGGGTTTGTCTTTTGAGCCTTGCCTAAAAAAGGCACTATGGGGGTGGCAAGAGCCTTGGCCATTATTTGAAAGCCTAAGGGTGACAGGTGCAAGCTGTCTCTAGCAAAGCAGCATGGCTTGTCGAGCATGTCATCCCAGGCTGACAGACACTGGATCCCCTTTGAATGACACCAGAAGCTTAGCCAATTGTTGAAATTGATATTTTTTTCTCTATACCATGGTATCATTCTTGGTGAGGGCAGGATGTTACTCAGGGTCATACCGGCCTGGGCTACATGATCAGAGAGCCCCTCCATGTCTCTTTTCATGTAGTCCAGGGAGTTATGGCTCAGGTCATTCACACCAACATGGACAATGACAGAGTGATATTTGTACTTGTTCTGGAGTAACCTGAGTGCTTGTGTTATGTGGCGGATTTTGGCACTCGACAGGCAGCTAACAGTAACCTTCTCCTTGTTCATCCTAGTGAGTGGGACGTCAGTGTGCCTGACTATAGAGTCACATATTACTAGTGTGTTGGATATGTTATTTTGCCTTAAGCGCTGTGATTGTGTGGCACACTGGTTTTGTGAAGTATGTGTTTCATGGTTTGTGTTGGGGAGTGGAGGTTACTTGGATGTCTACTTTGGAGGTCTCTGTTGCTTCTGCAGATTTTTATTTAGAGCCTCCGAGTATGTTTTCTTGTATTTCTGTGTGTTTTTTTGCCAGTGCTGGTTTCATAGGTCTGTGTGAGACTGGTGGTGTGATACAAGTAATTCCCTTCTCCTCTTGATTGCCTGGTCCATTCTTGGGTTGAGAGAGCTTAGCCTCCAGTTTGGCTGTACAACTGCATCTCTCGCATGTATTAGTGTTTGGTGGAAGGAGGAGAGGGTTGTCTGTGTACATGAGGCAATTGTAACATTGCCTCAAAATGCCCAGATTCACCAGTTGGACCGGAGAGTACATCTGAAACGGCCCTTTGGACATGCCTGGATAGGTACAGTGAACTGTTTTACTGATTGGCTGGTAAGGTCGAATAGAGAGCTTTGTCCTTCTCTACAGTATAGGGGGGTCTAGTGCTAAGGTTTATTAGTGCTTGCTATGAGTTTTGAGCAAGTGCCGGTATGCAAATGAATGGTTTGAGTGCTTAAGTTGAAAGTTTGTCTAGTTCCAATGGAAAAATTGAAGAGTACACTTTGTGGAGCCGGGAAGAGTTATACCCTAGCTAACCGGCGCTGCCCGGCGAGCAAAACCTTGCGAATGCAGGATTTATAGCAGGGAAATGAAAGAGATAGAAATTAGCCCAAAATATCCAATAAACTACTAATTTCTGGGCTGAAACCACTCCTCCATGGACAGATAGGCTGTTCAAAGCACCCTCTCTCACAGTGAACAGAGAAACTTCCTTCTATCCAAGTAAGGTATGGGCAAACACAGAAATTTGTAACACAGCCCTGAATTCAGCACTAACCTGAAAACTAGACTATACTAGCTTAGAAATGCGGAAAACAAGTATATTTTTTTTTTTGGTTTTTTTGCTTTTTCAGAAAATAAAGCAGATACAATCAAAAAAATACTTTAAATGCACAAAAATGGCTATCACACTTGAGTGTGTAGCCTACAACAGTTAAACAGGTAATTTAAACACAAAAATGACTTTGTTCAAGTGCATGCAGTAAAATAAGTACAATATGTAGCTGGAACAAGCTTTTTAAAATCACAAAAACTCTACAAAATCAGCGTTTTAGGCGGAATTAGCTAAAGGCAGCAAGAAAATGCAGAAAAATTATATTTAATCACTCCAAAGTCTCTCTTCTGTCTCTCTGCTGCTGTAGAACACTGCAGGGCACCAGGCATGAGCTTACTGAGCTGTATACTAGCACAAAAACCTTGCAAATGTGGGTTTTATAGCAGGGAAATGAAAGAAATAGAAATTAGCCCAAAATGGCCAATAAACTACTCATGTCTGGGCTGAAACCACTCCTCCAGGGACAGATAGGCTGCTCAAAGCACCCTCTCTCACAGTGAACAGAGAAACTTCCTTCTATCCAAGTAAGGTATGGGCAAACACAGAAACTTGTAACACAGCCCTGAATTCAGTACTAACCTGAAAACTGGACTATACTAGCTTAGAAAGGCAGGAAAACAAGTATATATTTTTTCTTTTTTTGTTTTTTTTTTCAGAAAATAAAGCAGATACAATAAAAAAAGCACTTTAAATGCACAGAAATGGCTATCACATGAGTATGTAGCCTACCACAGTAAAACAGGTAATGTAAATACAAAAATGACTTTGTTAAAGTGCAGGCAGTAAAATAAGTAAAATATGTAGCTGAAACAAGCTTTTTAAATCACAGAAACTCTAGAAAATCGTTTTAGGTGGAATTATCATGTTAAAGGAGGTGGGTACAATATGTCATAGCTAAAACTGCCCATTTCTTCTAGGGTGGTGCATTTTTCATAGCTACTGCTGTTAGTCATTAAAGAGCTAAGATCTTTAGAACAAGTTCTAGAAGAAATGAGACTCATTTCTGGAAACATTCCTTAACTCAAAGGCATCGTTTTTAACCAAAGAAATATCAGCTGTTAAGTCAAGTCATCGCTGTTGAACATTTTACTTCATCAGTTTTGTCTCCTTATATTTAAGAGGAATTTTTGCACAGCTTGTAGATTTATTTAGCATGAATCTAATGAAAGAAATCTGACCTAACTACTTTTGGTATATAAATAATGAGCAGAAAGTCTCCTGTGGGTATCAGATTCAATGAAATGGAACTTACTCAGAAGCAGTGAAAAAAAATAATGCATTGTCTGCACTGGAATAAATAAAATGCCCCCCCCCCCCCACACACACACACACACAGTTTAGCCACATGAAAATAATTTTGTTTTTTAGTTGTGTTTGGTACAATGAACTAAAGGTTTGTTTTAAACTGAAAGCTTTTTTAAAAGATTTAGAGTATGAGGACATTTTTTATTGCTATAATAAAACAGCAACAATATTTAGTCAGCTTGCACATTATGTCTTTAAGCAACGTGAGGCTACATAATTGCATTATAAGGACTGCTTGCATTGCCATACATGGAGTGACCAGATTGTCTTCAAAGCCTGCAGTAGTGCCCCCAGTTACTTCTATGCAGAAGAAACCACTTCCAATATGCTGCCCCTGCTATGGCTCTGTACCTCTGAGCAGATTGGCAGGACTGCATGTATATGTATGTATGTGTATACATACATGTGTGTGTATATGCTCTTACATGTATATTTGCTTGAATGTATATACTGTCTTTCAGCTTTTCCCAGTTAGGGGTCGCCACAGCGGAACTCCGGTCTGCTAATGATTGGCAGTTGATTTTTGCGTGCTGGCTTGCCGGGCCTAACGCACAACCTTCAACGAAGGAACGCCCATCCACGCATGTGTCGACACACAGAAGACGCTCTAACTGAGAATCGAACGGGCAACGTCTAACTCTGAGGCGACAATGCTACCACAGCACCACCACCGCAGTTTTGCTTGAATGTATATACAATGAGAGTAGATAAGAACCTGACAGAGCATTGCAAGATATGTCACAACTGAATAAGAGTATATAAATGTTTAAGTTTCCATATTTACATATTTGCTTGAATGTATACATGGAAACTTAAACATTTATATACTCTTATTCAATTGTGACATATCTTGCAATGCTCTGTCAGGTTCTTATCTACTCTCGTATATTTTGTACACTTGTATTTTCAACCAAAAGGGGGAATATCCTCTTATTATATACTAATGGCTGTAAAGTCTACAATCTGTATGCTACTACTCTATAATGTCTCTTTTGTAAATTTTGCTTCTCTCTGTAAACTTATGGAGTTTTTCTCTCCAGGACCCCGCTGAAAACGGACACTTGTTGTCCAGTTGGACTATCCTGGCAAACAAATTTTAAATAAAACAACAGGGTCCCGATCTACATAAGACAGAGCCCCTCACTATCACTCTTCAAGAGAAACCTTGATGAGTGGATGGGTAACAGAAAGTTCACACCAGGGATCACACCAACAGCACTACTAGATAGGGGCCAAGGGTACTAGTTGCTAGTACAAGGGTCTAGGGAACTACTAAAGGGGCGGTGAATACCGCACAATGTGGCTGGGCTAATATATGCCTTCAGGCAGATAGCTCAGTACCAACCTATGAACCTATAAAAATAATAAAAATAGATATTTATGGAATATTTTTTTCCAAATGCAAACCACAAGGCAATAATTGGTGCTTCTGAACCTTTAACAAATCATCTTTAAATGACAATAGGTTCTTAATGAGTAAGGATGGTAGAGCAGAGACACATTCCTCCAGCTCTAGCTGTCCACATTCTGTATGCTGTCTTGGTAAAAGCTGGTTTCTCTATGGAGTCAGCAGCAGTGGACAGCATGGGGAATTGTGATACCCACAGGAGAGTGCCATAGAACCCCATAGAGAAGAGAAGCCACTTATTCTTAGAGTGATAGGAACAGGGGAAGGAGAATGAGCAAAACTGGTGCTAGCCTGTTTTGTGTCAGTGGGCAGAATAGAAATGTTTGGGCTCAAATGACCATCTGCATGGTGTTGGCTGTTCTTCTCCATCTAGAAACAATTGACCTAGTTGAGAAATGGAACAAAGTAGTGCAGGATAAGTCTTAAGTTGTGCAGGGGGCTTAGAGAAACATCTTACTCTTTCAGAGGTGCTGTTAATGGCATGAGTGACTGGTTTACAGTACATGAAGAGCTTCAGCAAATGACTGTACAACTGTTATTGATATCAAAGTACTGGTTTCATAGGAGAATGTGGAGCAACTCAGATGTAGCTCTTTACTGTTGAAATGGTTTGTGTCTGTCTGTAAAAGAAACCTGGATATGATTTAATCATTTCACCAGCCAACATTTAAACAAACCAATGAGAGATGAAGAGGGAAAGCAGAAGGAAAGGTTGTGTCCTGTCACGTTAAAGCACTGAGTTCTTAATGATATAAACTCTAGAACTGACAGCAATATGAGTACTGAATTAATGAATCATGAAATGTACAATATCAGGCTGGAGGTGGCAATAAATAACTGGATGATATAAAATAGAAGGTGTGGTGCATCAGTGCTGACAGTCTTGGCAAAAATCTTTGAGAGTCACAGGTTTTGATAGAAGTTTCTTGATTTTGCAGCAAAAATTCAAATGTATGATGAAAACAGATATACATGAAACATACAGAATCACCATACAAAGACAAAGGGAAACGCATAACTGCAAAATATGTGGCGTTACAACTGAAATAAGCCAACTCAAAATCTCATATGACAGACACTGCATCCTGTCATCCTTTCAGATAAGACCGTTATCTGTTTATAAGTGGATGGGCATTAGAAGGTAACATCACCTGTGTAAATAAGTCCCTGTGCCTTCACAACTCTATATTACTTTTAACTTCATGTTCTTAAACAGACACATATCACTTTGGACATTTTAATGATCTTGCAGCATTGTCATGGATGGCTAGGGCCAAAATTAGAGGCACCTCAACCATGTTAAAAATGGATTAGGATTAATTATAACATGGTCACTGTTCTCACTCTCATGAACATTAAGAAGGTCCTCCCTCTTGGATATGCAGAGAATATGGTGGGTTTATCAAATACTAGCAAGTATGGGAAAACCTCATCTTAGTGAAATCTTTCTATCACCTTATAAGACATGAATATCATGAAAAAATGTTGGCATTCAGTCATTAACGATGTGGGGTCATAAGCATGGGATCCAGTGCCCATCAGCCCAAATTGAGTTGTGAACCCAGAGTGCTTTGCACTTGATGGGCTTCATCTGTTTTACTTTGTGGACTTTCAAATATTGAATAAGAAAATATCCACACTCCTAAGTGTCATTTTAGACCTTTTCAAATTCCAAGACAAAAGCTGAAAAATGTGCAAGATAGTCAGTGGTGAAGGTGACTTTGCAAAATGCTCAAGTCTGAAATGTGCAAGATAAAGTCAGTGGTGCAAACTCTACAACAGAAGAAAGAAACTGTTGCAAAAAAGAGTAAAATCCCATGACTGGAAGAACTCCCTGGTCAGCCTCAGTAAGAAGCTGAGATCCCTCACAAAATCCTCCAAAGCTAGTTATGAAAACAAAATTGCCACTGATTCTAAAGACAACCACAAAGCATTCTATAGCTATGTCAAGAATCTCAATGGCAACACTCAGATCTGCTCTGAGTTACAGCACAATGGCACAAAATATACAGAACCAACAGATATTGCCAACATCCAGGCAGACAGGTTCAGTGCTAACTTTACCCCCCCCCCCCCTTAGGGCCCAATCTCTATACTGGAAGAATGCAAAGTTCCTATAATCACTGCCTCACAGGTAAAAAACACACTCTCCAAAGCCAAGAACACAGCATCCATGGGACCTGACAACATCCCAGGCTGTGTTCTACAGGAGCTACAGAATGAACTGGCACACCACCTAAGCACCATGTTAAATCATAGCCTCACCACAGGCTTTGTGCCCACTGAATGGTGCACAGTGATTGTTATCCCACTCCACAAAGGGGGAGCCACCACAGATCCCGGGAACTACAGTGCCATTAGCCTAACGAGCCTGGTCTGCAAGGCCATGGAATGTACCATCATGGAACTTGTAAACAAAGACATTGGTAATCTCTAAACTCTGGACCCCACCCAGTTCGGGTTTGTATAAGGCAGATCATGTCTCCTAAACCTGAATGACTTCTTTGAAGCAGTCACCAAAGCTGTAGACGAGGGTAAGGTAGTTCATACAGTCTATCTAGATCTCGCCAAGGCTTTTGACACCGTCCCCCACTCTGGAATTATAGATAAACTCACTAAACTAGGTATAAATCCCTATGTCACAAGATGGGTTGCCAACTGGCTCACTGACAGAACCCAGACTGTGAAAGTAGCAGACTCCAAATCCAACTTCAGACCAGTAACAAGTGAAGTACCACAGGGTTCAGTCCTGGGTCCTCTCCTGTTTGCTATCTACTTTTCTGAAGTACAGGCTAACACAGAAGGTCTTTGGCTAATGAAGTTTGCAGATGTCTGCAAACTAGGAGCCATAATTGAAACTCCTAATGATGTGGACATCCTACAAAAGGGCCTCAGTGAGACAGATGCCTGGTGTCAAAGCCATGACCTCAAGCTCAATGCCAAAAAGTGCATTGTCATCCCCTTTGGTAAAAACTCTGTACCCCTGACCTACCACATAGGTGGTAGTCTACTTAACATCGAAAGTGTGATAGGAGTCCTTGGGACACAGGTGGACAGTAGTCTCTTTGATAATCACATCACCACAGTAGTCAGGAAATCCTTCTACATGGCACACCTCATCACAAAAGGCTTTTCATCCAGGAAAAGAGAGGTCATTGTTCCCCTCTACTTGTCACTCATTAGACCCATTATAGAGTACAATGCCCCTTTTGGTATGTACCTCACAACACATCTACAACAACTGGAAAGGCCGCAGAAATACCTCAAAAAGAGGATTACCAGCCTCAAACAGATGCCCTTTGCAGACCATCTCAAACTCCAGCTTTACTCCATCTCTGCCTAACATACACAGCTATGTCAAATCCAGAGCTGTTGGACATGCTCCACTTAAAGAAATCCCAATCCCTCCGAGCTACAAGCTCTAGGGACCTACACCTTGTCACCACAATAAACAGAACATGCTGGAGGGATAGATTCCGGTCCCAGAGACTTTCCATACTCTGGAACAAACTACCTATCTATATCAAACAAAGCTCCTGATTAGCACTCTTCAAGAAAAATCTTGATGATTGGAAGGGAAATAGGAAATTCACCCAGGGGATCACCTCTGTGGCTCCGCTCGACAGAGGCACAGGAAAATAATTTTCTTGGGTGGCGAAAGCCAGGGTACCTTTTTGGCTAGGCTTGTATAGGCCCTAGGGCCAATAGCCTAGTACTTACCTATGAACCTATGAAGGTGGCTTTGCAAAATGCTCAAGTCTGAACAATTGCATGTATAACTTAAAAGCTTTCTATGGCTTCAGGATGTCAATACTTGTTCCATTACTGAAATAGAGCATGCGATAAATTCCAAGGATGTCTTTCACTGTTGTACCTGTAACATGACAGGGAGGAGTGTCTTTTCTTTTATGAAAGAAGATCTGAAAAGCAGAAACTTAGAAAACCACTTAGAACTAGAAACTCCTGTATATTATCAGTAATACTGAATCTACACAACACTCTCTTAGTCCCCTACAGGACATGAGGATTTTCTCAATAAACTCAAGGATATAAAATAAAAATGCAAACCTTATGGAAGACTTTAGAGACCCAAAACCTGAACATCAGTTGCTCAGTATATAATAAATGTGCTCAAATATTAATTGATCATGTTAGTGAAACAAATGTGCTCAAAAATTGATTGATCATGTTAGTGAAACAAATGTGCTCAAAAACTGATTATTTAAAATGACCTAGAGCAAACCGTATGAAATTTACCTAAGGACAGCAACATCTTAGACATCATACTAACTAGCTTGGAATATTTCTACTCTTCACCCATGGTTATACTCTCTGTACTTAACTCAGCTAATGATACCATCATTTTTAATGTAAGAGTAAAATCAGACTCCTAAATAAATCAACATCTAGAATTCCTCAGTGAAAATTATGACACAAGAAATGGCATATTCATGTAAGGCAGGATCCCTTACTTTCTAACCTAAGACTAAAATCAGAGTCATAAATAAATCATCCCTTATAGAATTTATCCAAGCTGTGATGCAATACATGACATATTTATGAACTCATACAGAGATACTGTCCTCAGTGGCCCAAATATGCCTCCTCGGGATACTGCCAATGAGCTCTCTTTAAGTTTTACTTCCCCATTCTTGAATATATATTGGTAAATCGAATACAAAGGTCAATTAAAAAAAAAACTTTGGAATTACAAACTAAGTGAGCTATACAACAGAAAAAAGTAAGTGCTACTTAGCTTTCAAAAATACTGTTGCCATATAGACAGCTAGTCTCTGTACTTTAAAAAACATGTCTATCAGTTTTTTCTGGTCAGACTGAAGCAGGCAATGAGAGTGCTATAACTATAGAAAAATTAAAAACTGGTTCCATGGGATCAACAGCAAGTCTGATGGTTTCTTACAGAAAGACATAAAATCCTAGCTAGACCACTATCAGCCCTGTTCGACAAAATTTTAGAATGTGGCCACATCCCTGACCTATGGAAACCGACTTTAATGGCATCAGTTCAAAATGTTAGCATCAAACCCACTTAATTTTAGACCCATCAGCTTAGTCAATATTCTATATAAAATTATTCAGAGAACCACAATGGAGTATGTCCAAAATAACATAAGGAATTTATGTCTAAGTATTCACTAATACAGGTCTTTTCAATCTTGTGGTATTCTTTAAAAGTTAAGAGCAGTACTTAATGAAGGTCTGACACTGTATACTGCTCATCTCGACAGTATCCCACATAAAGATGTAACTGACAAAATGAAAGCATTGAATGTCATGCCATAGATTAATTCAGTTGACAAATCACTAGCCAAGCGACAGGTAACAGTATATTAGGGTGTGGTCTATTCTCACTCTGTCACCCAGTTGTACAGTTATGTATATTTCATTTGCACTTTAAGCGGTTAATAAAGCTTCGTGACAACAAATTTGCCATACTCGTAGTCTATACAGAGTCTGTCTCAACTGCACTTCAGTCTGTTTTCAGGCTTTGACAGACCCTTAAAGATCTTTTTCAGATCATAGGAAATGGGTCTAGAATAGAACAGCAACAATTTGCCAATGGAGCAATACTCAGATTAGATTTTGGTGTATGGTATGTCCAATCATTACTATCCTGTCTGCATTATGTTTCAGAAGTAGCAGCTCTGTCAGATGTTTTTCAGCATTCTTGAATAGAAATTACTCCACATCCTTGGACATAGTAAAGAACAAAAGATTTGTGCAATGAAGCAACTTTGGCTGGTCTTTTGGTTTAAGGACACAGTCCAGAGCTATAAAAACACTATCTTAGATCAGTATTTTCCCTCTCAGATTTGACAACTGACCTTTAATGCTTGAAGTGAATTTGGAACAAGTTGCTTTACAGGTGGAATATTTTACTTGGGTACTGATGTTGAGCAAGTACATCTGCAAATTTAACTGCTTGTCTGCCTAATATACCACTGTATAGAAGTCTTACCCATATCAGCCACTTACTGCCAGCACTGTGGAGTAGAGATAGAACCATAACTATAACATCAGTGAGGAGGTTCAGTTAGAAGCCCAGGCACTGGAAGCGCCAGCTGCAGATGGGGAGGATTGATGAGTCTGCCTTCTTACCTCATTTGTAGGATAGTGAGGGGATGTGTGTCTCTTGGGAGTGCACATTGCCAATGATTCCTGACACAGACTGAAAAACTGACAAGAGTCATCAGCTTACAAGGGGCGCCCTTGAAGGTATATCACCTGCAAGAGTGAGTGCCTTTACCACCCTTTGTCAAGTGTACACACTCTTCTTAGGTGCAAGGATGTGCAAGTGAAGCTGGTAAGGCTTAAAGAAAAATTCCCACCTTTGTACCTTCAAGTTAGACTTTAAGTACCTGTATCCAATCCTTTACCAATTCATAAAACATAATAAAGTAGTAATAATAAAAACTTTAAATTATAAGAAATACATACAACTAATAAGTAAGTAAACATTAATAAGCACAGTAGATACCTAGTGACCAAATACTCAGTATGAAAGTATTATCATATATTACTTATCAGTGATGGTCATGTTGGAGGTCATATGCCATAAATAAATGGATGGATGGAAAGACAGATTCCCTGCCCTGTACATTATAGCACCTCGGGCTCTTAGGCTGTCACTGTGGATAACAAATCTCTTGGTACACAGTATAAACTTTGGACAATGCATATATATCAGTTTTATAAATTTCTAGCCAGATGCACTGAAACAGGAATCATTAGGCAGAAAGGTATATTAGTTACTAAACGGAAAAAAATTAAGACATTATCTTCAATTTTCAATTAACTATTTGGGAAAGGCAGTAAAGAGAATCATCAAAATCAGTACGATAAAGTACACCAGGCACCAGGAAATAGTTATTCATGTTCCATTATTTATTTTTATTAACAAATTCCAAACATGATATAAATGGTGTCCCTGAAGTATCATTTTTCTCTGACTTTGTATACTTTTCAAAAGCAAATGTCATCTGCTGCTGTAGCTCTTCTCAGATTTACATTTGTGTGGTGGTAGCAATGTGTGTAATTTATAGTACCATTCCATTGCAGCCTTAGGTTAACCTTGGCTAAAGCAGCATGGTCCAGGCATACTGCATATCTGTTTAAAATATTATGCAGCAACAAAGGCTTAATGTATTTGAAGGATTTATGACTGGTATTCAGAGTCATGAAATCCATAGTTCACTGAAATTCAGCAACATAAACCTAACTCTTAATTTAAACAACCTGGATGTGTTCTCTCCTGAGATATATGCAAAAGACTTTTCAGAATAACATTTCCCTGGTTATAAAGTATCAAGTGCAGAAGGTGTACTTTGGTTTGTGTTTCAATAAAAATACTCCTGAAAATTAACACAAAATGTCTTAAATTTCCTCCTATTTAACCCCCTACACTCTATAAGACGAGTATAGATGTATGGATGCAAATCATGTCATAAAAAGGACACTCTAAAGTTTATTGCTTTTCCTAAAAAGCAGAATTAAAAAAGATAATCCACTACTGAACAGTGCAGCACACAGTACTCCAGGGAATACTCAGTTGGGAAAAAAGCAGAAATCGTCAACATGTATATAAATAAATCACCTGTTTATGGCAATACGCTTTGAAAAGTTGTTCTACTTGTTTAGATTTTCTTTTTGTGAAACTCTTAATAGAATCCAGATGTCATTATTAATTAATTTAAAAGGAAACTGTACCGAGTTAAAAATATAGCATGAAGAGCAGGGCATGACTAACAAGGAAAGTTTCCAGTTCAATCAAGATATATGAAACTGCTTACACACACACACACACACACACAAGGAAAAATCAGTGGACAAGTGAAACATGCTAACAGAAAGCATAGTGAGGAATAAGGAAATTAAGGCAGTTAAGAGGTCATGAGAGACAAAACAGAGGTGAATGGCAGACAATAAGAGCCATCCACAGCAAATGGAAAGGCCTGGTGTAGTTTTTACCTAACTCTGTTGGCATACATATGTATGTGCATGTATGTTTATAACCAGGCAGTAAGTCTTGTAATAGAAAAGTAAGAGAGATTTCACACTGCTATAATTTAATTAAACTAAAGCTATAAAGAGAGCATTAAAAATAAGATCTGATGTCAATTTTCATTCATTCCTCAACTATTGTGTTCAGATCCAATCCTTGGATCCGATTCTGCCATTACTACAGCTCGCAACCACCAAAAAGCTCTCAAGCTCCTCCCTACCCATAATGCACCACCCCTAACATACCCCAGGTCTCTTTTGCTGCTTTCATGAAATAGACGTGATCATTTGAGCTCTCAAGCTTCTTTTCAGATGTGCGTTTTCATTGGTTATTTTTTTCTATTTTTCTTACACTTAATGTATCTCTTATATATTCCATTGCTGGTATTTTCGTAAATATTTCTCTTTTTGTATTTCCCTTTCTCTATTTAACCTTTTCTTTACACTTTTCGGTGTACTTTTACGTACCATTGTTGGTTCTATTTTTCCTCTATTGCCCTTATTGCCTACTCAATTTAAAAAAAAAAATCCTTCCTATCTACTTTTCTTTTCGTATATTCGAAGATGTATAAAACAGGCTCTTTTGGGTTGAAGAAGTGTAAAAAATGTGGTCATAAGCTTCCACTCACAGACGCATATGAGTTGTGTGTATTGCCAGGGCTCACACCACCTGAATATTAGATGTTCTGTTTGTAATAATTTTAACCCACAAGCTATTGTGGATCATAAGAATAAGTTCATATTGAAAGAGTTGGTATCGTCTGCTTTTTCAGAAGCAATTACTGGGACTCAACCCCCCCTCCCCCCCCAAAAACTACTTCCAAAGAAACTTCAAAAAAGTTCCCAAAATAGTCTTGTTTTTCCACTCTGTCGTTGATGGAACCTCCTAAAAAGAGACATGGGACATATCCGGAGGCTTCCATATTAAAGCTGGCTCCTGGATCTCCAAAAACTTCTTCAGATCAAAGTTCATAGGATCCAAAGCTCCTTATGAGAACTCTATATTCACCAACCATTGACCAGGTGCCATCTAGGGATCCATCGTCATTGTTGGAAAGGCGCCATTCAAAATCACCTTCTGTAGCCTCCTCTCATTCTTCCAGAAGTCTCACCGAAGCCAACATGGATAGGATGATGAGGAGATTTCTCTCTGTGCAGATACAGAGGGGTGTTCTCTTGGCTCATACCCCTTCAGGATAGGAAGCCTTGGTTTGCTCTGTCCTTCCATTATCGACTCGTTATCCGATCCAGCTGTCAGTTTCGGAGCTCTTGGATCCGAGTTTCCTGAGACCGTCTGGGTCACATCAGAAGATATTTTTATCCTGGGATCCGAGGATTTCTTTGAGTGCTCTGGCTCTGACAAGTTTGGAGCTGAATAACTCTCAGAGCCGTAGCATCCCTGATGGATCTGAGGTGTTGGTTTCAACTCCGAAGTTGTCGCAACCATCTCTGCCCCTCAGAGCCTTGGAATTGGACAGCTCGGTCCATCCTCTGCCTCAGGTGGAATGCCCTCTGGACAGACTGAGCCGATGGGTTGGAAGCATGGTTTCTCTGCTCCATCAGCTTCCTTTACCTTGGAAGTTCTGCTTTTGAGGTGATGGAGAGAGTTTTCTCTGCCTTGGCAGGACAGACAGTCTCTCCCCCCTCAGATCTCCCTTCAAGATCTCATGTGTCTCTATAACTTGAGCCCCAACATTTGACTCCACAGAGACAGCCAGCCCAAACTCTCCAGGTTGCCCAGCAGGGTATCACCCTGATATTCTGATACTTCTCCAGAGCATCCCGCTAAAAAATACCTCAGAAGAGAAAGTGCAAAAGGAGGCACTTGGATTCCCCCCAAGAATCTATCACTGAAGATATCAATTTCGATGAAGGGGAAGGATCCCCAAGATCACCACCCAAAGACATCTCATTTAGAGAAGTCCTAGAGATCCTTAAACAAAGGGGCAGTTGGTACTTCCACAATCCTTCTCCGAAGGAATCAGTATTCCTGCAGGTGTTTGAATCTGGCCCGTCTACCTCCTGGGTAACTCCACACACTGATGAGCTTATTGATATGTTCTCTAAGCAGGCATGGAAGGAACCTGATTCAGTTGAACCTATCCCCAAGAGACCAGATCGGATTCTGCCACCACCTGCAGGAAGGGAGATTTTGAGTAAGGGAGTACCTGTGGATGCTATGGCCATGGTGGCGGTCACTAAGAATGAACTTGCAGAACAAACTTCAACTGTCCATCCCATCAAAATTTATTTCAGGGACCACTACTGCTAGCAGTCAGGTTTCTTTGGCCTCACAGTTGGAGACCCTACAGTCCATTTCAAACTTATCTGTGAGGCTCATCTCATGCAGCTGAAGGTACCACAAGGGCAGCGGGTTCAGATTTGCCTGGATGAGCATAAATGACTTTGCAGAGCCCTTCAAGTCCTCTTTTATCAATGCCCCCTTTGACAGAAACTGCTTATTCAGCCCCAAAGTGAAGGGCACACTCTCCAAGTGCAAAAAAGATGAAAGAATACAATCTGCTGTGGGAGTATGTTTTTCAACCCCTCAACGTTCCTTTTAAGGAACAATGAGGAGGACAAAAAATGTGGTTCAAAAAATCTCGGGGACCTTTACAAGATCCACCTGGTGATAGTTTACCCAGAGACAGAGGGGGTAACTCAAAATGAAGACCCCATCCACGTGGCAGAGGTGGCCTACAAAACCAAGGGTTTAGAGATTCCTTCTCTGACTGACCCTATCAGCGCTCCTGATAGGAGGCCCAATTGTCCACCTCTGGAGGCAATCGGAGTCATTTATCCCTGCACCAGAGAGCCTGGCTAGACATCCCAAAAGATACATGGGTGCAGAGGACCATTTCCAGAGGGTATAGATTTCTCTGTGTTCTTGGTGTTTCACTGTTGCAGTCATCACACTTGGGTTATCTGCCTGCAGGTAGCCCTCAATCAGCCCGAATACCAGAGACTTGGTATTTCTGCATCGGATGCTGTCATTCCAGGAATGACATCAGGTCATCAGGGGTATAAAAACAGGCAGCCAACTTCATTACATCAGTCTTTCTTGCAGAGGAGCCAGAAGCAGAAGCAGTTCATACGAGTGCCAGTCGGCTGCTACCTGAGTTTTATGTTTACGAATTGAATCATCCTGAAGTCTTCTAAAGCCAAGTACCCCGCTGGGGATCCTTTTTTCTTGCTCTAACCAATGTCAGAAAAAGTTAACAATTGTCTTGCCTGTGGAAAGCAAATACCACACCAAGAATTTCATTCTTACTGCGTCACCTGTTTAGACCCAGACAACGACGTACCTCACTATCGGTTTTGTGCCTTGTTCAATGCCCGAACCATTCATCATCGGTGCCCTTATTGTCGCTAAATACTTTTGTTCTCAATCTCCGTATTCTGAAATGTCTTCGGTAAGCCATCCAACTACTGATATTCTGAAAAAACGTAAGGATAAAGACAGGGACAGACTGCACAGGTCCAAAGCTGCCGACGACGCCTCCCTTCCAGTTCACCGGTACTCAGTGAGGTGCTTTCGCAGCCCTTGATGCCTGCTTCAATGGATTCACAGGCCTCTACCAAGACCCATTCGGAGTATGGTATGCCACGAGACTCTTCTTCGACTATCAAACCTGCGGATGTCTCTACCTTGGATGGGTCCAGAACCGCTGAGCAGGCACTGGCTTCTGAGGAAGTTCTTCACACTGCCGATGTTCGACACAAACTGACAACTTCTTTCACATCTTCAGTTCTGTCTAAAACTACCGTGTTTCTAAGACCGAGAGTGTGCACTATGCCTAGAAAACCAACAACCAAAGTGCATCCACCTGCTCCCTTGCCACAACATCAAATGCTTAAAATGGCAGAAGACCTTATTATGCTGATTAGGGGAAGTCCGCTTTCCCCTGCTAAGAGAAAAAGAGACCAGTCCCCAGCAGCTTCAACAGACCAAGAGTCCGATGACTCTGAAGTATCTGATTATGAAAACATGTCCTTATCTGCTTATGAGGATTCAGGTGCAGAGGAATCCACTCCCTCTGCCTCTCCTCCAGAGAACATTTCTTTTGGTGCAACCTTACATACTTTAAGAGAGCATTTCCATTGGGAATGCCAAGATTATCCTCAGTCCAAAAAGACACTCAGAGAATTTCTAGATTTGCCACAACATAAGCCTTTAGTAATACCTCCAGTCCTGGAAGTCGTTGATGTCTTTATGTAATCCAGTCTTACTCCTGATACTTTACCCCCTGCTCCTAGGAAATCAGACAGGTACTACAGAGTACACACAAATTCCTTTACAAAAATCCTACTGTTGACCCAAAGATCATTTCCTAGGGGGCCTAAAGGTATCAAGGCAACTACAACTAAGAATCCCACCCCTTCAGAGAATCCCACCCCTTCGGACAGGGATTCCAGAGCTTTGGACAGATGGAATAAGAAAGTATATGCCTCTGCAACTCTCGCCATTACGGCTTTGAATTGTCAGTTTCACATGCTAAAGTACCAACAACATATTATGGAACTTATTAAGCAAAAAATAGCAACTTTTACAGACTATGCAGAAAATAAAGAATTGCAAGAGCTTATGCATTCTGCAAGCCAAGTCAGCAAGCATACATTGCTTTGATGCCCTAGAAGCATCTTGCAGAGTAGCTGTCACTGGTTCTGTACTGAGAAGGCATGCTTGGCTTAAGGAGCAGACCTTGCCAGGCCATGTCAAATCAAAGTTATTAGACGCTCCTTTGAACAAGGACAATCTGTTTGGCACCAAAGCAGAAGAGGGTCTTAAAAAGATGGAAGAAAAAGCTAAATCTATGCAGACAGTCAAAGAATTCTTACAAGTATAGTCTCCTAAATTCAGTAGGCATTGCCCCTCGAAACATTGGTCCTTTCCAGCCCCAACCAGGCCATCTCAAACTAGACCCAGGGGAAACAGCCCCCCCCAGACTACAGTCTCAGGGTATGCAGAGATCTAAGCAATGGAGTGCCTCCACCTCCAAAGCAGGGAGTGCTAAGCCACCCCCTTATGGAAAGAATTTACAATGACTTCTCTACTTCACTCCCCACCTCTGCCCAGCTGCTTGTATCCCTTCATGCAAAAACCTGGATGTCCATCACCAAAGACCAATGGGTCCTCAACATTGTATCCCAGGGGTACAAATTTTACTTCCACTCTGCCATCCCCAAAAGGGTTCTCAGACCTTCCTCCAAACCAGTGGGCAGAGGCACAAAACCAAGTCCTATCCCTGCTCACTATCAAGGCAATTCAACCGGTTCCAGCAGAACAGATAGGTCAAGGATTCTATTCCAGACTTTTCCTGGTACCCAGAAAAGAGAGCTCTTGGCACCCAATCCTAGATCTTTCAATTCTCAACACCTTCCTGGTAGTACCAAAATTCAAAATGCTCACCCTGCAGTAGCTTCTACCTATGCTAGCCAAAGATGCCTGGTTAGTCACCCTAGACTTAAAAGAAGCCTATCTGCGCATCCCTATAAGGGAGTCATGCAGGAAATATCTACGTTTCAGGGCTGGATCTATGCATTATCAGTTCTCTGCACTTCCCTTTGGCTTATTCACTGCTCCCAGAGTATTCACAAAATTCATGGCTCCAGCCATTGCTTACTGCAGGCAGAGAAATATCCAAATTTACCTGTACTTGGACTGTCTGATTCAGGCGGACAGTCAGGAATTGCTGTTGCAGCACCTGACATTTGTAAAAAACCTTCTCACATCCCTGCAGTACACCATCGAGAAAAAGAAATCAAAACTAGTCTCCAGTCAAAAGATTGTATTCCTGGGAGCAAGCTTGGACACAGCATCAAAGATGGGATTCTTCACTTCAGAAAAACAAGCCTATCTGACAGGCTATTTTACTCAAACGGCCACCAGAACCCAGCTATCTGCAAGGAAAATCCTGAAGGCCCTAGGGTTCATGGCCTCATGCATCCTACTAATTCCATATGCCAGACTGCATATAAGGAAACTTCAATGGTACTTAAAAAGTCTTTGGTGCCAACATTCTCAGGACCTGGAAACTGTCATTCCTATCATACCTTTCTAAGGACAGAGTTTCTTTGGTGGGCAGCAGCATGCAACCACAACAAGGGACTGACATTTACTCAACCCCATGCCACCCAGACCCTAACCACAGATGCATCAGATTATGCCTGGGGAACACACATGGATGGCAAATGCATTCAGGGCCATTGCAGCCCAAGTCAAATTCATCTGCACATCAACCAAAAAGAGATGCTAGCTGTGCAGCATGCTCTGACAGCTTTGAGATCCCTACTCTCTCCAGAACACGTTAATAAAAACAGACAACACTACAGTTATGTGGTACATCAACAAGCAGGGGGGAACCCACTCTTACCCACTGTGAAGGTTAGCCATGGTCCTGTGGAACATGGCCTTGGACATGCAAGTCCATCTGCCAGCTCAATTCCTGAAAGGCAAACAAAACTCACTGGCAGATGACTTAAGCAGAATTCTCCTAGACCCACATGAGTGGCAAATAGAGCCCAGCACCTTCAACCTTCTGATTCAGAAATGGGGGACCCCAGAGGTGGATCGCTTTGCCTCCCCCTGCAACCACCAGCTCAGCAAATTCTGCACCAGGAATCCTCACAGCGGGGCCTGGAAAGTAGATGCCCTATCTTTTCAGTGGGTAAATCTCTCAATCTATGCCTTTTCCTCTCTGCCCCTTCTCCCAAGAGTATTACTCAAGATAAGACAGGACAGACCAAGGACAGTTCTGATTGCCTCGGACTGACCAGTTGCAAACACTATCAGAAGGACATAGATTGCCTGATAGGAGAAATCTGCCTCATCTGCCTTATCTGCAAAATAGTAGAAATCTTCAGTATGGAACTTAACAAGGGTGTAGGTGGTCTACATGCACTGGACTCAATTCAGTTTGCGTTTCTTGAAGGTGGAACCTGCCTCCTAAACCTGGTGAGCTTCTTTATTGATTCACTAGACTCTGGCAAATATGTTCAAACTGCCTATTTTGACCTGTCCAAGGCCATTAACACCATCCTAACATTCTGGAATTATCAATAAGTTAATAAAAATAAATGTAAACCCCCTATGTTACCCACTGGATAGCAAACTGTATATCAGACAAAACCTAGTCTATTAATGGGGGAGTCATCCTCTCTTCATAAAGGGTAGTTATCAGTGCTGTCCCCCAGGGATTAGTTTAAGAACCACTTTCTTTGGTACTTACTTTTCTTATGAAAGGGTGACATCAAGAACATGTGGCTGACCAAGTTTGCAGACTGTAAGCTTGGAGCTGTCATTATCACCCCATCTGACTTCCGGATGCTTCAGGAGAGACCAATAAGCATAAAGGAATGGTGTTTCAACCATGGCCTAAAACTAAATTCCAAGAAATGCATTAGTGTCCTTTGCCAAAATTGGGCACCCGTGCACCAACCACACAAGTAACACACCCTTTGAAAGTTGACAATCATGAGAGATCTGGGCAGTTTCATCCTTTGATCCCCATATATCTACTGTTAGGAAACCCTTTTACCTAGCCAGACAACTCACCAAGCATTTTTACTTCAGAGCTAAGAAAGTTATAATCCCTCTCTACTCTTACCTAATCAGTACCAAAATAGAGTTTAAAGGCCCCTTTGGAATCTTCTTTATTAAGCATGTTATCCATCATGAGAGACTTCAGCACTTCCTCACTAAGATAATCAAGGCCACCACAAAGCACTGTTTCTTTCTCTCTCTTGTTTCCTACAGACTTCTGAGAGGTGACCTCTGTCTAGCCTACAGAGCTGCAAAGGATCCAATCCTGTGCTACCTCCTAAATTCCTGTGAAAGATTTTAACTTCTACTGAAAGATAATTCGGACCTGCTGGTGAGATACAGCTATCTGCCAGAGAATCCTCCTATGTTATAGACTTCATTTGGATATAAAGCAAAGAAGTAGGAACCTGGTCATCTTTAAGTAAAACCTGAACGATTAGATGGGCAATCGTAAGGACACTGCAGATCTGGCCCCTCAAGCCCTCTTTTTAATGGGTTGAAACTAGTTATAAATCAGTCATGCCAATAGGTACCTATAATATGGGATATTGCATTTAGACTACTAATGGTCCTCTGGTAGTATTAACCTACAAACCAGACTGTCATTCCATGAAAATGAACAACTGTGCCCAAGAGACATACTCCATTGTCACATAAAGTAAATTGTTTAAAAAAAATGGTAAACACAAAGGAAAAAGACCCCCTATGAAATACAGTACAAGGATATAGCTGGATACTTTTAATATATATAAACATGTTATGTTTGCTGATTTCTATTACAAAGATCATATATCTAGTCAGAATGAACAAAATGAATAGAGATCACAGTTAAACAAAACAGAAGTCTGCTTTTATAATTTCACTGACAAGTAAAAGGGAGTAATCATTAGCAACATATTCATCTGGGATGCATTGCATAACTGCCTGCATGTCATGGCTGATGAAGAACTGAGCAAATCACTGCAATCATATCCCATTATACAGTAGACCTTAGTTATCAGCTGAGGCAGCTGCAGTAATCTTTCACTAAAACTCTTACAAAGCTAATAGCTTTATTCAATAACTCATTGTTTGCCTGGTAGTGTTTGTTCAAAAGCAAAAGTGTAATTTCCTGTTCAAACACAAAATTACAGGCTCACAGGAAGCTTCTCAAACCAGACTGGAGCCCCGAGATATACAATAGTTTAACCCGCCAACAGAACTTTACATCTGTTCTGGAAATGCAGCACAGTTTGCAGCAAAGAAGAAAAAAAGAAAGAAGGGAGACACACCTAGAGATTCACATAAATAAATCAAGTCCTAACAGATTACATTCGCTGGCTGACCAAACATGAGATTAGGGGAAAAACGCACATCAGCCAACATTCACAGAAGCATTGCAGAATTAAAGAATGTTAGTGAAACATGGCCTACAACAATGTTATAGGAAAATAAAACAACATGAATTTAATGTTTTGCCTATATGCAACCGGACAGTAAAATAACAGTTTTGCAGCCACAATAACAAATACATGAACATTTAGAAATGAGTTTATATGTAATGTGTGTATGTACCACTAACACTACAGAAGCAGATCAAGTGTTTCATTATTAGAATAATAAATAAATGTATTAATCACTATGCATAGCTCAGGAATCTAAAGTTTAAAATGTTTTGTATCATGGCACAGAGGTTAAAAGTATTTAGAAAGGTGAACTGTGCAAGTCACAATGGAAATAACTGGGATACGAATAAAACTCACTATGCCGTACTCGTCAGTCTGAATGTTCCCTGGGATTTGATGACTCATTGGGGCACTTGCAGCTCAGGTCTATAATTCCAGTTCTGTGTCCTAGGGAAGCAGAACTCTGACATTACAGATAATGGAAAAGGCTGGTAAGTTAAAGCCAAAAGTCCTTATGAGATGATGCATGATAGTCTGGGTGGAATATACAGACAAGTTTTCTCCAGCTGTTATGAGTATTGGTAAATATGCATGCAAAGCATTCCTTTACTATGAAAGCTGGAACAAAATAATTTGGAGGAATATATGCATAAGGGATGGTTAGAGACCTAGCATTTGGCCCTTCCTGACAATCAGAAAAGACAGAAGGAAAGGGAACACTGTTTCTTTACTGCATGGTTGTGTGTATGCATGTGCATATACACATGTGTGGACATACACAAACATGCATACATACACTTGCATACATTTAATAAACACATGGACTCACAGGTGACCCCCTGAGGAACATATGTATGATAGGGTTACCACCTGTCCCACTTTGCGAGGGGCAGTCCCTCTTTGGGCAGTTGTGTCCTGACAAAAAAAAAAAAATTAAAAATGGCAAATGTTCTGAGATTTTAGGACACAATTATTTCCTATATTTTATGTAATAGTTGCATAAAACAGTTATTCTGTATCTAAAATACCTAAATGTTATAAAAAACAGAATAAGCAACTAAAATATTTATATTTAGGCAAAAAAGTTAAGTTCTATCCTTTGTACTGACCGTGGGTATGTGTCGGCCTGTAAAATCTGATGTTTGTCCCGAAAATGTCCCACTTTGTCCATTTGAAAAGGTGGCAACCCAAATGTATGACTGAAATATTCTTTCATGGACTTCTATCATTATTCATCCAAGAGGACATAATTGTGACATCTAGAGGTTGAAATAAGTAATGATTTAAAGTTAATCCAGTACAAGTCCCATTTTAAGGCATGTATTTAGTAATACATACAAGTATTGCAAATCCAATGTTAAGGTTTCACTTAAGGTTGTTTCATGCCATCAGAACAAGCACCATTGTACACTATTATTCCAACACTGGCTATTTCTGAATTGCAAACACCGATAATGTTGGCACTGTATAGAATCCCCAGCACCCTGTTTGAAATGTTACCTAAAATTTACCACCTGCAAGACCATAAACATGATCTCCAAACATACTGTATCAACACCCCTGCCTGTGATGGTCCTTGGGACAATCAGTCATAGTGCATCCTACTCTTGTTTTGATCACATACCTCAGCCATATGAGAACTCAAACCAGTGTCCATGTGTGTGACCTACTACCCCAGTAACCCTGGCTACCTATCTCCTTTCTGAATTATGCCAAACAAATGTGTGCCTTTGTTCTTTCTAAGTTACTGCCATCATAGGTAGGTAGGTTAGTTTGCGTGTCACCATCTGGCAGTACATCGGAAATTATCAGTTCAAACTGAAACCACCTCTGATGTAATTTAGGTGAAAAGTCCTGTGTTAGATTGACCTTGTGATCATCAAAAAAAAAGTCGGTGCCCTATGTGGCAGCGGCTATTTCAGCTCTGCAAGGAAATGTGCACGGTTTGTCCTATTCCATGTCTAAATTACGAGAAAAAACTAAATCGGGGAAGACTGCTAACAGTAAGTTAATTTATAGCAGAGAGACTATTCTGGAAACTCGATCATCAGGCTTGCTGTGTAACAGGTTTGATGAGCTGCTGCCCGTGGAGCCTGTGAGGCCTACAGCACTTTTTGAGTTACAGGAGCTGGGAATCTTACTCAAACATGGAACAAAATGCCTGGTATGTACAGAACTGACATTTTTGGATCATGGTAAGTGAAGGAAACGAAAGAGGTGTGTGAGAACACGCAAAAGGGGATCTAGGGCTGGAATCACTGCAAGGCTAAAAGCAAATCCCTACAGGCATGCACTTCCATACATCCTTCTGGGAAATGTTCGGTCATTGGAAAGCAACATGGATTATATAAGGCTGGAATTATCTGCTCAGAACAAGGTGAGGAAATGCTGCATGCTTATTTTTACTGAGACTTGGATAAAATCTAAACAGTGCAGTCCATGTGGAGGGGCTATCACTTTTTAGAGCAGACAGAATACATTCTCTCAATGGTAAGCCAGAGGTGGAGGTGTCTGCATATACATCAATATCAACTGGTGTACCAGTTGTGAAATAGTATCCTTGCACTGCTCAGATGATCTAGAGTTTTTGTCACTGAAATGCAGACCCTTTTATCTACCCAAGGAATTTAACAGCATCTGCATCACAGCTGCCTACAGTCCTCCCAGTGTTAATTCAAATGAGGCAATGATTACATTATACCAGGCTATAAATGAACTGCAAAACCAGAATCCAGACTGCGTTCATATAGTGGCACACGAAAACCATTCTGCCACACTATTTCCAATATGTGGACTTTGCAACAAGGGGAGAGAACACGCTGGACAAGGTATAGAGCAATGTTAAGCTGGCATTTAAGGCAGTGCCTTACCCACACCTGGGAAACTCTGACAACCTCTCAGTATTGTTACTGCCAGCATATAAATCATTGCTAACTAGAGGGAGACCAACAGTGAAACAAGAAAGAGTATGGCGAGAGGGTGCAGTCTCAGCACTCCAGGACAGTTTTGAGAGCACAGACTGGAACATGTTCAAGGAGGCGGCTACTGAGAATCAGTGTATCAACCGGGAGAAGTACACTGAAGCAATGATGGGCTACTTCTCGAAATGTGTGGATGATGTGACCATCACCAAAACAAAATCATCACACGAGCCAACAAGAAAACCTGGTTGACGAGAGAGGTGTTCAAGCTACTGAAAGCAAGGAATGCAGGCTTCAGGTCTGAAGACAGAGAAGCCCTCAGAACAGCCAGAGTGAATCTGAAGAAGAGAGTGAGAGAAGCAAAATGTGCCTATGGTAGAAAGATCCAGAGCTACTTCTCTGACCAAAAAGACCCCACGTGTCTATGGCAGGGTATCCAATCCATAACTGACTACAAACTCCTATCTTAGCAATTTGAGGACAACAGGGAATTCCTAAATAAGCTAAATGCCTAGTTCATCAGATTTGAGGAAGGGAACAGAACAGCAGCAAAGAAAATGCCCATCGGCCATAATGAGAAGATGCACACCCTCAACCCAGCTGATGTCCAGAGGACACTGCACAGAATTAACCAGAGAAAAGCAGCTAGGCCTGACAACATCCTAGGGTGACCTTCAGTAACTCTCTGAGTCAGCAAATTGTTCAGAAATGCAAGGACACAACAATCATTCCATTACCAAAGAAGTCTCCGCATCTTTCCTAAATGACTACCGCCCTATAGCCCTCACCTCCACAGTGATGAAGTGCTTTGAA
Source organism: Protopterus annectens (assembly GCF_019279795.1). Classification (NCBI taxonomy): domain Eukaryota; kingdom Metazoa; phylum Chordata; order Ceratodontiformes; family Protopteridae; genus Protopterus; species Protopterus annectens. The sequence continues at coordinate 685,197,609 of NC_056737.1, read as the reverse complement.
AGCCTGGTCAAGGACACCATAACATCTGGGCTGCCTGCTGATCTTGACCCTCTGCAGTTTGTTTACTGAGCAAACTGCTGTATGGCAGATGCTATCTCTCTAGCACTCCATCTAACCCTGGAACACCTTGAGAATAAAAACACCTATGTGAGGGTACTATTCATTGACTTCAGCTCTGCTTTTAACATGCTCATCCCTCTTCACCTGGTAATGAAGCTAGTCCAGTCAGGCGTCAACACTCCACTTTGTAACTAAATTCTTGACTTTCTCACAGACAGACCTCAGAAACTGTGTGCAGGAAATAACTCCTTAGCTAACATCACTCTTAACACTGAAGTCCCACAAGGATAAGTACTACATTCCTTACTGTTCAACCTGTTAAAATAATTGTACAGCCAGGTACTATACAAACCAAATCATCAAGTTTGCTAATGACACAACAGTGGTGGGCCTCATCAGTAATGATGAAACAGCGTACAGAGATGAGGTGGAAACAGCGTACAGAGATGAGGTGGAACAATTGATTAACTGGTGTGGAAATAACAAATTAGCACTAAGCATAAATAAAACAAAAGACATAACTGTGGACTACAAGAAAAATCACAAGGAACCTTCTCCCCTTACCATCAATAGGGAAACAGTGGAACGAGTGAGAAGCACAAAGTTTCTGGGACTGCACATTGATGAGGACTTGTCTTGGAACACCAATACAAATGCCATAGTCAAGAAAGCACACCAGAGACTGCACTCTTTGAGAAGGCTGCAGAGAGCAAATCCCCCATTGACAGTTCTCACCAGCTTCTACAGAGGTACTGTACAAAGTATCCTGACGAACAACCTCATAGTATGGTATGGAAGCTGCTCTACCTCTGAGTGCAAATCATCCAGAGAGTGGTGAAGACAGCCGAGAAGATCATCAAGACCACCTTACCATCTATCCATGACTTGTACTTATCCAGATGTCACAGCAGGGCCAGAGGAATAATTAGACTGTACTCACCCTGCTTACAGACTGTTCCTGCATCTGTCATCCAGAAAGCGCTTCCAAAGCATACGTTGCAGAACTATGAGGTTCAGGAACAGCTTCTTCCCAAATGCCATCAGGCTGCTGAACTCTAGTAACAACTATGCTCCATGATGGCCATCTGGGTCAGTAGAAACTGTAGTAGCTTGTCTCATATTGTGCATTAATCTGATTAGCCTTCTCATCTAATACTTACTGCAATATTCACCATGACTGTTAACTTATAGACCATCTAGAGCAGTAGCAATGCAGTAAAATATCTTTTCAGTGCAATACATGTTACACATTCATAAATTAACTATAGTGCAATACTCTAAGGTCCATAGTGCAATACTTAAATGTCTGTTTCTGTGCAAGGATCAATACAATGTCTTAACCAAGTACCTGTGCAATACTAAAGTCTCATGCAAGTAACTGTTCACTGCAAAAAGAGTTAAAATGTGTTTTGAATTTGTGCCGTATTAGTCTGTCTACCTGCAAGTCCATGATGTAATAGCTAGGTGTTATATGTGTAAATGTCTGTGAAAATAGTCTATATGTTGTCTGCACATTTGAGTCTGGAGACACTGAATTTAGTTCATTTTTTGCACTTGTGTGATTTCTGAATGACAATAAAGTTTGTGACTTAAAGAAGACTGGTCAGTAACTGACCGTGTATGGTACCCACTGCATTCCCAGAAAGAGTGTAATATAAGCCATGTGTATTATGGAAGCAGGAAAGGCCTTTCACATTGCATTATTGATAAATAGAAATGATGGACAGCATGAGGATCGTCCTTTCGACAGCTACAACCACGTCTACCAATAACTCTACAAAAAGTCACACATGGATGTTTCTGGAAATGCTCAGAGCCCACAAACACATTTTAAATACAAAGTACTGCTTAGGGGTTCAAATGCCACATCAACTCCTGTAACTATTATACAGCGTAATGGCATGATATGACTAAAAGAATATATGTGCCCACACTGCTGCTAATCCATCCTCCTCTGAACAGCACATGCATTCAGGTGACTTACATTTTCTGTTTCATTGTTCATTTTATGAACCTCTTCTGAGATTTGAGATTTAACAATACAACCTTCATATACAATTATTCTACAAATTTAACTGAAACTGTCTTGTTTATTTATATTTCTGTTTCACAGTATGTTTCATGCAGCTCTGTATAAGTATTGAACATCTGTGATAAAATGTGAGAAATAGAATTTTTCTAGACAAAGGGTTTCAGAGAAGTGGAATTTCCATAGACAGAACATTTCCACCCAGATACATTTAAATATGAAATACACCCAACCAAATCAGTATTTTTTGAACTCAAGTCAATTTTATATTATAATTAAAAGCAATATATAGATAATTAAAAAAAACATGCACACAGTATCTGGTAAATGTATAAACCAAGGAGACTTCTATTTTTTTCCACATGTTAATTATACACCAATGGAAAGAAATAAGTGAAATAAATTGTGTAAGAATGTTACACTGATGTTACTAAACTTAAAACATATTTTATGTTGTTATCATGATCTGCTTTCACCACCAACATTACAACTGCTGATTACAGATAAGAGTCAGGTAAAGGAATATTCATGCACACCAGTATAGAAATGACATTTGCTGTACAAAAGATGTACAGCCTTTCAGATAGCGTGTGTTTGTTTTTCCACAATTGTATTGTGCATTAGAGAGATAATCATGAGAGTGTTTGAACAAGGAATGTTCCACTAATGGAAATTAACCCTAAAAACAAGTTTGTTCTCAAATACATGATGTTTCCTAACAGTTTATTTAGTTATATAAACATGCTGTACATCTGATGCATGACTGTTTATGCAAAAAAGTATCTGGAAATAATGTTCACTAAAAATAGTACAGTTGTGTAAAATCTTACCATAACGGTAGATGTCCTTGCCTTCACTGCTGCAGTATTCCAGTCTACCAAAGGCTTCTGATGCTTTAAGGTATGCCAAACATCACCCAAACACTCCTTGTGTAACATAGGGCATAACTGTGACATTCAGGCCTACCATAATCAGAAATGATTGCCCCAGTAGGTACACCAGTCCAAGGAACCCAAGAGGTAATCTGTAGATCCAGGAAGGCAAAGAACTAGGAGGATGGAGGGAGGGAGCGAATACTGCAGCAGTGAAGGCATGGAAATATACTGTTATGGTAAGATTTTGCACAATTGTACTATGTCCTTACATTCGTTGCTGCAGTATTCTTAACATATGGGAGAGTGCCAAAGCTCAAGAGGAAACTAGGGAAGGGGAAGGAGCACAAAAGTCCCCTAAAAAGCCATGAGGAATGGCACTAGCAAAACCAGCCCTAGCTCTAGAGATACCATCCAACTTATAGTACTTAATAAAGGTATGTACAGAAGTCCACGTAGCTGCTTCAAAAATAGAATTATTACCCAAGCCATTGAAAAAAGTACCAGAAGAAGCCACAGATCCAGTAGAATGAGCCTTAACTGAAGGAAGGCTCTTGCCATGAAAAGTGTAACAAAATGGAAATAACCTTATAAATCCAAGAAGAAATAGTTTGAGCAGATTTTCTAATAGCCTTAGTCTTATCCAAATAAACCCTGAGTTGCCTATCCACATCCAAAGTATACAGCACCCTCTCACTGTCAGATTGCAGAGAAGGAAAAAAGTAGGCAGATTTATAGACTAGTAAAGTGATAGCTCATTAACCACCTTAGCCATAAAAGAAGAGTTAGTGTGCAAGGACACCCTATCCTCATGAAAGATAAAAAAAGGACAAGCCATAAGGCCTGCAACTCAGACACCCATCTGGCAGAAGTAACAGCTAAGAAAAGAACAATGTTGCAAGAAAGTTGAAGCAGCAGGCTCAAAAAACAGCCTGAGTTAACCTTTTCAAAACAAAGGGAGGTCTAATATTAAGGACCCCTTTAAGAAATTGTTTCACCTCAAACCTAGAAGCTAAAAGAGGAAAAAAAAGGCATACAAGCAGAGATAGCTGATAAGTGGGCCTTAATAGAAGAACAGACCAAACCAGCAGTGAGCAATTTACACAAATAAGAGAGAACCAAATGAACATCCTCAGTAACTGGGTCCAGGTTATGAGAGATACCCCAAATAGAAAATCTCTTCCATTTGGATAAGTAGGATTTCCTAGTACTATGTTTCCTGGCTTCCTGCATGACTTGTAGCGCATCATCAGAAAAAAAGGTCTCTGAGAAATCAAAATCCTATCAGTCACAGTGTCAGCTGAAGCATGGATAGGTGGGAATGGATGAGAGATCCCTTGGCTTGTGTGATCCTGTGAGGTAACTTGTGATGATTACCCCTGATTAGATGCAGAAGTAGAGGGAACCAGTGCTGTCACAGCCAAAAGGGAGTCACCAGGATTTTGGGAGCATCCTGTTGAATTTTAATAAGGGGAGGGACTACATAAAGAAACACCCCCTTTCAAAAATTGAGAGGGTGTCCACCTTCCACACCAGAGGACCTACAACTCTGGTACAAAACAGAGAAAGTTGTCTATTCAGAGGGGAGGCAAAAAGATCCAGTTGAGGAGTACCCCACTGGTGGGCATTGTCCAGAAACACATCCTTGTGAGGCATCCATCCATGGGACTGAGTTTTTAAAGACCTGCTCAGAGTGTCTGCCACAATGTTATGACCAGAAGGAATATATAAACTGTCTGAAGTGTCACTTGATACTTGACAGCAAGATTCCATACCGGAAGTACTCAACCGGCAAAGATAAGATCTCGTTCCTCTCTGTTTGTTGATGTACCACATCACTGTGGTATTGTGTGTGAACACCTTTGAGAGGCCCTGGAGAGAAAAGAGGATGAAAGGGCTAAACAGCCAGCAGAAGAGCTCTCATGACTTTGACATTGATGTGCTCCTTCTGCTGACGAAGCGACCACGCCTCCTGTACATTTAGGGAGCCAAATGTTACCCCCATCCCATGTCTGAAGTGTCTGTGAACAATTCCTGAGAGGGAAGATGGGGGCGAAAAGGGATCCCTGGATTCAGAGACAACTGCTGAATCCACCAGTAAAGTTCCTGTCTGAGACAAGGAAGAAGAGGATCTATAAAATCTAGAGGATGTGCATGTTGAAGCCACAGTGACTTCAGAAGCCAGTGAAACTTCCTTATGTGAAGTTTGGCCAGAGGCAGCATCAGAATGGTGGATGCCATACAACCCAGAGTTCGCAGAAACTCCCTGGTAGTAATGGATTCCAGGGGAAGAAAAGTATGAAAGAAAGAAATGAGAGTTAAGGCCTTTGGAGGAGGCAGGAATGCAAGTATTGGCACTGTCTGAATCCTGCAACCCAGAAAAACATGATCCTGAGGAGGAATTGGAGAATATATTTTGAAATTTATAGTGAACCCCAGGCTCTGAAGAAGGGAAACAGCAAAATGAAGATTTTTCAAAAAGGTCTCTAGAGATAATGCCTGAATCAGCAGGTCATCTAAGTAAGGAAATATTTGGATCCCTTGAAACCTGCAAAAAATCATCACAGGAGGAATGCATCTGGCCAACACCCTTGGGGCAGTAGAAAGGCAGAAGGGCAAAGCAAAGAAGTGAAAATGCCAGGAAGCAACAGAGAAACGCAAAAATGTCCTAACAAGAGGATGGATCAGAATATGGAGATAAGCGTCCTTAAGATCCAGAGACACCATGTAGGCCTGAGGGAGCAAGAAAGGAAAATGAATCTGAAGGGATAACATCCGAAAGGAAGGCACTTTTAGATGAGAGAGGTCTAGAATACATCTCCAAGTGGCCTCCTTTCTGGGCACTAGAAAGATTCAAAGAAACTTTATTGTCATTTAGAACCACACAAGTGTAGCCTAAACAAAACTCACATTTCAGCTCACAAGAGAAATGCAGTGCAAATAACAAAGATACAGTGGTATCAGAGAATAACGTAAGAAAGAAAATAATATGTACGACAAGTAAGAGCTAGTTCACATTACATAAACACACAAAATACCCATTATCCAATGATAAATAATAAATACCCACCACTATCAAACCCCTTCACAGTTAACACACAGAATAAATAGAAACTAGTGAATAGCAGCTGTTTAGTTACTGGATTGCACTTGTTAACCTTCGACATGACTCAGTATAGCCATCAAATTGCATATTAGTAATACTGGTGGTAATTGCTCAGAGCAGCAGGATTAAATGAAAAAAAGAGCCTTCAATGTATCAGGTATTATGGTTGGTGTCCATGTTAATAAGTCTCTGTTCCTGAATCTGGTAGTCCTACAGAAGAATCTGTGGTACCTCCTTCCAGATGCAAGTTGTGAGAACCAGTTGTGGGCAGGATGGGTTGAATCCGCTAGTATTTTGTATCTTCTCTTTCTTGTTCCTATACAGAAAAGCTCCTGAATAGAAGGAGGTTTGTGCCCAAGATTTTCTCAGCCATCCTCATCACCCTCTGTAATTTCTTCTTCTCAGCAGCTTTGCAGTTGGCAAAACAGAAACCATCTGGAGTAGAACCCTTTCCCCCTTTGGGACACAGGCACCTCTAGGATAGTACTGAGTCAAGAGATTTTGAAAACCCTCTTAGAAAAAGGGAAGTTGTTCCCGAGGAGACTGAAGAATGCCCATAAAAGGAGGATGGGATTTCTACACCATGAACTACCCCTGACAAATGATCGACAGAACCCAAGAATTATGAGTGGTGTGAAGACAAACAGGAACAGAAAGGCAAAGAGGAATATGGCTGGGAAGAGACAGACAGTCATAAAGCAACTGGTTTGTTTGGAAAGGAAGGCTTTGGAATCCCTGAAAACTAAGAAGCATTAGCAGGAGGAATCCATTTGCTACTCTTCTTGACTTTGGTAGAAGGGCAGGATTGCCTTTGAGCAAAGGCAGGCTTAGCAGGGTAGCTTCTCTGAAATTTAGGCACAGGAGAAACAAACACATGTTTAAGCTCCCCTAAGGCCTTACCCTTATCCTGAAGGGACATAAACAAACCAGCAGCTGCTTCCCCAAACAAAAATTTAGAATCCTGAGGAGCATCCGGTAAAGGCTGAAGCCTAAGCCAAGAATACCTCCACAACACTGAACCAAAAACTGCAGCACTAGAAGAGGCATCTGTCACATCATAACTACATTTAATAGAAAGAGAAATGACTTGAGAGGAAGTCCCAAGCAAGGAAAGAAGACAAGTATTACCCTCAGAGTCTGCAAAATCATAAATAAGTTGACAGGCCTAAGAAAGAAGAGCCAACACACACATAGACATATGGGTCTGATAATTAATAGCCCTAAAAGCTAGGGTAGCCAAAGTGTACACCATCTTACCAAGCCTTTCCATAGTTCTGCTGTCCTTGTCAAAAGGCAAAAACTTGGGTGAAGGAAGAAATTGAGACAGCTTATCAGAGGCTACAGACACTTCAGAGGGTTCAGCAGCTAGACATTTATACAGAAAATAACAATCCACAGCATGTTATAAAACCTATCAGGCTAACAAAATAATGTGCTGAACCAAGGCTACTTAAACAGAAGGATAATATTCAGGAAACAAGTGTAAACAAAATAAAAGAACATGGGTATGTACCACATGCATCACAACCATCTATGCATTAGGATAAAATGCTATACCTTATTGCCAAAGCAGTCAAAGTATATTTTTTCTACTACTTTGGCTCAAAGATGCTGGCCCTCAAACGATGACAGAACTCCCTGATACACACACACATCTATCTATCTTCTCCCTCTCTCTCAAGATATATGTGTATCTATATATGTGTATGTGTATCTATATATATATATATATATATATATATATATATATATATACACACATGCATATATATATATATATATATATATATATATATATATATATGCAGACGTATACATATATATATATATATATGCAGACGTATACATACATATATATATATATATATACACACACACACACACATATATATATATATATATATATATATATATATATATATATATATATACATATAAGTATCTAATAGTGGGTGTTGACAAACAAATCTGTCCAGTAGGAGTACAGTAATATACATCATGTGCCAATCAGTAGTCAAAAGAACATATTGAACTCACAGAAAAGAAAACCTACGTGAATAGACAGTGAAAATGTCAATCATTAAAATTCTGCTAACTGTAAAACTAGTGTTGCCATCTAAGAACACACTTAACATTCAGATTCTCATTCAAGCCTGGCGGAGCATCCGCATTGAATCTGAGTTGCCACAACAACTCCTTTACTTCAAGTAGTGTGTTAGTATCACCCATAAAAGCTTCAATTCTTTGTAAAATTAAAAAAGTAAAACCATTAAAGTCTGTACATGACAAACTGTGTTTGGCCAAAGCATTCCTAATATCCTTCTTTCTGATGGCCCCCAAATGTTCTTTAATCTTCAAAGACAATTTTCTCAGGGTTTTTCCAATATAAAACGATGGGCATGAATTACACACACCAGCATATAACACTCATTCAGATTTACAATCATAGTGGCCATTAAATGTAACTTTAACATTATTACGTTTGAATACATATGAACTACCTGTATGAATATATGGGCAAGTAACACATGAACCGCAAGGGAACATTCCTATTACAGAATCATTCAAAACTGAGGCATTAGGTAAAAACGGACTGCCCCTGTTTTCAAAAGAAGACCTAAGTGATTTAGTTCTTTTATATAAGAAAACAGGTGCATCACCCAGTTTATTAGCAACCTCCTGACTGTTTGTCAGAATGTCCCAATTACTGAGTAAACCGTTCTTAATTTTATCAGAGTCCCTGCAGATAGGGACAGGAAAAGCCACAGTCCAATCAAGCATATCTGACTGTGAAGATATCGTCGAAGATATGGAGGAAGGTGTGTCTGAAGAAGGAACTGCTATAGGACAAGAGGAGAGACATGGTTCTGCCAATGAAGAAGAAGAGGTTCTTACTTGGTGAGGAGCTGCCATAGGACCAAAATTGGACGTGGTCCTGCATCTAAAAAATCATTGGTTGTTACCTGATGTAGAACATCTGCAGATACAGAAGTGGGGCCAAGTTCTGTATGTGAAACTGAAGAAGAATTGGTGCTAACAAATGTAGAAGAAGTGCATCCATTTACAGTCAAAACTGTTGTAGATTTTTTAGGGAGGAAACCCTTTTTAATGATGGGAGGGAATTTTAAAGGTCTAGCCTCAGCAATTTCTTTAATAAGTACATCCAGGAGATGAGAAGGATAATTTCTGTCCAATAATAAAAGCTTAAGAATATTACATTCTTCAATGAAACTATCATCATCACTAACTAAGCGTGAAATACAGATGAACTGACCCCTTGCCATGTTGCATTTCATAAAACACAGATGCATGCTCGTAAAATCCAAATAATTGTTTCTAAATGTATTTTTTATATACAGAGTAGATTCCCATGACAAATTAATAGTGTCCAAAGAAATATATGTGTCCAAAAAAGTTGCATGCTTGCCACAAGACGCAAGCTTAAACCTTAGGAATGGAATCGAAAGTGAAAGTTGGTCCAAAAAGTCATTAAGGTGTTGCTCACCACTTTCCCACTGAAAAAAAACACATAATCTATATATTTCCTGTACAGTTTCACATATTTGAAATCAGAAAGATGCGTGAGTGAATTAATTTCCCAAGAGGCTAGAACTAAATTGGCGAATGCAGGGACGATTTTTGATCCCATGGCCACTCCTCTGATCTGTTGGTAGACAGCATCATCAAAGTAAAAAAAAGTTTCCTTCTAAAACTAAAGTGGCCAAGAAACACATTGTAGAACTTCTTTCTTGACTGAATCCTGTAGATTGAGATAAATATGATCTTAAAAACTCAATGCCTTTCTTGTGCAGAATATTGGTATAGAGAGCGTCTATATCCATAGTGACAAGTAAAATGTCTGCTGAAGTAGGTGGATTCAAAAATAATAAATTAAGGAAGTCCCAGGAATCACGTAGGTAAAAAGGTGATTTTTGTACTATAGGGTTGAGAGTCCAATCTAAAAATTCTGATATCTTTTCAGTTTTAGTCTTGTGATTAGAAACTATATGGCGAAATGGTGGATTAATATGATCTTTGTGTAACTTTGGAATTCCGAAGAATTTTCCCAACTGTGGATCAGGCACTGCCATAAAGTCTGCTTCTTCAGTGAAAATTAAATGCTGTCTAGTAAGTGAATTAAGAACTCTATCAATCTTCTTGAAGGCACGATTGGCATCTGAAATAAGTACTGGAGAATAATAAGTGCTGTTATTAAGGTCATCCTTTAATGTATGTACATATCGTTGTTGTTACATGAGTACCACCCCTATACCTTTATCAGCAGTCAAAATCCAAAGTGATTTATCATTTTGTAACTGTCTGAGTGCTGCAAGTTGTCCCAAAGAAAGGTTGAACCACTTCGAGGGGTTTGGACCGCTAAGCAAGACTCAAAAATCTTTATCACATAGTTTAAGAAATATTTGTAATGTGTTGTTTAAAGGGGGGTTATACAAACTACGTTTATAAGGAAGGTTAAAATTCACATTAAGTACATCACTATCTAAATCAGAATCTTTTTCACAAATTAGTTTTAAATTGAGTTTCCTCAGATAAAGGCGCAAATCAAGAAGTAAGGATTTTAATTCCGCTCTCTGTGCTGGAATAAACGTATAGCCTTTTTTCAAAACCTGAATAATGTGAGGGGAGAAAACTCTTATCAGTGAGGTTAAAAACCTCTGAAGAAAAGGAGTTGCGAGCAACTGAAACAGAAGAATCTGTTATCTTGGGTAACCTCTCCTCGGACATCCCCTGGGGAGACCTCTGTCTGACCGTGAGTGTGGTCGAAGAAATCTGTTGTCTTGCAGATGTGGAGAGCTGTGTACCAGGTCCGAATCCTGTATTCTCTGCTTCTGTAGGCTGGCCCGAGTATTGTAAAAGAATGTCCTCCCCCTTCCCCTTTCCCTTCCTCTTAGATTTACCCTGGAATTGTTGATTCTCTGTGTGTTTTGTTGTAAAAAAGATTCATTAACATTGGAGATGGCTGAAGGTTGATCCAAAGGAAATAATGGATCAGTGAATGTAGAATTCAAATCCAAGGAAGGAGAAACACCATGTGATACAGTGGGAGCTGTAGAAACAGCATGTAGTACAGAAGGGGATGAAACAGCAGAAGTAGAGGTGTTTACAGGAAAGGTGGGAGTGTGAGTAACAGTATGGGTGGGTGGGCTAACAGAAACGTGGGGGTCAGCATGTACTGAATTTTGTGCATGTTCAGGTACAGGATGATCAATTAAAAAAGAAGGGTCAGTCCTAAAATGATTTCTAAAACTAAACCTGTGTGAAAAGTCAGACCTTAAAGGATAAGCCCTATTATTCTGATAATGAGAAAAATCCCTGTGTAACTTTTGTTTCTTGCGATGGATAATGGTAGCCATGTGTCTGTTAATACGAGGCTGGATACCATTAAAAATGTGCAATACTTGATGAAAATCCGGATGAGCAATAACCTCAGAATGTAGAGAATGAATTTCTGCCCTGAGTTCCCTTAATCTAATTTCTTTGTCATCGAGTAACATCTTAACCTGTAAACCAGTGTTATTGTAAAGTGTAACTAGATCTTTATACAGGGTAGAGCCACTTAATAAATTATTGGGAAATTTTACTATACGTAGACCAAAGGGAACAATATTTTTGTTGAGGCAATAAGTCAGGTACAGAATATCAATCTGTACATTTTCAAGGTTATAAAGAGCCTTTCAAGTTTAAAAAGAAGTGATTTCAGTTATACACACACACACACACACACACACACACACACACACACACACACACACACACACACATATACATATGTTGTGTCTTTCGGCTTTTCCCAGTTAGGGGTCGCCACAGCGAAACTCCGGTCCGCTAATGATTGGCAGTATATTTTTACATGCCAAGTTGCCGGCCCTGACGCACAACCTTCAATATACATACGTATGTGTGTGTGTCTACTTCTAAATTTCGACTTTCAAACTCAAATTCCTTATGGTTTATAACATTGAAGGTTTGAAACTTTGAAGCATTAGACTGATAATGGCCAACGATTGTAGGATGGTAGAAGGTGGCTTCAATGAGTTGCTCATTGAACCAGGAATATCATATTCCATGTTTGGAGTCATATATACTTACAAATACATATTAGATATCTTTAAAGTTATATTTTTGTCCATAATAGCATACATAATACAAAAATGTGTCTTCAACTATGTCTGTATATAAATGTGTTTCAATTAATACCAATGGCCTTAATAATAATATAAAGAGAGGAAGTTTATGTAAATATCTCAAAACAAACAAAGTGGACATTGCTTTCATACAAGAAACTCATTTAATAGAAAAGGATTTGAATAGAATGTTTTTTTAATGGCTACTCAGTACTTCTTGAATTTCATTACCAGACCAACAGAAGGGGCAGTAGGATCTTGTGTAAAAAATACCTACCTGTACCTATAGTTATTGATTCATATTCAGACAAAAATGGTATGTTGAGTATGGTAACATTAGAGATAAACAGAAAGTATATCACTCTAGTTAATGTATACTGAATAAATATTTAGAATTAAATTTAATTAAAGCTAAAGGAGACATATGTGCAGCAGACTTTAATTGTAACCTTTCTAAGAATGACACTACTAAAAATGGTAATTTTAGATTGTCGGCCACAGACAAAAAGCTAAACAATTTTATAAGCGCTTCATATATGAGAGATATCTACGCCATAAGAGAGTCAAAATCCCTTCAATATACACATTACTCTTATAGGTTTGGTACACAAACAACTACAGATAAGATATTGGTTACCAATGATCTAATATCCAAGATACAGGAGGTTATGATTAGCTCATGTCTGCTATCTGACCACAACGCTATCTTCTTTAAAGTACACATAACACCTAGGGACTTGATTTTCTGGCAGAGACTACCTGCATATATCACTAAACTAAAGGATTTTAGAGAATGGCTATTAAAAGAAATAAAATATTTTCTTGATATCAATGATAATAATGAGACTTCTAGAATTATACTTTGGGATACATTAAAATCATATTTATATGTTAAAATTAAAAGTTGGTATTTAAACAAAAGGAAGGAATGGAACAAATAGTTAATGAGAATAGAATTAAAAATAGATATATTATAAAAGAACTTAGACATGAAAGATGTTGCTAGAATTACTGAAATAAAACAACTGAACTTGACATACACAGAGATTTTGAACCACAAAGTAGCTATAAATCTAGAGAGAGTAAAACTACAAATGTATTCAACCAATCCTAGAAATATGCATAGACTTGCAGTTAAATCTAAAAGCTTGGCAAAGGCCAATCACATTAAAGAAATTATAGCTAATTCTAAGACAAAACCTAAGCATATAACTGACCTAAAAGAAATATTAGAGGCCTTTAGAACACATGAAAGAGTAAATAGCACCAATTCAAATCATATTGACAACACCCTGAAGGATGAATTCTTGAAAGACAGCATAAAGAAAAAATTAACAAAGGAACAAAAAACTAGACTATTTAAAACAATATCATTAAGGGAACTAAAGGAAAGAATACAAAATATTAAAAACAATACAACTCCAGGTCTTGCTGGACTAATCGGAGAAATATATAAGATACTTCCAGATGAGACTCTAAGAATTTTAGTTGATGCTCTTGAAGAATGAGGAAAAAATGACAGCTTTTTCCGTTCATGGAAATATGCCATGATTTCACCCCATCTTAAGGCATGACAAATCACCCTATTTCTCTTTTGAATGTGGACTACAAGATTTTTACATCAATTCTGGCAGGTAGATTAAATCACTTTTTGACAGAAATAATAGATGATCAGACAGCGTGTATTTCACACAGAAAGGTCCAAGATAATGTCATTAGACTTCTAACCGTGATAGACTATGCAAACAAAAAAAAGGAATTAATCATTAGTTTGGATTTGGATAAAGCTTTTGATTCTGTAAGTTGGCCATATTTATTTAAAGTATTAGAAATGTACAATTTTTCTTCAGATTTTATAAAACTGTTAAGCAAATTATATGCCACTTCTATATCATATATTAAAATTGAAGCTTTTTAATCAGGACCACTTAAAATATTGAAAGGCACCAAGCAGGGGTGTCCTCTATCTCCCTTATTATTTGCTATATCAGTGGAATCCTTAGCTAATTACATAAGAACTAATGACAAGATAAGTGGTTTTTACATTAATGCAAACTATAATTCCAAAATTTAGCCTTTTGTTGATATTTTATTAAAAATTGGGGACATAGACTCTTTAACTGAACACATTGTAAAATCTCTACATAATTTTGAAAAGATTTCTGGCCTATATTTTAATCATAACAAAACTGAAACTATTTTGCTAAATAAAAAAAAAAAACCCTATCCTGGAAAAATATAGTAATTTTAACTGGGCGAATACTGTGTTTAAATATTTAGGGATTTATATAAAAACAAATTGGAAAGCTACTATACAAATAAATTACACAGTGTTAATAAACACCGTCAAGGATCACTTAAACAAATGGAAGAAAATGTTCTTTACCATGGGGGAAAGGTTAATCTTAGTTAAGATGATTATATTACCTAAAATGTTGTACATCTTCCAAACCATAATATCTTTTCCTTCCAAAAAAATTAATGAAACAACTTAAGTCTCTATTGGTTAAATTCCTCTGGTTTCCTAAAAAAAAAAAAAAACAAGAATTAGTCACACATGTTATTACAGAAATTGGTAAGAGGGCAGAATAACTTTTCCACACTTAGAACTATATGCAGAAGCAATAATTCTTAATGTCAAATGTCAATGGCTAAATTATAAGTACACTTCCAATTGGAAAAATCTACATAAAACAATATTAATAGTGGGGACACAATAAACAATGATATGTTTTCTGAAGCTGAAAAAGTTTATCTACTCATAAAAAAAGTTGCTATAATGCAAGTAAAGAAATTTTTTCTCCCTTTGTTGACTACATAGCAAAGAACTTTTAAAAAATAATCAACAAAGATTACAAGATGAGAGACATTTTATTTTTAAGGTTTCCTATAGCATTTACAAATAAATGTTTGGACTCTTACAACATGGAAAAAATACAAGAAATGAAAAGAAATGGATTAGTATTCTGGTGTCAATTTATTTATTTATTTATTGCATTTGTTGACCGGGAAAGTCCACTGGGCCTAGAAGAGCCCATTTTCAGTGGAGGCCCGGGAAGAAATGCTCCACAAAATTAAAATTAACCCCACCCCATTGCTACTCCTATTATTTGGTAGACGTACTCATTGTCAAAACTAAAAAAAATTATATTTTAAAACCATTTCCATAAAAAAGTGTTTACTTGAATGTTGGTAAAGATGTCCTGTTGTTTCAGAATGACAACTTCAAACGAGCAGTTTTTTTTAAGAAATTATCAAGTAATAGATAGATATCCCTGGTCCAAAAACTATTTATTCAATTTAATATCAATAAATATTGCAAGGGACTCAGTCCTAGACCTATCTGCTGCCATAAATGGCCAAAGAGACAGGTAAGTAGAGTCCATATGAATTTTAGGAATACCGAAAACAAACAGGAATATCTGGATATGGTACTATCAAAAATCATATTCATCTTTGTTAATAGCCCCTGGCATCAAATAAAAAAATAGTCTTGGTATAAGCAATATGGATTTCATTTCTGGAAGCACTTTTGTATGCTTCATTATGTAATACTGGCAATATTCTGAATGAATAATCATGAGAGTCCATAAGAACACCTCCCCCGCCTTTGTCTGTCTTCTGCTTGTTATTAGAGAGAGAAAAATAAAATGTTCCTCTCAAGCAATGTTAAATTTGAGAGGCAGTGTCTCCTCTTGCTAAATAAATTCCTTATATCATCCTCACAATATCTTTCAAAAGTGGATATAGCCGGAGGCAAGTGGGGGTTGAACATTCTTCTTTTCAAAAGTCTCTTAACTATATGGAAGATTCTCCTCATGTCCACATAACAATTGTAAACTAAGTTTTCTATTGAAAAAAATTTAATTCTATCAAACTTTTGGCAACATCATTCAGTGTGGGGATACATGTATCTCCTCTTAAATAGTTGTGCATGATGCTCAGTTAATATTAAGTTGCTAAATTTATAGCAGTGAAAAGCAGAAATATTGTTAATCACAAAACCTTCTTGGTCTATTTCCCCTTGTCCTGTTGCTGGTTTTTGCCTTGGTAACTATGTTTTGTTATTTATTTATTTATTTTTTATAAGGGGTGTGGTGAGGCAGGAGGCTTAGCCTCCTTGAAAAAAAGAAGATTTTAATTTATTTTGTTTTGCAATTGGTTCATGTTTGACTAGATATGCTATATATATATATATATATATATATATATATATATATATATATATTTACTATTAAAATTGTGCAAATCGGTTTTGCGAGT
This sequence comes from Protopterus annectens, assembly GCF_019279795.1. Lineage (NCBI taxonomy): Eukaryota > Metazoa > Chordata > Ceratodontiformes > Protopteridae > Protopterus > Protopterus annectens. Next base: position 685,181,133 of record NC_056737.1, on the reverse strand, counting down.
AATTACTTACTTGAACCAAAATGCAGAAAATATGCACATTGTTTGCTCACTTCCCCAAACATGGTAATGTTGGTATGTCAAATTCGACATCATCAGCATTACCTGGACGTCTGGAGATGTACTACCGATCCAGGCCCCATGCACCCCACACCCCCTGTTAATTATATATTTTAACTCCGAGATTGCACTACAGTGAGGAAAGGGGTACTTTTCCCGACCCCCACTGTAGTGCTATCCAATTGAAACACCGATGCGCAAAACCACAAATGCATGTTATGTGTTGAAGTTTCAGAGACAATGGGATTTCCACTCACAATTTTGAACTTCTGCACTTTACCCTTGAACTTATGAATGACATTAAGGTGACTTTCAAACAATTGTTAGTAAAACACATACACACACACACACACACACACACACACACACACACACATGCGCGCGTGCATGCACATGCGCACACACACACACACACACACACACACACACACACACATATATATATATATATATATATATATAGAGAGAGAGAGAGAGAGAGACACACGCACACACACAAACATATATATATATATATATATATATATATATATATATAATAAATAATTTATTATTAACTATTATATACACATATAGAGAGAGAAAGTGAGGGAGAGAGAGATGGATAGATATATAGGTAGATATAACTGTAGGGTTTAATTTATTTTCAATCCTGCTTTAGTCAAATTTCAGTTTGTAGCATTAGACTAAAAATTAATCAACTGACTGCTTCAAAGGCTGTGACTATACCCAGAGTGACAGGTTTCATCAGTGCAAAAGAATGGATGTGCGGCATTCAGTTACACTGGATCTATGTAGAGCTTCTTTTTTGCTAAGATTAGTAGATCAACTTTTATATTATTTGCTGTTGGTGGCAGCTTTGAAGTTTTTTGCAGCAGATATCTTTAAAACTGAGCTTGTTTCTGAGTGATATTTGTCTCAAGATCTGCATTTTGCGGAGTAAAGGTATGATTTACTTTTCCCTACTGTTGTCTGATACTGGGGTTATTATACTTAAGTAGTAGGAAATGTAGTAGTTGCACGGGGGCAGATTTTGTACCCCTGTAAAAACAGTTTTGGATTTTTGTTTTAAGGGTTTCAGTGTGTTTGACAAAACCTTGTATTTTCTACTTCAGTATATCAGTTTTCAATACAGTGTTACTTGAACAACTGAAACAGATTTTAAACATACACATAGCCATGTCTCACTCAACCACATATTTTTGTGAGTCTGTTTAATTGTCAAACAGCATGGTCATTGAATGGCTGTTCATTGAACATTACTTTAGTTTAAAGGAAGCATAAGGTAGTACGTACTTACCAGTAACTTAAGCAAACCTGCCCTTTCCCAAGTGTAGTGTGATCTCTGAGTTGATATATATATAATTAGCAGGGGGTGTGTCCAGCACCTAATCTTCTTCTTATGGGTAGTTGCACCCATAAAGGATCATTTTACTTACCTTGTTTACTCATCCCAAAGGAGCTCAGGGATGATGAATATTAATTTCTTTCACAAGAATCAGGATGCATCCTGCGTATTTTTTTTCACAAAATCCTTTTTGAAAACCATAGTTGAAGGAAATGTTTAACTCTTGAGCAGTAGTAGCCATGCAACATTTATAAACAGAAAAATTGTCCTATATATACAAATCTTTGTACTAGTACTTTGACATTGTAAGTCATAATCCTTATTTTGTATCTGATGACAGCTGCAGACTTTGTGCATTAGTTGTATTATGAAAACAAGGGACAATACCTCAGTAACTAACAGCTGGATTCCAATCTGCATTGTTATCACTGAGACAGTCGCAAAGATACAAGAAGTTTTTTTTGCACATAATCTTACACAAACCACAGTATCATTGCAACTATGCAAGACAACAATCATACATCTATGGCAGACTTGATTATAATAATGTCAACTTTCTGTTCTACCTTACAATACTTTCTATGTATTCCATGGCATCAAATACTTATAGTAATATGGTAATTATGATTTATGAAAAAGTGTATTAGGAACAACACATTATATTTTGATGCATTTTCATTACTTTGATGTATTTTCATTACTTTTTTTCCACATGTTCTTACCCATGCTAGTAATATCTCAACATCTCTCCATCTCAGTCCCAACCACCTATCCATACTTCCTCTTTACACTCTCCACACATTGTACCAAACCTATTTAGTATTGCTCCTCATCTTTAATCCAAATATAGACCAAGAAATTGCACTTCAACTCAAACCAAAACAAAATTAAGTGCAAGAATCCCCTCCGAAAAACAAGTATGCATAATTCCCCAATATACTAACATCCTTCTAGGTGAAGATATACACACTAATCCTGGCCCCACCTATCATAGTGAACACAAAGATAATTCTCTCCCACACATTTCTGTGACCCAGCAACAGCCAGTCCCCAGCCCAAGTGATCTAATTTTTGCTGCAATAAATGCTAGAAATATAAGAAGTATAAGAAATAAAGCTGCTGAACTACATGCCTGGATTACCCAACAGAAGCGTGATGTTCTCGCTGTAACTGAAACTTGGCTTAAACCCAGCATAAATGACTCCAAAGTTCTGACCATATAAAGAGAAAAGGTGGTAGCATTGCTTTAATATTTCCCAGTACCTGCCACATTTCCCCATACAGCAAACCCAAAATAAAATTCAGTTCAAAAGAGTTTCTTATTGCTTTTTTCAAAATAAACAATTAAAAAAATATATGAATTGCTGTCCTTTATATCCCTCCTGACAAGAATGCAGCTATAATGGAAGATATCCTACATTGGATATCTATAACATTTCCACAAGAAAAATATTACTAGGTGATGTAAATGTCAATTGGTTGGACATAAATTCCAGCTCTCCTACATCTAGCATGAACTTGTATAGTTTGACAACTAATTAATAGCCCCACACATTATAGTAAAACATCAGATTCCCTATTAGACTGGATCCTAGTATCAGACCCTAGCAAATACTCTACCACAGGTACACTGTCATACTCTCTCAATGATCCTCTCCTAATCTGTATTACTAAACAGCATCCAGTTAAACAGCATATGTATACAATTTGTAACCTTTCCAAGTTTAACCCAGAAATGTTCATTACTACACTATCAGCTATTAACTGGAACTTCCTAAAAGCCCCCCCTTAGACAATGCTATAATTGAATTCAATACTTTTCAAAATATCCTATCCAAAATGAGTAGAATGGTAATGCAGGACAGAGAAAAAGCATGGAAAGAATGGTAAAAATATAAAACACCAAAATATCTTAAAAACTTCAGAATGATTCTCAATTGTATTAAAAGGCAAATAAATGAAGACAAACTATATTATAATACTTTCAGAATAATAACACAATCCTAAAAAATTTTGGATATCCATTAAAGAAATCTTGCACCCTGGCCCAAATTCAACCCAAACCCATCTACCGATAAAAGTAGATTTCTGAAATTTGAATACATTGGTGTTAAGAGATGATTCAGAACCAAAATATAGACTTAGGTTCAACAGATGACAAAAAGAAATTACATCCTGAGCCAAAGAATTCTCTAACAAAAAAGTCTGGTACAAAATTTAAGCCTTTATTCAAAAGTTGCATTTACACCTCTGAAACAGGTATGGGTGAGATATTATGAACATTTGTACAATTATTTAACATTGTATCATGATTTTCAAAAGGCTCTCCAAATTGCTTATTTGTCCTGTCTTTCCTGCCCCCTCTCTTTGTTCTAGCCCTAAAGGTTTATCTAAATTATGTCTTTTGGGAGCGGGTGACACTAGCAATGTAATTACCATCCACATCCATGGTAAAAGATGAATCATCCCCCGATGTGCCGCTAGCAGACATTCTAGATTTCTTCAAAATGGATTTGGGTCTCTTCCTTTTTTGGGTAAAGGGTCTATTATCAGTAGTACGGAATTTGACATTCTTATAAGACTCAAATGGTTTCCCCTTTTTGGTAATCCCCCATGTCACGGTTAAATTTTTTCATCTTTTTCTCTTTTAATTGTTGTTCAAGGTTAAGTAGCTTAGTACTGAGCTGGTTCAAAGACATGTAACATGGTAAGGTCTCATAAGTCCTAATGTCCTCACAAGAAGATTCTACCTCTATAATACATTGATTCACAGTTCATTCATAGTATGATGTTAAGGCATCCACAAAGCCCGTAGAGGCTCTTTGTTGAACCTGTGCCCATTGTTCCGACAAAGTGTCATCAATGGTATGGACTAGGGGTTGGAATCCTGACCCGTAGACCCCTGGGAGTAATCCCCTTTGTCTGATCAGCTTTGAACAATTTCAAATGCCAAACATTTGTTCTAAGTGTTTTCATGCTTTTTGTAAGTTTTTGAAAAGCCGATTTACAGTGGTTAAAGGGGTCATTAGTATTAGCATTTTCCATAACTCCCTTATATGTCGGCCCCAAACCAAAAACTTACAAATCATCTTTATCAGAAGATAAACCTTTTAGGATCGAGACCAAATCCATGTTTAATATAAATCCCAGAAATGTATGTCTATATATATTTTTATATACCAGACCTGGACATCCTTTTGATATTGAACCCTAATACAGCAATTTAAATAGAATAGGCAAAACCTACACTGATCCAAAGCACCCACAAGTCAATAAGAAAGGTTGTCAGCCCTTATAAAATATAGGTAAAAGTAGTAAAACACAGATGACTGTGAAATAATCCAAATTATTTTGCTCTTCCTTTGGTAATTTAGTTAGATGGGAAAACATAAATATAATTGCAGAAAATGTGATTGTCATTGACAGAGGTAACCCCCCTCATTCATTATCCCACACTCATGCGCACTTTGAAATACACATCCACACAGCCACACCTTACCTGTCCCTGAGTTTACATAATGACCCGATGTGGCCTCTTCCTTTTCCCTGCCCCTCATAAATCACAGATGACTACAGTCAATAATGTCATGCAGAGTTCCATCTATTAAATGTTTTAAATGAATCAAAGTAATAATTAAACCTTCTCCTTGGTGTCATTAAGTGTTCTTTCTGACTTTAGTGTTCTTTCTGAATGTATTGCACTCCCCTACAGGGACCACAACCCCCATCCTTTCCAGAATTTCCCTGGTTTTGCCAAGAATACCAGCTCCCTTCCTTGTAATTCATGGACTATTACAGTAAATCAATTTCAGACATGAAGAGTTTCACTCTTGTTGAGAAAATACATGAGGATGCACGATCTGTTAGTCTTCATACAGAGGATTAAAGCTCTGCTTTCTGTGCGAGGGTTTGTAGATTTTTCCATGCTGTCATTTTAATTCTTTAAGTATCTTAGGATAATATTTAAGGAGTATCCCTAGTTTGCCTTTTTAATGAGCTGTTTTTTCTGCCATGGATACGGGGTTCAATGCTTTTTGTCCTGTTTTTCTAGTTATTTTTTAAGTTATATAGTTTTTAATGAGTGTCCCTGGCTTCTAGTGTTCCCTCACATCTCTTTCATATTTTCAACTGCAGAAGGTGCCCTATTAAGTTTTTGAGTGAGTCAGAGTAATAATTCAATTTCCTGATAACAAGGGTTCCTCACACACTTACGTTTCTTTAATTCCCTGATGTCTAGTATCCCCCCAGTATTTAAGAATTTGTTTTAGATGAGGGATTTTAGAGCTATGGCAGCAGCACACGCACACACACGCACACACACACACACACACACACACACACACACACACACACACACACACACACACGTATATTTATGCGCACAGTCACCATAAATCAGAATCACCAACCTCACCTGATCATGCTCAATGGACACACTCACCCATGCACATACCCACACCCCATCCTACCTATCCCCTAACTAACCCGCCTACTGCAGTCACCCATACAAAGTGTCATGAATGCACATGCACACACACACACACACACACACACACACACACACACACACACACACACACACACACACACACACACACACACACACACACACCCTCCACTACCTGCCCGCTAAACTCCTTAGCAGTTACCTCTAATGTGACCTCACACGTTGAAAGTTATGGGTGAACATGAAATTTCTTCTGAGTTAATTAACCTGGCAGGCTGCTCTAACTTATGCAACTGCATCAATGGTTTACCTCAGGCATTTTCAGACAAGAGCACATTGCGTATTAGCAAAAGCCACTCCCCCTGGAATGTCTCATTAGCATGTGGCATGGCTAAGGAGATGGCTCACCATGGCAATCTTATAGACCTCTTAGGCCTGTCACTGAATCCGAAAGGGTCACATCAAATGGCAGCATCCCATCTTATAGATAATTATATAATCAGTATTTTCTGCCACCAGTCCAATGTTTTTACTTAGTTCTGCCATCAGACAATATGTTTTCAGTACCTGGTTGGAGTCTTGAACCAAATTGCCATGTACCACACACACACCGTATGGAGTTTATTATATATTTTTTTACATTTTCATTACCATTTATGCTGACAACTTAGTATCTTAGTATCCATATGACCCAGCATCACAGCTATCTCAGTTACTGCCCATGGCAAAATGATGGGTGAAGTCTCATTTTGAAGCGAATATCCTAACAGACAAATTTGCTACAGATGATACATGTCTGACTAATATGGTTACTGAGGTACTGGCACTTGTTTTCCAAAATATAGAGAAAACTTGGCATATTTGCCAAGGTCTGGATGTTCAGCTGTGTAATAAAATAAAGAATACATTGCTCGAAATCTGTTCTTTTGAACTGTACCACAGGTATAACCATGAATTCACTGATAGGGAACCAAGCAATCAAAGCTGGGGGGGAAGGGGAGTAGTAACAAATTAAACATCTACCTCTCTAAATGTTTGAGTTTCTGGCGTGAACCAGCTGACCAAGCTATTTTTAAAGCTGCTATTCTAGGCATCTGGTTGGTATAAATACATAAGGCAGACTTCCACATGCTAACGTCACATGTTAACTTCATTTTATTTTAAATTTGTAATGTTGTTAATATAACATTCCATGTGTGTTGTCCATCTCGTCCTTTATTCTCACTTGTGGGTTGGATCCGACACGTTGGATCCATCTCGGCCATTTCTCCGGCTCGAGATTTTCAGCAAAGCTCATGGGCCTCATTCTTTACCCATAATGCATGCCCTTAGTTTCCTTAGATCTTGTTTGCCCCCCAGCAGTATATGAAAGTAGAACTTATATATAGTAGCAGTTTCCTGATATATATATATATATATATATATATATATATATATATATATATATATATATATATATATATATGAGTGTATATGAATACCAATACATACTACTATGAATTAGTATCAGACAGAAAAGATATATTCTCTGAAGAGGCAGTGGGCCAGGAGGGAGGGTTGTGAGAATAATGGATGAGATGGTCAACACACATGGAACATTATGGTAAGAACATAACTGCTTTATGTAATGTTGTCAATCTCAACTTTATTCTCACTTGGGGGACCGCATCCCAAGCAACTAAACTCTTAGGTGGCTCATGGGAGAATATTCCTCAGAACCATAGAACCAAAGGCGGCTCTACTCCTACAGGCCAAATCCATTTGGTAATGAGTAATAAAGGTATGAGGTTTCCCCAAGGAGCTGCAGCACAGATATTACCCAGTGGTAGTCTAGCCTGAAAAGTTGCAGACGTGGCCACAGATTTAGTTGCATGAGATTTAACAACATTTGGGAGGGCTCTGTTTTTAGAATTGTAAATGTGGGATGTGCATAATAATATCCATCTAGATAATGTGACTTTTGAAATCAGTTGAACTTTCCTTATATTAGAATATGAGACAAAAAGTTGATCTGATTTTCTGAATTCTGAAGTTCTGTGTAAATACAAATGTAAGTGTCTGTGAACATACAGGAGATGCATGGAATACTTTATTTTGGAAGCTGGGAAAGAAAACTGGAAGGTCTGTAGCTTGGTTAAGGGTATTTTCCATCACAACCTTGTGTAGAAAGGATGGATTAGTGCATAACGACAGTCTGTCTTTGTGGAAGATTAGATATGAGGGTTTTGTGGACAAGGCCTGCAACTCAGATACCCTTTGGCTGAAGTAATAGCCACCAAGAACAGAGTTTTTGAGGAGAGATATTTCAAGTCACATGTGGCTGAGGGCTCAAAGTGAGGAAATATAATACTGGATAAAATAAAACTGAGATCCCAAGGGTGTACTGGATGTTTATATGGAGGTCTTAACATAACACTGCTCTTCAAAATGCTCTTGCAAAGTCTGTGTGACATCATAGGATGGTAATTTTCTCCTATATGAAAATTAGAAATTGCAGCTTTGTGAACTTTAACTGAAGCTGCTGCTGCTCCATCACTGAAGATCTCGGACAGAAGCTGTAAAACAAAATGAACTAGTGCTGTAAAAGGGTCTATTTTTTTTTTTTTACAGTTTGTCCATACAACAGACTTCTTCCATTTGCTTTTGTAAAGTTTTTGAGTAGATGTTGTATGAAATGATAAAATAATATGCTTGACTGGGGAAGAGAGGGATGGAAACCTTGCAATTAGGGGAACTGTAGCATCCAAGCTGTCAACTTTAGGGTGTCCTAGATTGGGATGAACCATTCCCGACGGGTGTGTCAGGAGGTCCGGAATTGGGTCCAGAATCCAGGGTTTGTCTGAAAGATGAGGCTGAAGAAAGAGGAAATAGATTTGATGAGGCCAGTAGGGAGCAATTAGGATAATGGTTGTCTCCAACAAACTCACTTTCTGTAGAAACTTTGGAATTAGAGGAACTGGGGGAAAAGCGTAAAGATGTCCCAGGGGCCAATCATGACCAAGTGCATCCCTTGGTGACTCCCCCATAGGAGGGATCAAGGTGAAGTAGTTGCTGCATTTGGCATTTATGGGTGATGCAAAAAGATTGCAGCAAGGCTGGCCCCATTTGCAGAAGATTACTTCCGTAACATTCTGATTCAGGGACCACTTGTACAGCCATAGAATAGCTCTGTTCAGCTTGTCCGCAATGACGTTGTATTCCCCAGGATGTGCATTGCTATCAGAAAGCAGTTGGAGGCTATGAGACCCAATGCCAGACCCTGAGAGCTTCTCGACAAAGTGGGTACAATCTGTTTCCCCCATTTGTTTATATACCACACTACAGATATGTTGTCTGTCTGCATTGATGTCATTCCCAGAGGAAGAGAGTCCTGGAATGCTTGTAAGGCTAAAAGCACAGCTCTCATCGCTAGGAGATTTATATGCAACTGAGCCTCTTGATCTTGCTTGATGCCCTGAACTGTCTTCCAAGAAACCCCCCCCCCCCCATCCATGGTCACCATGGCCGGAGGTTGAGGAGGAATGAAGGGACGGCCTCAAGGTATGGAAGGTGAGTGAATCCACCATTTGAGATCTTTTTTTTGCAGGCATTTGTTATCATAATCTTGAGAGACATTGGAAATTCCAAGATTGACCACTGAGCAAATAGCACCCACTGGAAAACTCTCATGTGGACACAAGCTAGGGGAATTAGTATGATGGATTCATCCATTTCCCCTAGGACCTGGAGAACTAGATTTGCGTTGGCTTTTGACTACTTTATTAGAATTCTGACAAAATGATGGAGGTCGTCTACCCTGTGTTGTGGAAGTCTTGCTATTTGAGTGGTAGTGTATCTCTACTCCTATGAACAGTAAAGTTTGAGATGGCTCTAATGCAGATTTTTTGTAATTGATGGTAATGCCTAGAGAAGAGCAGAGTTGAAGGACATAATTCCTTGACTGGAGTACATAATGCCTGGTCGGGGTGGTTCTGAGCCAGTTGTCCAGGTATGGAAACACGCAGAATCCTTTGCACTTCAGGTGAGCTGCTACTACTGCCATACATTTGGTGAACACTCTGGGGGGTGTAGTGAGACCAAAGGGCAGAGCTCGAAACTGGAAGTGACTGACTCCTAGCCAGAAGCACAAGAACCTCCTGGACCACCTGTCTATTCGAATGTGGTAGTATGCATCCTGAAGGTCTACAGAGCACATCCAATTGTCTTTTTCCAGAAATGGAGATATTGACTGCAGTGTCACCATCTGGAACTTGGTCTAATTTACTGATTTGTTCAGATTGCTGATATCCAAAATGCCCTCCAGTTCCCTGTTCTCTTTGGTTCTGGATCCTCTCTGGTCTGCTGGGACTTCTTGGATGACTCCTTTTCTTAGCAACTTTCAGATTTCTATAGTTGCTTGTTCCTTTTGACTGGGTGGAACATCTGGAACCACTTTGCTTTTTGGATAGGAAGGGAGAAGGGAATGATGTATCCCCAGGATATTATGTCCTGAACCCATTTGCCATTTATCTTTAGCCAGGTACCCTTTTTCCACTGTAATGCAATCCTGGAGTTAGTATATATAGTTAGGGGGGTGTGGGGGTCACAGCCCCCCACACTGGGGGCTGTGGGGGCATACCACCTACCTATTCTGGTTTTATATCATCCACTTTACAATTCAGTATGTTGAAATTTAGCATTGTAAGATTTCAGTATTATGGGTTTCAGTCAAGTGATTTTTCAGTATTTTGAAATTTCAGTCTTATGGTCTCAGTCAAATGAGTTTCAGTCATATGAAGTTTCTGTCATCTGATAGGGATCCATATATATATAAATATACATATATATATAAAATATATACTAAAATGTCTACATGTCAGAAATGTGACAGCCATAATCATAAGTCTCAGAAATGCAGAAAATGGTTAAGATATATTTCTAACAGTGAATGTCAGAACACTTTAAAGCATTTTTGCAATGTGCTTTCAACCCCACCCCCTCCAGCCACCTTAAATCTTACTTGTACAATAACTCCAAGATCACACATCTCAGAGTGAAGGGAAATTTCTGAAGTGCTGCAATTTGAAACTTTATGTATAAAATGCAGTCTTTCTGTGTTGGTTCGCATATAAATTCAATAAACTTAGGGCCTTGAATAGACAGATTTAGTACTTCTAGCATAGCATTATAACTGTCATAGACAAGCGGGGGGACCTCATGCTTTTGGATGTATTGTTTTGCATGCTTTTTTGCACATTTTTTATAATAATTTTGTTTATATTTTTTATGTTCTTTTCATATGTTTTTATATGTTTTTCATTTATACACTGGGCTATATATTTATTTATATAAATTATTAAAAGTGGCAATTTTTTGTAGTATTTTAACAGTAATTTTATAATGAAATTGTAAAAACAGCTACAATGATTCTTAAGCTTTTATAATAAAGTAATAATTTAATTGCTTGAAATGATCAAAACATGATGTATTGAATGAATGCCAGGCACCTTCTTTTGTTGTACTACTTTTGTAATGTTTTTTTACTATTTAAAAAGCAGCTTCAATGTAGTTTAGTTTTTAATAGAATATTTGGTAATGGTATCTTTAAGATCTAGGGACTCTAATGGGGACTGGTGAGTCATGTGATGAGGAAAAGTTTTAAAAGTGGATACATGCAGTTTTGAGCTAGATCTGAAGAAGTTTGGCAATTTTTAAATGAAAGCACTAATAATAAAAATGGGGTCTGCATATATCCAGCTTTCCGTGTTGCGTTGTTTTTTGTTTTCAGCAATTTTTCATTGGCTTGTTTGTTCAGTTTACGCATATAAATTCAGACATGCTAGTATTACCTAAATGTCCTGACAGAGTAATAAGAAATAAAAAAATGAATATGAATGCAAAAGTGCAAAAAGAAAGGAAGTACAAAGAATGAAAACTATTCTACTTGTCACCACTTGGAGGATGACTTTAAACATGACAGAAGAGGTTTTACTTTGCTGTCATTTCACAGTGAGTTAGCATCACTGGGTTACGTACATAGTGAGTACTAGGAAGCTAATCAGTTTGTATCCAGTATTTGTACTGTTCAACTGTATTGTGTTTCTGTCATAACTAATATTGAAATGTCCATATTTCTGTATTTCTACAGCAGGTCATAAAAGCAAGAAGCATCCCATGGATATATTAATCACTATCCTTTGTCTTTGAGCATCCTGTGGAGTCAGTGGATCCGAAAAAAATGCTTTCCTATTTCATTCATCCTTTGCTGCTTGACAGATTTTGCAGATGGTGTCAAAGCAATCCAAACATCCTAGTGTCTGCACTGTCTTTGAACTGTTTATAGCTGCATTCTGCAAACCATTTTGTCCTGGGCCAGTGCCTATTTATGGCTAAAGGAATTTTCATGCCGTTGTTGCAGTACATGTTCATGTGTCTCTTCCTTGACCTGAATTACCAGTGTGTCATGATTAAAAACAAGCTGAAAACTGAAACTACCGAGTTGCTGCAGAGGAAGGGCTTGTATTTTAGATGAGTGTCAGGCAGGACATTCCAAAACAAAACTTTGTTTGTGGCCAAGGGCTGCTCCTTACAAATATAAAATGCATTGCAAAGTAAACCTATTCCATGAAAGATGATGTGCATTTTAATGTTACCCATATTTAACTGTGAGATTATTAATTTAATTATATTTTTAAATACAGTCAGAAAACATATTAAAAACCTTATGATTCATTAAGAATCTAATTCCTGCATGCTACCACCAAAGAACCATATATTTGCCTGTTCTTTCTCTGCAAAGAGTTTATATTTGACAACTCCCGCTCTCACAGACTGAGAAAAACAGTTTCAGAAATGTATGACGTTTACATAATGAAAGTGCAGTGCTAATAGAGAATAATGTAGCAACTTTGTTGCTTATAGTCCTGAATGCAGCAGTGAACAGTAGGATAGCAGAGAAAGTTATAAAACTGTTTTTGTTTAATTCTTCAGGCCGCATTACTACTAACCACATGACCGGTCATTGAAACCATATCCATTCATTCCTTCATGAGTGACGATTGGTCTTAAACTGGTCATCACATTGGCCACCATAAGAGATCGTTTTGTTGGTACATCTCATGCTGCAGGGAGTACTCCAATGCACAGGACATCACTCTTCCCCTGAGTGATTAAGACCTTCAGCAGCACTGTGTCCCCTTGAAAGTGGACAAATCATACTGGTTTTAAGGTATCAGAGATGATAGAATGATAACAGGCACACCCCTGAAGCTCAGTTTCTCCCCAGATTATGGACACCTAAAAATCCACTTATCTCTCTCTCTCTGGGCCAGCTCCTTAAGTAGCTCACAGTGAGTTAGCATCACTGGGTTACATACACAGTGAGTACTAGGAAGCTAATCAGTTTGTATCCAGTATTCGTACCGTTCAACTGTATTGTGTTTCTGTCATAACTAATATTGAAATGTCCATATTTCTGTATAGGCCTATTTCTTCATTAGGCCCTAATGGTTAAGGTGTTTGCCTTACAAACACAAGGTGCAGGGTTTGAGTCTCACAAGGGATAATTGGCTAGGCTTAAAATGGCTCACAAGGGCAGTTAGCTTAGTACTAACCTATGAGCTATGCTTCTAATTTATTTCTAGTCATTTGGCTCATAGTTACTGTTCTGTACTTCTACAATACACCTTGAGTTCCATACCTCTCCACCAAGGAGTCAGTAGAGAGTTCTGTAACTGTCTTAGAATGAGATTGTTCTAGTATGATTGTTTCTGAACTGTTATTCCTCTTAAATGTCACCCTTGTGCATTTTGTAACATCACAAAGTTTGTAGAAGGAGGAGTTGCCTTTAAATAACTCTTTAAGTATCTATCTTGAGGTCCTGTAAGGGGATGCTTCAGGCTGACAAATGCATCTGGGCAGTGAATAACGTCCAATAGGAAAGCACTACAGGTACTCAAAAACCACTACCTCAAAGCAAGGCTAGGTTGCTACTCAAGCTTGAACTCTGATATGAGTTCAGGCAAACAGCCATGGGGAAGGAGAGGGATGTTAAGTTTATGGAGCTAGAGGGGGATTTTAAGCTTAGGAAACAGGTAATTTTAGGTTTAGGAAGTGGGATAGGGTTTAGGCTTAAGAAACAATCAGGGAATTTAGGTTTAGGGAGGGTGTGGTGTTTTAGTTTAGGCAGCAATCAGAGCTTTAGACTGAGAGCACGGTAGTTGAGGTTTAGGGTGAGAGAGCGGTAGTGGAGGATTAGGGTGAGAGAGCAGTAGTGGAGGTTTCTGGTTGGCAATTGTTTGGGAGTTTTAGGATTACAGTTTAGGTTCTGTTAAGACTATACATATGTATAGGGTGGGTGTGCAAAGGACCATATACAAGTGGGACATCAGACTAAGGGAAGTTAGAGCACTTTCCCAAACAAGTGTGTTGAAAGCTACTAGCATGCAAGAACCTATAGAAGAAGACCCATCCAGTGGACATTAAAACAGGCTATGATAGGAAATGGAACCAAGTTTTCAAAAGGCTCTTAGTTTAGTAGTCATTTCATGTCTCCTTCCTCAAGTATGATCAAGGAGCTATGAGTAATCTTCAAAAGAGCAAGACCATGAGAACAAACAGTAGAAGTTAGGTAGCTTTGCAGATTTGGCAGACTTACAGATTATGGTGGGACAAGCAGTTTGGTGATCTGAGAAAGCCTCTGTTCCTACAGATGAAGATATGTGATGTTGGGTGGTTCATGGATCTTGCTTATAACAATGCCCTCAAGAGCCCATGAAGTTATTTCTGATATAGTTCACTGAGATGAGAACATGGCACGAGAGACCTCTCAGAATGAGGCTGAATCTGTGAAAGAAAAAAGGAAATCTTGGTCTTTTCTGTTTAACCAATATGAACCTCACCTAGAAATGCAAATGAACAGAACGTGAAGTAAGTGAAGTGTTTTTTTTTTATGAGGAAGGGATCCCAGTCTCCAATGCAATGTGGCCAGCCATCTGAGAGCCTTTTAAGCAGCATTCTTTTTCTTCAGACAGATACCTGATACGATTACTTACGATGTAAACACTTATGCACATTGACATATAAACCTCAGCATGTGGCCTATAATTATTGCAAAAATGGATTATAAATATGTGATGTAATGGAAAATACAGATTACCATAAAGGATTATGTTCTGGTCTCTGATCATAACCAGCTTATGTGTTCCAGACATGGATGCCAAGAAATTCACCGCAAGAGCAAAGCATCCATGTTGAGAACACATATATAAAAGGTTATAATCTGAGGCCCAACCATTCTTTGTACTACATGGAGCTTTATCTGATCCATGTACTAGTTTCAGAAAAAGGAAAAAGGCACCAAGTGTTTTGTCAGTTTTCAAAGCCATAAAGCACTCTGAGTCAGGAAGAGAGCATAACATACTGTCTTTTGTTAAAGAAAGCTGGGGGCAGATTACTGACACAGACATCAGGCAGAAAGATATATTTTAATTCTGCCACTGTGTTCACTGGCCATCAATGGAAGGTTTAACTGCTTAGCATGATACCTGATCTTAATGACTGAAGCAGGGGTGTGTAACAGTTAAGACTGAGTCTTGCTCTATAAAAGTGCTAAACTAGTTTGTCTTTTTACCAATATTGGAGTGTAATCACTGTATTCCATGCACTGCATTTATGTTTCGGTTGGAAAGCTTCAGAAGAACTTGAAGGATAAAAAAGCAAGTCACAGATTTATAGGTGTATACTAGACTAACGACCACTACGGTCCTTATAAGCCTAGCCATGCAACCCAAATGTGACCAACAAATTTGATTTATATAGGTGGTGATTTACTGACTGTCTCTCTCCACCAGTGACATAAGAACCAGACCAGGAGTGAATCTCCAGTTACTCATCCATTAGTCTAAGCTTCACTTAAAAAGGGACAGGAAGCAACTCTGCTTCACATTAATGGGAAACCTGTTCCAGAGAGGGAATTCTCTGAGAAACAGATCTGTCTCTCCAACATGTCCTATTTGTCACAAGCAAAATTTAGGTCTTTTAATCTAGTATATCTGATACTGATTGTTTTGTGGATGTGCAAAACGTTCATCAAAACAATGCTCTGTTTGCCAGCCAAAGATCACTTCTCAGAAGCATGTATGATACTTAATAAAGAGACAGAGCTTTGAGGTGATCATTATAGATTATTGTGTTTACTCCCATATTTTTCTGTGAGGAACTTTGGTGGACATTCCAGTTGCTGTATATGTCTGATCAGATACATACCAAATGGGGTGTTATACTCTGTGATGGGGTGATGAGGGCCGAGTACAGTGGTATGATATCTCTGGAACTAGATGCCATGCCCTTGCTTGTGAGTTGAGCAACACAGAAGGATTTTCTTACTACCTTGGACACTTGGTGGTGAAAGGATAGGTTGCTATCTACATGCATTCCCAGATCCCTGCCTTGTGAATCAATGTTTAAGGGTGTTTTATTGATGACATAATTACCCGGAGTGGTAGACGTCCCAAAAGGTACTATAATCCATTTTTTGGTATTGAGTTTTAAGCCATTGTTTTGGCACCAAGCATTTGTCTGTATTAAACCTTCCAGAAGGGTGTTTTTATCTTGGAGTAATTCAGTGACTTCTTCCAGTTTGCAATTATGTGCTAACTTGGTCAGCCAAAGGCCTTTGACATTGGCTTTGACATGTAAGAAGTAGATGCCAAAGAGGAATAGGCCCAGCACAATGCTCTGGGGGACTCCATTGGTGACCAGCTTTTGTGGAGGTGACCTCACTGATTCTAACCTCATCCTATGAGTGAGCCAGATAGCTACCTAGCATATTATACAGGAATTTATACCTAGTACTACAAGTTTGTTGACAATGCCAGAGTGGGGTATTGTATCAAATGCTTTAGCCAACTGTAGGTAGACAGTATGCACCATTTTCCCCTCATCCCTTGCCTTAGTGACCTTTTCAGATTAGTCCACCAGATTCAATAAGCATGACCTTCCTTTGACAAAGCCAAACTGGGGTAGATCCAGTGTCTGGAGGTCTCCTATGTCCTTTTTGATACTGTTCATGATAATTTTTTTCCATGGCTTTGCAAATAAGACTAGTCAGACTAATGGGTCTGCAGTTTCCAGGATCTGTTGAAAGTCCTTCCTTATGAAGGGGATGACCAATGCAGTCCTCTATTCACCCAGCACAAAACTTGTTTTAAGACCATTTTTAAATAATGACCCCGGGGTTCATGATAAGTCATATTTTAGACTATTCATGAGGCATCCTGGGATGTTATCTGGGCCCACTGAGGTCAGTTTCTTGGCTTTACTGAGTGCAGTCAGTACATGATCCCTAGTTACAGCTGGAATGATTATGTTTGAGGGTATTTTTGAGGGGATGGTTAGGGGTGAGAAGGTGGTAAAGTCAGAACTGAATTTGTCCACTAAATTATTTGCTATATTGCCTGGCTCAGTGAATGTGGCACCATTAATCACCAGTTCATCACACTGGAGGTTTCTGACATAGCTATAGAAGGCATTATAGTTATCTTTCACCTGGTTAATTATCTTAACCTCAAAGTTGTCATTGCTTGACCTAATTAGCCACCTTAGTTGCCTATTTACTTTGAGAGAGTTTTTATTTTTTATGGAAATTACCCTTCCTGATATCTACCATATATTTTTTCCTTTTGTTATATATCCTTTAATTTGGGATAGCACCAGAGTGGTTTGTTTCTCGGACTGGACCTGGGCTTACTTCTCCTCCTTGCAGCCATTTTTATGGTTGTACAGAGTTTCTGAGAGCAATTCAGCATAGTCTGCTGTTTTATCTGGCTTTGGAGAGGCACTGCCTTTTGACAATGCATAGGATCATAGGAGGTTACTAGGCTAATGGCCCTGAGGTCCTTACAAGCCTAGCCATGAGTTTATCCCAAAAAAAGAAACCTCATTCAGCACCTGTCATTCATGTCAATGAGGGACACAGGTGGAAGCCTTGGGACAAATTTGTGGTTTCCCATCCTCCCATCAAGGTTGTGCTTGAAGAGGGTCATGCACGAGGAGTTAGACTTATGGATATGGAGTATCTCAAGTAGGGCAGGGTCCAAGATTGCCTTGTAGGCGAGACACAGATCACCACTGAGCAATCTGCATGAAACTGAGTAGATTGACAGTGATTTGAGCCTGTCCGCATACTAGGACAGGTGTTGGAAGTCATGGATTCTCTTTGTGGGGTATTTCTATGGCCTTTCCAGTTTGTGCAGGTGTTTGGAGAGGTACATACTGAACAGGGCATTATACTCAATTATTGGTCTAATGAGGGAGGAGTACAGAGAGGTAATAACCTCCTTTTTTCTGGACGTAATCCCTTTACTTATGAGATGAACCAAGTAAAAGGCTTTTCTGACCACTGACACTACATGATGGTCGAATGTGAGATTGTTGTCAACCTGAGTACCTAGGTCTCTCACCACAGGTTTTGTGTTTAGGGGGTTGTCATTGATGTGGAAATCAGTTATCACTTAAAAGGTAATTTGCATTGGAATAGTTCCTGTTAGTGGTATTTATGGGATTATAGAGTTGATTCTGATTTCAGAGGAGACGGCTTTATGGTCTGACCTTGCCAGGGAGGATGAGAGACTGGGGGGTAGTTAGGCTGGGGGTGCAGCATTCTGCCATATTTCTAAGCACAAGGTCCAGTATGTTGAAGCCTTTAGTGGTGTATTCACTATTTGATGAAGGGTGTTTTCATTTTTCGAAGTCCAGAGATCTCTCTGCCTGTAGATTTAAGGATGTGCAGGGTTCCCAGTCTGGGGAGGAATAATTAGTCTTCCATGGGTAACATGTCAGAGTGGAAGTTAAGTGTCCCCAGTGGGTCCACGCATGCACTGTGAGCTTCTTGGGACATAAAGGAAGACCTATAACTGGCTAGAATGTGGTAAAGGATTTTGTCTATGGTGAACTGCATTAGGGGAACTCCAGCACATCATCTTGTTTGACCACTCTAGAGGTGTGATTGTTAACTTATATTGAGACACCTCCTCCTATAGCCCTTGTCTATGTAGCTACTTATCTAAAAGTGTGGAAGGTACAGAAATCTTGCACTGCCAAGGTACTCTGTGCCACTTTAAACCATGTCTCAGTAACTGCACAGATAGCTATATTCTCAAATGTGAAGAGGGTTTGGAGAGTGTAGCTTCTTGTTTAGGCTCCCGGCATTGAGCAGTAACACCTTGATGTTCAGTTGAGTTTATTTTACTATGTCGGGAGATTTGTCAATTTGGCATTGCCTAAAAAGGCATTATGGGGTTGGATAAAGTTTTAGCTAGTATTCAAAAGCCTAGAGAGAAGAGGTGCAGGCCATCCTTGGCAAAGCAATGTGGTCTGTTAACCATGTCCTCTCAAGCTGACAAATGTTGGATTCCCTTAAATGACACCAGAAAGGCAGTCAGTTGTTGAAATAAATCATTTTTTGCTCATATTCTAGCATCATCCTTGGTGATGGTAATATCCTGCTTAATGCTAGGTCCATATCAGACTGAGAATCATAGTCTTGAAAGCTCCATAATGTTTCTCTTCATATAGTGCATGGAGGTACATATCAGATCATTTATACCTACATGGACCATGATGGAATCATACAGTACCTGTGACTTAATGACTTGAGTGCATGCGTGATTTGGCATATTTTAGCTACAGGTAAGCAATTAAGTTATCTTCTACTTGTTCAGCCTAGTTAGAGGGGCATTGTATAGCTTATAATAGAGTGCCCTATGAGAAGAGTCATGGAAACTGTGTTTGTTTGCCTTAGGGGCTTAGTATTTGGGGTTCCACTGACAGTGATAGTTTGTGTGGTCTTAGGTGTTGCTTTTTTCTGAGTGCCTTTGTGCTTACTGAGATGTAGCTTTTACAATGGGGGATCTAGGAAATCTTTAGCGTTTAGGAAGATTTCTAAGTGCTTCAGCATACATTAGTCTGTGTGTTGTGTACTATGTAAAGTGGGACTTGTGTGCATGGTTTCTACAATATGATGTGCACTTGTATGCCAGAATTCAACTTCCAGTGTCATTGTGTATGTACACCTCTCACATACTGTGTCTGCTTTTTTAAGGATTAAATGGTCATCAGGAAACATGAGACAATTGATACATTGTCTCATGATGCCCATATCCACCAAGCAGGCCACAGAAAAGTTAGGAAATTGCATATCCATACTGCCCAGTCCTTTGATCTGTGAACTACAAGGGGGTTGTGTATTGAGGCTAGTAGGCTATTAAGGGTGATTTATCAGAAACGATTATGCTAAACAGTACTAAATTCTATTAACTTTAATGTTTATACAATACTGAATTCAACTAAATCTGTATGTATTGCCACTTGACTCCCAACTAGCTGCTCTAAGCTTCTTGGCCCACAAGGTATTTGCACTATATGGCTGCTTTACAGGGTATGGTTTTATGAACCATTCTTTCTAGGTGTTGCTGTTGTACAAGGCACTCTTAACCCCATGCAATCATGCAAAATTTATCGCAGCACAGAAAACTAACTAATGTGCCCCCTAACCAATAAAATGACTGCACTATGAGTCCTTCTGTGTATTTCCCAGCTCATATAAACCAGCCAAACACCACCTGCCACAAGATGGATAAACCCAGGCCTCTTAATGTAAATACACAGTAGAAGAGACTCACAAGGGCAGTGCCACCACAAACCACTTAAACAACTAGCTAGAATTCCTTTGCCGAGGAGAATTTCAAGATGGTCTTACAGCAATAACAGTGCAAGGAACTGCAACGTAGAAAACAAAAATCACTGAAATACACACACAAAAGCAGAAACCATAATGATCAGCGAAAATAAGTGCAATTTAGCAATCAATGGAACTTAACTTTGCCTGGATGGCACTGGATACAAGTAAAACACTTCTCAAATATAGGCTAGGACCCCAAGATTTTTGCTGAACTTAGGGAAAATGAGCAGGAGACAATATGTAGTAATGGAGATTTACTCCAGAGCAATACTGGTTTGCTAGGTGGGCACTCAGTATCTTGGATTTCTTTTTTTTTTTCCTCAAGTCCCCACAGGGTCAGAGTAGTTCTGTGCTGGAAGTAAGAGAATAGCTGGAGAACAATCCAATTAAATAAAGACAGTACTGGAGGTCTTTCAGAAACTTTAGCTTAATGTGTTAGTGGGGTGGGGTGGAGATACAGAATGCAACTTTAAGCATGTAAAAGATACTCAGAATATAAAAGTACTGACGCACAAACTACAGCGAAGATAATTCTCTCACTGTTGACTTCTACTACAGTTTAAGGCACCAGATTATGCAAATATTTACCAGTGACATTGTTTATGGAAAAAATGCAATAATAAATGACTAAAGCTGAAAATCACGCAATATTACACAGCTTTGCCACCACTGTGAATTAAAATACAAGGCTATGGGACAGCAGGGTTTAAAATACAAATGGTTAGCTTTTACAAGTAATTCTAATTGTGGAAATAGAATCAGTGGCAGATTTAGGCCTGGGTTCAGGGGAGCACCCTGCCTCCTTTTTAAAGCCGATGTACACTGGTGGCAAAAAAAAAAAAAAAACAGAAAGAATGGAAATGCACGGTTCTTTTGTTAAAATTGGAAAATGTGCAGTCAAAATAATACATTTTTGCCACCTCCTTGCCCATTGTGAAATAATTAACAACATATTAATTGTAATAAATCTCCATAGCATGGCTGGCAAGTTTTTTCTCTTCCATCACAAAATCCCTCTAAAAATGTAATCTACCTGCACCACTATAGTAAAATGGTTCTGTGAGAAACAGCTCACTGTTGAAGTGAGGCACACTGTGTTTCAAACGTGCAGGTGTCCTTTCATGAGCCTTCGTCCAGTTACTTGCTGGATATGGTGTGCTTTCTGAAGTAGAACAATTATTTGGAAGTGTTAGTTAATTTAATTGTCTGTCTAATAAAAGTAAGCATTGTTTGACACTATATTGTGCTGGAACATTTTTTGCTAATGCTTTTAAGGGTTCTATGCAGAGTCAATCCAGCATTGGGTGACATAGGCAGTTGCCTAGGACCCTGTGGCTATGGGGGCCCACTCTGGCTAGGATGCTTCAACATTAAAAAAAAAAAAATACTTAACACTGCAGTGGTGGCATTTTCTCCTTTAAAGAGGACCATGAGTTTGTTACATGCATGCCAATGTGGATATAAATCCATTCCACACTCGCATTTCGAATTTAAACTAACCGTTCCATTTATAGAGAAGGTAAGTGCGTGTGTGTGCGTATGTGTATGTGTATAATTTAAACCAGCAGTTCTGATGTTTTTGTATGATAGAGAAAGTGTGTGTATGTGTTTATATGTGTATGCATGTATGTAATTTAAACTAGCTGAATATTTGAGCTGTTTGTTTAGCTGTTATATACCTACATCAACTTTATTACAAACTGAGATAAGTACAAACTTGCAGTGTTATAAGATAGTACTGTATTTTATTTTTCTGTTTGTTTCATTGAATATTGTGTTAAAGATAGTACTGCATTTTATTTTGCTGTGTATTTATTTGCTTCACTGAATATTGTGATCTCTCTCTCTCTGCAGTAAGTGGGGGTTATTATTCTCACTTCATTGATATTCAGTGTTGAACTCTTAGCCTAGAGGGTTTCTCTGTGCTTATAAGTCTTAGTCACTTATCTCTGAATTTATTTATGCTGAATATTTGAGCTGTTTGGTTAGCTGTTATATACATAATACAGAGAAAATGTTTGAGTAGGACAACCCACTTAGGCCCTTAACCTTGAATTATCTTCTGTTTCTCCTTTCTCCCTTTCCACTTTACTTTGTGTTCTGACTGAGTGTGCTTCTCAGCTGATAAGTATATTTTTTGGCACTTTTTAACTCTTCAAGGTTGAATTAAACAATAATTGAATTCAGTTCAGAATACAGTTTGAATATATAGTTTTAATATTGCTACACACTCAAGTGTGCTAGCTTGCACTGCACTTGAATTTTTTTAGTGCTGTTCTAGCTGCTTTTCTGTAACAAAAAAAATCTAATGTTATTTCCTGCCTTTCCTGTAACTAGTCTAGTCCAGTTGTAGATTTGCTGTATCCAGGACTGTTTGCAAGCTTCTGAGACCCTAAGCCTTTCTGTGTTGGAAGGAAGCCTATCTACCACAAGAGTGGTTTCTGGCCCAGAAATTGTAGTTTATAGGCCGTTTGAGCATTTTTCCATCTCCTTCAACTTTCTGGTTTAAAAGCCCACATTTGCGCTTGTTTCCCACCTTTCCTATAACTAGTCTAGTCCAGATACAGATTTGCTGTATCCAAGACTGTTTGTAAACTTCTGAGCCCCCAAGCCTCTCTGTGTTGGAGGGAAGCCTTTTAGCACATCAGTGAGAGTGGTAAGCACTAGGTAGCCTATCTACCACAAGAGGAGCAGTTTCTGGCCCAGAAATTGTAGTTTATTGGCCATTTGGGCAGTTTCTTCCATCTCCTTCAACTTTCTGCTCTAAAAGCCCGCGTTTGCACTTTTCCCACCTTTCCTGTAACTAGTCTAATCCAGATACAGATTTGCTGTATCTAGGACTGTTTGTAAGCTTCTGAGAGGTGTCAAAGTCTTCAAATTTTCCCTTAGATCTGTTAGTTCTCTCCTCTCCTGCACTTTTACTAGCTTATTAGTCTAGCACTTTACCATACCAGACTTCTTGTAGCAATTATTGTAGCACACAAAAGTGCTACCAGCACTAACATTCTACAATGCCCACCCCTCCAGGCATGTCTAAAGGTCAGTTCCCTGTGCTTTCTCTTGTTAACCTGGTGAACTTGGGCATCCTGAGGTAATGTAGCAACTGCCTCATGTACACTAACAACCCTCCCCTCTTACCTCCCAACACTCAGACTTGTGAGAGATGCACTTAATATATCAAAATTGGAAGCCACACACTCTCCAGCCAAGAACGGAATAGCTGGTCAAGAGGAGAAGGTCAACACTTGCACCACACCACATGGAACACATATCCTTCCAGAACACATACCAGCACTGCCTTCACATAAAAACACAAACCACACACCAACCTTCACGGAGCCTCTCAATAAAAATCTATCCAAACAGCAGAGACTTCCAAGGCAGAAACATACTCAACAACCACAACACAACACTAATCACGAGACACATAACTCTTCTAAACAGTGTGCCACTCAACCAAAGCCCCTAAGGCAAAAGAGCATGCCTAGCACACTAGTCATAGGTGACTTGATAGTGAGGCACACTGATGTCCCACTCACCAGGTTAAATAAGGAGAAAGTAACAGTCAGCTGCCTGTCAGGTGCCAGGATCCACCATTTAACTCACGCACTCAGGTCCCTCAACAACAGGTACAAATATGACTCTGTCATTGTACATGTGGGTGTGAATGTCCTGAGACATACCTCCCTGGACTACATTAAGACAGACATGGAACAGCTCTCGGATTATGTAGCCCAGGTGGGTACGACCCTAGCCCTGAGCAGCAGCATCCTACCATCACCCAGAATGATTACCATGGTACAAGCAAAAAATGATTGATTTCAACAGCTGGCTAAGTTTCTGGTGTCATTTTAAGGGGATCCAGTATCTGTCTGCCTGGGATGACATGACTGACAGACCTCAATGCTTTGCCAGAGATGGCCTGCATCTGTCACCCCTGGGCTTCCAGACACTGGCCAAGGCTCTTTCCACCCCTATAGTGCCTTTTTTAGGCAGTGTTCCAAAAGACAAAATTATGCCTGTAACAGATACAAACAAATGCAATCTGAGGGTCATGCTGCTCAATGCTAGAACTATAAATCTGAAAATGCATTCGCTCGAAGCACTCCTTAAAATGGAGAACATCAACATTTGTGCTGTAACAGAGACCTGGTTCAAGGCAGCAGAAATCACCCCCGTACTACCAGGCTATAACTCATTCTACACCTTTAGGCCCCAGAACTTGGACCGAAGCTCCAAAGGTGGCGGTGTTTCCATATTCATAAAGGATGAGCGCACCTCCAGACTGGTAGCCCAACATACTGCATCAGAGATACTTCAGGTGCAGCTACCATTGGGTAAGACAGCAATTCAGGTTGTAGCCTGTTACAGGTCCCCAACCATGTCCCAAGACAACTCATTCCACATTCTTATGCACCCTGGGGAATATTAGGGTCCAACCTAACACACTCATACTGGGCGAGTTCAACTACTCCTCCATTAACTGGGAAAACGACTGATCTATCAATACACTTGCCCAACGTTTCCTAGAATTCATTAATTCTAATGAGCTGGACCAGCTCGTTCTTACCCCCACTAGAGGAAGCAACATCCTTGACCTGGTCATTACTGACATGGGCGACCACTGCCCTACATGAATAGTCAACTCCTCCCTGGTTAGATCTGACCACAAACTAATCACCTTGGAAATCCACATCCCCCCCACAAAGGTAACCATCATGAAAAACTTCTCCAAAGCTAACTTTGGGCTTTTAAGAACAAAGGTGGCTAACTTTACAGTACCCATGCAAATGGAGAATAGTTGCATGACCACTGAATCATACACCAATACACTGTATGAACACGTACACAAATGCATGGATCTTGCCATACCCAATAGAACCAAGATGCTCTCCTCCAAAAAAAGGAAGCCAGTCTGGTGTTCCCCTGCCATAAACAAACTCTACAACAGAAGGAGGAAACTGATGTGGAATAAGGTGAAGTCTCAAGACTGGAAAACTCCCTTAGCCTCAACAAAAAGTTGAGATCCCTCATCAAATCCTCTAAAGCTAGCTATGAAAACAGAATTACAGCAGATAGTAAAGACAACTACAAGGCCTTCTATAGTTATGTAAAGAACCTCCACAGCAATACCCAGATTTGCTCTGAGCTACTGCACAATGGTACCTCCTATATCAAGCCAACAGATATTGACAATATACTGGCCGACAGATTCAGTGCCAACCCCCCCCCCCAAAGGACCAATCACAATACCAGTAGATTGCCAGACACCCAAGTATTACTGCTGCACAGATTAAAGCAGCACTGTCCAAGGCCAAGAATACAGCTTCTATGGGACCTGACAATATCCGTGGCTGTGTTCTACATGAACTACAGAATGAAGTGGCACCTCACCTGTGTGCCCTGTTTAACTGCAGCCTCATCTCAGGTTTTCTCCCTACCGAATGACACACTGCTATAGTCATCCTTCTCCACAAAGGAGGAGCAACTACAGACCCTGGGAACTATCGCCCCATTAGCCTGACAAGTCTGATATGCAAAGCTATGGAACGCATCATCATGGACCTAATAAACAAGGATATAGGGAATCTCCATACTCTGGATCCTACACAGTTTGGTTTTGTGAAGGGTAGATTATGCCTGCTCAACTTGGTCGACTTCTTTGAGTCAGTCACCAGAGTTGTGGATGAAGGCAAGGTGGTTCATACAGCCTACCTTGATCTGGCCAAGGCCTTTGATACCATTCCCCACTCAGGAATCATAGAAAAATTCACTAAGCTAGGCATCAACCCCTATATCACTTGGTGGGTTGCAAACTGGCTCACAGATAGAACCCAAAGTGTGAAAGTAGCTGACTCCGAGTCAGACCGCCGACCAATCACAAGTGAAGTCCCACAGGGATCGGTCCTGGGTCCTCTCCTGTTTGTTATCTACTTCTCAAAAGTCCAGTCCAACATGAAGGGACTCTGGCTGACAAAGTTCGCAGATGGTTGCAAGTTAGGAGCCATTATTAACTCCCCAAGGGATACTGACATCCTACATAAAGGTCTCACTGAGACCAACGACTGGTGTCAGAACCATGGCCTTAAGCTCAATGCCAAAAAAATGTGTTGTCATCCCCTTTGGGAAAAACCCAGTTCCCATGAGCTACCACATCAACTGTAGTCCACTGAACACAGAAGGCGTTATAAGGGGTCCCCTTCACATGATCGACTTTTCACAAAGTCGAAATTCATATCGCCGAGACCATATGATCGACTTTTGAAAAGCCGACCATGGAGAATCGCTATCTCCGTACAGTGCGAAATGGGAAAATTTCCCTCTTTCACACTGTGATCTCGGAGTTGGTATATTTAAATTACGGGGGGGTGTAGCCCCTCATGGGGGGTGCAGGTGGGCTTGCCCCCCTACTAACAGTTTTAAGGTAAGTGTATGTTGTGTTTTTTGTGTTTATTTTACATGGTCAGCTTTCCGAAAGTCGATCATATGGTCTCAGCCATATGAAAGTCGACTCTGGAAAGTCGACCATGTAAAGTAAACCCGTTATAAGAGATATGGGAACACAGGTTGACAGCAACCTCTCTTTTGACCACCACACTGCCACTGTGGTGAGAAAGTCCTATGTGGTACATCTCATTACTAAGGGTTTTGCATCCAGGAAGAAAGAGGTCATTGAATTGAAAATAAAAATAACAAATAATGCCACCAAAACACTAGTAGTACCACAAAACAATTGGAAAAACTTTAATAAGACTTAGCGCTTTCACCCTTTAATCTCAGGGCTTCATCAGAGTACTAAAACAAACACATTAAGAAGTTAAATAGCAACACAAAATCACATAATCTAAAACCATTAGCTAATCAGATTGTTTGTTCTGGAATTCATGATATGACACCCTTCCACTACTGTTATAATGCATAATTAGATAGAAATTCAGTATTAAACGTTGTTAAAAATAAAAATAAAAAAAAAATGAAATTTAAAACTTCATATTATATATATACATAAGTTAAATTTGCTTGGCTCTTAATTTTAACACCGAAGTTAATGAAATGGAATCATTCATGCCTGGGTATACTGTGGCATTAGTTCTAATTTAGAATGAAGCAGCCTCTGCGAGTACGGCAGCTGCAGGGTCCTAAAGAGCAAGTACATAAACCAAAAAATGGACCAGCAAACAAGGCACATAAAAATAATGGAAAATACTTTAATAAAAGTATTAGGTTCAATTAAACAGACCGGTTTCGGCAATTACTTTAGAGAGCCTTCATCAGTGTTTGAATGTATACAGAAAAAGAACCTATATATAAGAAATTCCTTGAATCGTGTGATTCATTACAAATGTTCAGTGAGACCAGGCTTAAAGAGCCCACCAAGTTTAATAATCCATTTTTTCTCCATTGTATTCAATAACTCATGCCAACCTAATTTATTATTTCTAGATCTCAAAATTTTATCAATAATGATGAAACTGAAACATGCATTATGATGATTTAAAGAATGTTTATATTGAGCATCCGTTTCCCTCTTGCTCTTGATGTCGCTGAGATGGTCAGATATGCGTAGTTTCAATGGTCTAGAGGTTTGACCAACATAAAAAGCAGAACAAGTGCACTTAGCCAAGTAAATGACCCAGTCAGAGGAGCAATTAGCAAAGAATTTAATATTAAATACCTCAGGGGTATTGTGACTGGTAAAACTTTTAGTTTTAAGTAACTTGGTACAGTATGTGCAATGTCCGCAAGGAAAACATCCAAATAAAGGTTCACCTGATAATGTAGTCTGTATAGTGTGAGTGGTTTTGGGATCGCAGTGTTTAAAATGATTAAAGAAAGCAGACAAATTTTTACCCTTAAGAAAAGAAAATGAACATCTGTCACCAAGGATTTCCTGAAGTCTGGGTTCACATGTTAATATATTCCAATTTTGTTGGACCATATTAATCAATTTATTGGTGTTACGTCCATAAGTGGTGATGAATCTGGGAGGTTCAGAGTTGGATTTATGACTGGTCTTATATTGTAATAACTCTTCACGTTTCATGCTGTCAACAATGTGTTTGGTATGTACAAGATGACCCAATTTATATCCACGATCGTGAAATCTGTGTACAAGATCATCCCTGAAATGTGTGTATGTGTCTTGATCAGAACAAATGCATTTGATACGCATGAACTGAGATTTGGGAATGTTTTTGCAAATGTGTGGGAGATGGAAGCTGGAGGCATGAATTAGTGAATTATTTCGGGGAATTTTCGGTGAATTTCTGTAGACAGCGTATGATCTGATGTGTGGCAAACCAAAACATCTAAAAAAATCATTTTATTTTTATCAAAGCTGACAGAAAATTCGATTCCCCATTTATTATCATTCAAATAAGTTATAAATTCTAAGAGATATTCACTATCTGACCTCCATACCAACCAGCAATCATCTAGATACCTACGCCAAATGTCCATCTCATCAATATAAATATTGTGAGATCTGTCATAAATGACCTGTTCTTCAAAATACGCCATGAATAAATCCGCGTATATGGGTGCAAAAGAAGCCCCTATGGCTGTCCCCTTTGTTTACAAATAACACTTTCCCTTATAGAAAAACACATTCTTAGTCAGTACATGTTCCGTCAAACACAACAAAAGAGTATTAAAACCTGGCCTATATAGTTCTGTCTTATTGAGCCAAAATTCCAAAGCTTCCAAACCGGCCCAGTGTGGCATGTTTGTATATAATGATTTGATGTCTAAGGTGCATAGTAACCAATCTGGCTCAAGTTGTGTGTCTGAAATTATTTGAAGAAATTCAGTAGTGTCCCTGATCCTAGCTCGGGCACATTGTAAAAGAGGCTGTAAATGTTTAGTCAAAAACAAAGAAAGTGGCTCAGTTAATGAATTTTTGCCAGAAACAATGGGTCTGCCTGGGGGGTTGTGAAGATCTTTATGAATTTTAGGTAGAAAGTATATGTATTGTGAGCAGGGATTGGTAATGATAAGTTGGAACTGTATATTTTTCGTAATGATCCCTTCTTCAACAGCTGATATCAGAAAATAATCTATATGTTTTTTAAAAAATAGGTGTGGGATCCATGGATAATTCAGAATAATAATGTGCATTAGATAACTGGCTGAATGCTTCATGATCATATTGTGAGATATCCTGAACAACAATTGAACCTCCTTTATCAGCACCAATAATAACCAACTCATGATTGTTGGCTAGATTAGTGATATTCTCCATACATGTTTTAGACACATTATTTGATGACGGCGGAATAGATCTAGAATGGAAATGAAGTTCTTTTAACATAGGTTGTTGAAACATGGAAACATGGTGATTCATAGGCGGCATGAAAGAAGATCTGTGGTATTTGAATTCATCAGAGATCTTTGATGGTTGTTGATCCTGAAAAAATAGTTTTAAATTAAGCGTTCTACAAAATGAAATAATATCCTGAGCAAAACTTTCTTCTGAAACAAAAAAGCCAGGGATGAAAGATAATCCTTTATTCAAGATCTCAATTTCAGAGGAGGAGAGAACATGTGATGAAATGTTGGTGATGTTAACATTATTCACTTTGTCACAAACATTTGCAATAGAGTTTCCATATTGTCTACAACCTTTATGTTTTCTGCTCCCCCTTCTCCTACGTGTAAACCCTGCGTGATTGTAGAATTGCTTCTTTTTAATGCTGGTGATCCTCTGGCACCCCCTAAATCAGTATCTGGACCAGAAGAGGAATGATCATCAGCTGAAGTATCAGTATTTGTGTTTGAAGATGTGCCTTTTTTAAGAATAGATTTTGTCCGTTTCCTTTTGGGGGTGGTCCAGTTATGGGCAATGAAACGGACATCTTTGGCTTTGTTTTCAAAATTAAAAGGGTCACCTTTAGTATAATCATCAAGATCCCTGTGAAACTTTTTCTTTTTCCTTTCTTTCAACTGGGATTCTAACGTGAGTAATTCCTTGTTCAAATTTTTGATACTGTCAGTGTAAATAGTCTGACCCTCAAATTCCTTAGCCTGTTCACTAAGCAAAGTAATATATGAGATTTCTTGTTCTATGATTCTATTGTGGTAATAAGCCAATATTTTAACAAATTTGAGATATGTTTCTTGTTGAACCTCACTCCATTGTTTGAGCAACAGTTCATCGGGGGAATTCACCAAAGGTTGTGTGCATATCCTCAGCCCCCGTGGGGTTATTCCTTTAAGTAAGTAGGCACGGAAGAGCTTATAGTGCCATACATTGTTACGTAAAACTCTCATATGTTTATTTAAATTTGAAAAAATATTTTCACAACTGTCATTGGTTGCTGCAGCACCAAAATTATCCATTCGTTCACCAGTTGGACCCAGTCCAAAAAACTGAAAGGTCATCTCTATCAGAAGATAGACCTGTGAGCAACTGGTGTAGTTCCATGGTCACTCGTGAAAATAGTATTGACAAAAAATACCCAGAAATGGATTACTAACAAATCTAGGAAGAGATATTGGCCGGTACAAACCAGGATCAATAAGCAATATGATTAGGATAATTATAGAAAACTGCAGTCTATATAAGAGTGCCTCCAAAATAATTGGTGTTCATAAGATAAATCATTTGCCGGTCCTGGTTGAGCCAATAAGTCAAAAAGACAGATGCTTCACTTGGTCCAAATATGACTTACTTCAAAATTGAAATGGAGGTATATGGTGCTTACAGCGACCAAATTAACAGAGGTGAGCCAAAAAATGGCCAGATAAAAGCAAACAAAGGAGACAGCCATGGGGGCTTATTTTGCACCCATATACGCGGATTTATTCATGGCGTATTTTGAAGAACAGGTCATTTATGACAGATCTCACAATATTTATACTGATGAGATGGACATTTGGCGTAGGTATCTAGATGATTGCTGGTTGGTATGGAGGTCAGATAGTGAATATCTCTTAGAATTTATAACTTATTTGAATGATAATAAATGGGGAATCGAATTTTCTGTCAGCTTTGATAAAAATAAAATGATTTTTTTAGATGTTTTGGTTTGCCGCACATCAGATCATATGCTGTCTACAGAAATTCACCGAAAATTCCCCGAAAATAATTCACTACTCTATGCCTCCAGCTTCTATCCCCCACACATTTGCAAAAACATTCCCAAATCTCAGTTCATGGGTATCAAACGCATTTGTTCTGATCAAGACACATGCACACGTTTCAGGGATGATCTTGTACATAGATTTCACGATCGTGGATATAAATTGGGTCATCTTCTACATACCAAACACATTGTTGACAGCATGAAATATGAAGAGTTATTACAATATAAGACCAGTCATAAATCCAACTCCAAACCTCCCAGATTCATCACCACTTATGGACGTAACTCAATAAATTGATTAATATGGTCCAACAAAATTGGAATATATTAACATGTGAACCCAGACTTCAGGAAATGCTTGGTGACAGATGTTCATTTTCCTTTCTTAAGGGTAAACATTTATCTGCTTTCTTTAATCATTTTAAACACTGCGATGCCAAAACCACTCACACTATACAGACTACATTATCAGGTGAACCTTTATTTGGATGTTTTCCTTGCGGACATTGCACATACTGTACCAAGTTACTTAAAACTAAAAGTTTTACCAGTCACAATATCCCTGAGGTATTTAATATTAAATTCTTTGCTAATTGCTCCTCTGACTGGGTCATTTACTTGGCTAAGTGCACTTGTTCTGCATTTTATGTTGGTCAAACTTCTAGACCATTGAAACTACGCATATCTGAGCATCTCAGCGACATCAGGAACAAGAGGGAAACGAATGCTCTATATAAACATTCTTTAAATCATCATAATGCATGTTTCAGTTTCATCATTATTGATAAAATTGTGAGCTCTAGAAATAATAAATTAGGTTGGCATGAGTTATTGAATACAATGGAGAAAAAATGGATTATTAAACTTGGTGGGCTCTTTAAACCTGGTCTCAATGAACATTTGTAATGAATCACATGATTCAAGGAATTTCTTATATATAGGTTCTTTTTCTGTATACATTCAAACACTGATGAAGGCTCTGTAAAGTAATTGCCGAAACCGGTCTGTTTAATTGAACCTAATACTTTTATTAAAGTATTTTCCATTATTTTTATGTGCCTTGTTTGCTGGTCCATTTTTTGGTTTATTAGTTCTAATTTGCCATTCCATCTCAAGTTTTTCTAACCATAAAATCAAATCACCACCCCTTCCTTGATCTCTTGCTCTGTCAATGAGAAAAAATAGGAATTTTTTGACGTTAACACAATTGTCTGAGTGTGTGTGTAGACAGTACTTTCTTTCTTCTTATTTTCAATGTCTCTAATGTGTTCTAACACCCTTTCCTTAAGTTTTCTCATGGTTTTACCCACATAAAACGCTGGGCAGAAAATACATGTAGCCATGTATATTACCATCCTCATGTTACAATTACACATACCAGGACATGGGATAGTACTGGGGTAGCTACCAATCACCACATATGGGTCAACATTAACATGTTTACAGGCTTTACACATATTGCATTTAGACATTCTTGAAGTCACTTTTTTGTTACTGCTGCATCTTTCCACTAAATTTTTTATGTTTAAGCCCCTATTATAAGTGAACCTCGGACTAGCTCCTAAGATTTTCAAATCATCATGATTGAACACTAGTTTCCAGATGTTCAAACTATTGCTAATTTTCAATGCCTCAATATTATAGGGAAGTACAAAAGTACTATCCACAGATTTGTTCTTCACAGTTTCAAGTCTACTCCCAAGTGTACTGGATACAATTGGAGTAAACCTGTCATTCCTTTTCTGTAATACATAATTTCTAGTTTTTAATAATAATTTAATGGGAAACCCCCTCTCTCTGAACATACCTATTAAGGTGTATAACTCTTCTTTAAATTCAGTGTCATTACTTGTCAATCTTGATATTCGGACCATTTGACCCTTTACTATACTATTCTTTTGGTGCGTTGGATGACAACTTTTGTAATGAAGAAATTAATTTGGATATATATCTTTCCTATATATTCTTGAATTCAGTTTTTTACTTAAAATATCCCATGTTAGTCTAATATCAAGAAAGTCAATACATTCCACACCCACTCTGTGGGTAAACTTAAGGAAAGATGTTGTAGAGTTTAAATAGACTACAAAATCCTCTAGCTCCCTTTGTGTACCTTTCCAAAAAATCAGAATGTCATCCAAAAATCTTAACCAAATAATGGTCTTATTAAACAGGTGGGTCTGAAACACATATTCTTGTTCCCACTAGGCCAGTACCAAATTGGCGTTGATAGGTGCACATTTGGCCCCCATGGCGACACCTGATATTTGGTGAAACAATTCACCTTCAAATGCTAGAAAATTATTCTTCAGAACCATTTCCATCAAGTCTACTAACACACTTCTTTTCACATTGTGAAGACCTTCTTTCCCTTTTAAAGCTTCTTCAAATAATTTTGCCCCTCAGTGTGTGGAATCTTTGTAAATAAGTTTGTCACATCAACTGTGGCAAAAATAAATTCACCAGGAACGACCGTGTCCCTTAGGATTTCTAGACAATGCCATGAGTCTTTTAAAACATGTTTATAATTGTTAAGCAATGGTTTACACCAAAAATCTATATAGGCTGCAATGAGCTCTGTCTTTGATCCTGTTGCTGCCACAATTGGTCTGAATGGTGGGTTTGCAGGTCTTTGTGGACCCCGGGGATCCCAAAAATGTGGGGAGTTACTGGTAAATCTACAGATAAAAACCTATACTCATCTGGGTCCAGTAGTTCTTGAATTAAAAAAATTGTATAAGACCCAGCAAATTTTTGCATATGCTCTGACCAATTCATCGTTGGAAATCCTTTCATAGGTTAAGATGTCATTTAGTAACTCATACATATTGAAGACATAATTGGTATGGTCCATAATGACCGCCCCGCCACCACCGAGTCATTGTCTCCCTCTACTCTTCCCTCATTAGGCCAATCATCAAGTACATTGCCCCATTTGGCATGTACCTCACTAGACACCTGCAACAACTGGAGAGGCCACAAAATTACCTCACAAAAAGGATCCTAGGCCTTAAACACTTGTCCTATACGGACATACTCAAAAAACTCCAACTATTCTATGTCTCATATCGCCTACTTAGAGGCGATCTCTGATTAACATATAAAGCCATGTCTGACCCAGCTCTGTTAGAAATGCTACAGCTAAAGAAATCCCAATCCCTCCACACCACACGTTCCAGAGAACTCAACCTCAATACAACAATCAACAGAATGTGCTGGAGGGACAGGTTCATAACCCAGGGACTGCCCATGCTATGCAATAGACTTCCCATACATGTCAAACAGAGCACCTCACTGGCCCTCTTCAAGAGAAATCTTGATGAGTGGATGGGAAATAGAAAATTCACCCTGGGGATCACTCCAGTGGCTCTACTTGACACAGGCACTGGAAACTAAGGTTGGGTGGCACGATGCCAAGGTAATCCTATGGGCTAGGCTTGTAAAGGCTCCAGGGCCATTACTGCTGTGTGACAGCATAGGTATGTGTGTGCAGCTGTGTGATAGCAGAGAGAAGATCGGTCTGTGTGAGAAAGAGTAGAGATTTGTATGTGTGTTTTTGCCATTTCAGAGCAGAGAAGGTTGGTTGGTGTGTGTGTGTGTGTGTGTGTGTGTGTGTGTGTGTGTGTGTGTGTGTGTGTGTGTGTTTAATATACCTCTGAACTGTCCAGATTTAGCCTCATAAGTGTGGTCTGTTTCTCATAAAATATGTTATTTTCTGGCAAATCATAGAGGACTGAAGTCATTAAATAAGCAAAATATGTGAGTTTCAGACTTCATGTCCTTCAGAAAATGCATGCTAACACAAATCCTTTTATTCTAGCAACTTTCTAAGTTAGAAAGAGCAATATTTAAAATCTATCACTATTTTTGAGCCATTGTATCCCCATTATTCTACGTTTTGCCAGATTTCTTGCACTAAGAGGTTGAGAGGTAGGTATACCCCTCAACTGTCCAGATTTTGCAGAATGTCCAGATTTTTGCCTCATATTTTTGGTCTATTTCTCGTAAAATGTGTGGTTTTCTGGAAAATTGCTGAGGATTGAAATAACTAAATAATGTCATACATTTGAGTTTCAGGCTTCATTTCCTTCAGAAAAATGTATTGCTCATGCTAAGTCTGTTTTCAATGTGTAACTAACGTTTTTGTTTAACAAATGGCAGTCACTGTTTTGGCTGTAGAATTTAAAAGTAGTGTTAGTAGCATAATTGTCTTTGGTGCAAAGGGCAGTGGATTCTACCCCCACAACATGTATATGGAGTGCTGACATTGCAGTGCCCTTTTGATTGTGGATAATTTGGTGCATTTTAAGGGGTGATAAGGGTTCTGCACTCCTGAGTGTCCTCCTTTGTATGAGATGACTGTTAACCATGAACTTGTTGTTGGTTTCTCAGTCATTCCCTGTTGCAATATTACTAGCTTAACATTTTTTTAATGTATCATAGGCAATTCTTCAATGGCAGCATGTACTGAATTTGTAGATGAAACACTGAAATGTAAAGTTCTTTGCCAGTAGCAACCCCTTCATTAGTTACAGATCTCTTTAATGTGGAATTATTTGGATGACTGTTACTTCTGTAGAGATTGTGCTTATTGACTGATATTGGTGGATTGTAATGACAGATGTTTGAGTGGCCTTTTATGGTTAAAATGTTCTGAAAAGGGCACTTTTGTCATTAATGAGTCATACATTTTGTTTCCTTGCTTACTGGAAAAATGCTCAAAACTACAAATGTAAAGCACACTCTAACAACTGGTGCTGTATTATACTAGGAATGTAATTTACACAATCAGGAAGGTGAATCAAAGAGCACATAAATGTATGTATGGCCCTAAAAATGTGTGCAAGGAACCTATGGTTTGAAAACCGCAAAAAGGTAAACTTAATTCTCCACTGGCCAGGTGCATTTTATTTGAATGTGGGTTTTGTGCCATTCCAATGAATGTGAGTTTCAAGGGCAGAGAAGTTTACTGCTCATGCTAAGTTTGTTTTCATTGAGACTGTATTGTTTGTTTAGCAAATGGCTATCAGTGTTTGTGCTATTTTATTTCAATATCTGTAATCATTGTATAAGTAAATAATAAAACAGTATGCACAATGATAGGTTTGAACAGTGTTTATGGTAACTGCTGAGAAATAAGGGTTCCTATTATATAATCGAAGACGCAATCCTTCAAATGCATCTTGATCGAACTTGAAAGCACGAAACAGCAAAATTGCAAAGCGGCATATAAGCGATTTCTTTCCATGGGAAAGAAATCTCTTGGCCACCTCCGTTACTTTGCTGTTTTCGTCACTGTAATGCGATCTCAGAGTTGGTATATTTAAATGAGGGGGGTGTGGGGGGCAAAGCCCCCCACTTTATGTAATGTTTTGAAGTTTTTATTTTTATTTATTTATTTATTTATTTATTTTTTGTGAAACAGCGATTTTTTTTTCCTGGGGAAAAAAAATCGCTGTTCCAAGTGTTCGGGATTGTAAGCTTTCACTTACATAGGGTCAATAAATCAGTGTTCGCTTTTTTAAGCATTCGCTGATTTGATATAGACCCAAACCAGAGTAGTAATGGAACACTGGAATGGTTGGGGAGGGTGCTGCTCCGGCAGGGGGTGAGTTGGGGGGGACTAAGGGGTTGCTGTAGTAGGGGCTGCTTGGGGAGACCTCAATCTATTACCCAGCCTAGGGCCCCATTTGACCACAATCTGGTTGTGGTTCTGTGTTAGCATTGCATTAATGCAAGCACTGTGTTTTAAGTGAATCTTTTTTTCGCAAAACTAGTGGAAAATGATATTACTAATTTCTGTAATAAGTAAAGTGAACAGTTGTATCCTGGATGTGTGCTTTTTTGGGAAACTGAGATCTAAGTTATAATGAATCTGAGATCTAATGAAACGGAAAGCAAATTGTTGTGTAGCGCTTAAAGCTTAATGTAGCAACATTAAAAACTGTTGTGTAGCTACAGGTTTCAAAAAGGAATGAGTAAACTTTGCAGGCACTGTTTTATGGTACCTGATGTGAAGGGTTTCCATATTGCACTATATAATTGTACAGGCCTTTACATCAAAAGGACTGATAAGCCTGAGCAAGCCAGGCTGATCGTATGGTCCAGCACTGCTTTCTGAATGCAGCCTTTCTTTTGTAGCACCTGTGTGACTGTGATGATAATGAGGTTCCCGTTCCGATCAACAATATGATAATGTGTTTGATAGAGCCATCTGGATGTCTCTTGAATGTTTAAAATGCCTAATATCAAATTTTTTAACCACTGCAGTTTACCCCATGAGGCATGTTTAATGAAGCTGTCTGCAGCAGGTATCAATACTTCGACATTGCACTAGCTAACTTATACTCCCACAGCTAATGACTGTGCTTAGGACGTTAATACAATGCACTGGAAGTTTTCATCATTATTGTTTAACTTCCTTGCCTCAAACTAAAGTTCTCATTGTAGATAACTACCCACTGTCTGATGTCATTGTCTTTGCCATCTTTGGTACAAAGGTTTTCCCTGTCTCGGTCCTATTTTTGCTCACCTGAGAAAACAAAAGTATTTCCACCTTTGTCCGCTATAGTTTTGATCAACTGCCATGTGGCACACACGGAATGGTACAATGATACCTCGACTTCACTTTCACTGCAAAAAAGCAATCGACTTGATATGGATAATTTAAAAGATCTTCCTTTATCTGTCTGTCTCTGTTTGCCTTGGTGGTTTACAGCCTTACTCCTGACTTACCTCGCACTTTCAATGACCACCAAACAAGAATGAAAAATTTTGCCTGACTGCTTACAGCCATCCAAAAGCCAGCAGATCTGTAAAATGACAAAAAAGTTCACCCATTTAATGAGCATCAAAATCATGCCACTTAAAAAGATAATTCTGTCATTCATATAAATTACTGAAAGTTAACAGGCTCTTCCATATATATTGGCGTGCGTCGCTCCAGTAGGCAAACAACAATCTGTAGGATGGGTGGTATTCTGAATTAAAAAAATAAAATGATTATATTTATATATATATATATATATATATATATATATATATATATATACACACATATACATATACACACACAAACACATGTACTTAGTTTTGAAAAACAATCATTCATTCACTCATTCATTCATAAAGACAAAAATCAATGAACGTATGAGCTGCACTATTTACTCATTTTTTGTCATTCACTGAAAGTGGCAGATTTACCAAGGGTGCAAAAGCTCCCCCATTATGTCCATTCATCTCCCAAGTGTACCACTTTTGGAGGTACATTGTGTATGCCTTGCAAGCGTGTCTCCCGAAGCCACAGTAATTCTGCTCAGAGGTTACAGGAAATGAATTATTAACTTCTTTATGCTATAGCAGATGTACAGCAGCTAGTAGGGTAGCAAACACAGTAAAAAAAAAAAAATTCTCTTAAAAATACTGCCATGCCAGTTAAATTTATTTCTATTATACTTTCCATTTTGGTTTTGTTGAGCTCCCGGTCTTCCTTACCTGTGGGTTCTACTGACTCCTTCAGACCTGCTTTGCTGGCTCGTGAGTTGGGGGTTCCTGGCTGCTCATCTTCATAGCTCAGTTTTCTTTTCTTCTTAACTTTCTGTGGCGATCCACAGTAATGGAGAGTACGGTGAGTAAATTAATTGTTAACCGCATATCTCTCAAAGAGTTGAACAACGTGTGATCTTTCCTTCCAGCTTTGCATTATATAAATACTTTATCAACATTTTTTTTTGTTATACTCTAGTTGGCTCCTTCATATGTTAATAGGTATGTACTAGGATATTTCCGAGGATTTCTTATCACAAAGTTCGTATCATAAGTCTGTTTTTATGTGAACATTTCTGGTGGCTACTTTTTCTTTTTAATTCTGGCTACTTGTTTTGATAAGTTCTCTTTCATTTATGAGTTTGCATGGCTTCTCTCTCCTAACTAGTGTGTGCATTCTGTGTGTTGCATGTGAAGTATTGGCTTAGATGAACAGGAAGGAGGGAGAGATTGAGAGACAGACAGACAGAGAGAGTGAGACAATATGAGAGCCAAATAACTTGCAGCAACAAGGCCCATCAGTAGTTTTGAATGAACATGGGGACTTTAAAATATACAGTTTTTCACAGACTTTGGTTGATTCCAGCAGAGGTGATTTTCTTAGCAAATGACTGAATTTTGTTCCTATGTCTAGGACAAATATTGCAACAGTTATTGACCTAAAACTTTATTTACATAAGCTTAATTTTAAAGTATTGTTTGAAAATGATATGACAATGTTTGCTGACACACATATTCAACCCACTCCTCCACCCTGCTCTTATGATGTGTGAGAAAATATGTGAACTTGACTTTCGACATGTTGCACAAGAGCAACAAGGTCACAGATAATTTAACAAGTAACAAAAGGGAACTGTTAGCATATCTCAAAGGGCAGAATATCAGGGTTATGAAACCTGACAAGTGGGGTGGGTTAGTAATTATGGATGCGCATGACTGCAATGAGAGGATGACAAAAACTTTGGAAATTAATATATATAAAGAAGTTTCCAAAAATCAAGTTAATGGAGCCTGCAAAAGTATAGCGGTGTCCATGTAGGACACGTTTCTTGAGAGACCCATTGATGTTAACTTGTATAACTATCTTGCTATGTCCTCTCCTACAATACCATTGATCACTGGTACATGAAGATTCATAAGGGACTGACTCAACCCCCTATGCATCCCAGAGTCGATGGGTGCAATTCTGTCACTTATGCCTGTGCTAAGTATCTGAATCTTAAGTTAAAAGGTTTTTTGCAACAAGAAACACAAATATGCAAAGATGCATGGCATTTTTTTGAAATTGTTAAATGAAGTAGAGTACAATGATGCCTGTTTGTTTCTTACCATTGATGTGAAAGACCCCTTCTCGGTTATCCCACAACAGCTGGGAATTGACTGGGTCGGTGAATTTTTATTTGAAAAAGCTGCATCACAATCGGAAATTAATTTATATGTGGATCTGTTTGAGCTTGCACTACAAACAACTACATATATTTTGAGGGAAGGTTTTTTTTACAGAAAGTAGGGATTGTCATGGGGTCACCATGTGGCACCATTTTTGCAAATTTGGTCATGGCCCAGTGGAAAAGGAAGTATGTTTTAAATAGGCATGAATATAAAGAAAAAATGCCCCTCTAAGATACCTGGATGACATCTTTATTTTGTGAGCAGGTGATGAAAATGACTTAAAAGAATTTGTTAATTTAAATGGCACTACTGATTTTTTGACTTTTACATACAAAATGAGTAACATTGTTTCTTATTTAGATGTAAAAGTGCATAAAGATCAATATGCTAATAGCTTTCTTTCTAAAATACATAGGAAGGAAACATATTCCAACCCATTTTTGCATTATGACAGTTCACATCCTGCCCATCAAAAGAGATCAGTTGTCAAGGGACAACTGGTCCATGCAGCCAGGGTAGTCACATTAGATGAAGAGTTTCAAATGTTTAAAGCTAGGTGGCTATCCAGATAGACTGTTGACAGAACTGATTGGAGAGGTTTCCCATAAAAGAAAAAGTGGCTATTTTCTGTCAATACTAAATAATGAAAAAACTGAGGTGCAAATATATGGGCTTGAAACTTGTGTTTGTATTAGACCCTCCCCCTCTGCTCACGTAAGCAAGGTTACTTAGCTCTCTACCCTAGGCGCCATTTTTTAAATGCCCATGTCCTTCAGTCCCAGTAGCTGCATCTTTTTATTGGTATGTGCCTGTTTTATAACATAAAACACTGATATGCTATAATTTTTCCAAAATGAAGTACTAATCTTTTAAAAGTCTCAAGGGACACTGTTAACTCCTGAATCAAGGCATACGCAGCATATAGTTATAAGTGGCGTTATTTGTGTACCTGAATAGCATATTAGAAGCTAATGACAATGAACTAAAACACTGGCAATACAGCTAGAATGCTTGATTGTGTAGACGCCAGTTAAATAATATTAGTAAAGTATTTATCTGGTTGAATTGCCAATTTGAAGCTGCCGATAATGAACTAAAACGCTTGCAAATACTGCTAAAGTGCTTGATTGTGTAGTTGCTAATTAAACAACATTAGAAAAGTATTTATCTGGCTAGTTGTGATTAAACAGTGCTTCTTACTGCTAAAATACTTGATATAACAGCCCTAATTGTTTTGTACTATGAACAAGAGCCATATACTACCGCAACTATTCCACTGGGATAGGTGCTGAGTGTACGGAACTAGTTTGAGCTGAAAGTATACTACTTTATACAAGACTGTATGTGCTAATTGTATAACAGAACTGAAATGACTTAGAAGGTAGTCGCTGAGTAAATTGAACCAGTTTGACAGTAAAATGCTGCATGTTTTAAGGCCAGTTTGACTGTAAAATGCTGTATGTTTTAAGGCTAAGTTAAATGACTCTAATAACATTTTCTTAACTA
Source organism: Protopterus annectens (assembly GCF_019279795.1). Taxonomy (NCBI): domain Eukaryota; kingdom Metazoa; phylum Chordata; order Ceratodontiformes; family Protopteridae; genus Protopterus; species Protopterus annectens. The sequence goes on along the minus strand of NC_056737.1, from coordinate 685,139,035 downwards.
GGTGCTACACCCCTCCCCACAACTTAGAAACCTTAAAAGACTGAAATATAAGAAAAAATCTCCACGGCAGCTAGAATACTAAAATAGTTGCTGTTCTGACCTCAGCATCCTACTAATAAGGTTAATATTGTGATGCAAATAATACTGAATTAAAGCCCTGGGTCTATAGCACTGGAGGTGTCCCTAACTACAGACTAGTGAAATCCCTAGCATTACTAAGTTTCATATGGAAACCAACTGTGAAACTAATGCCTATAGCAACTACGTAACACTTTAAAGTAAGGAGCATACCTGTAGAAACTCTGGGCAACCTGTATTATTTCTTCAAAAAACAATGTTAAAAACCCTGAAATCAGCTAACTTGGTTAATCAAAAGTACAGGAAATACCAAGTAATAAATTGGAACTTTTAATGTAAAAAGTTAACAAATGAGCTCCATAGTCAAAGAGAATTCTACAAAATAAAGTCCTTCAGAAGCTTGAAACTTGTGTCTGTATTATCCCTGCTCCACTCTCCCTCGCTACGCTTGGGCTCGCTCTGCACCCCTCCCTGCCCCCAATTTCCACCCGCCCCCAGTACCATTAAATTTATACTACTCTAGCCACTCCCCATATTCCAACTACCAATCTCTGCTTCCCACATCATCAAACACCCTGCCCTCTCAATAAAATCTTACTCCAGCACCATCCTACAAGCCCTGTAAGCATAATTAACCCTGAATACTCCCAATCATCTACCAAATAATGCAAACAAACAAAAAAATGCGACTTACCCTACTCCCACTATTCTTATTCCATCACCTCACTGCCTATGAGCAAACTGACTTACTGCAAAACCAACACCCAAAAGCTCAAACAGCCACAAATGATTTTTCACTCAAGTTTAAACATCTATCCATCTTCCACTCACCAAGTATACAGCCCCAAACAAACTATTACCTACACAAAGTCACAAAATGTAATCCTAAAGACAAAGACTATACAAAACTACTTAACAAGTTCCTAAAACTAAGAATATCCTATCAACATTACCTTACAATACATGGGGACATTCATTCCAACCCTGGCCCATATACACCCAACAACCTACACTCCAATACCACAACCCCCACTGTCAAACTACCCTTAAATACTCCCACTAACTCCCTTCTAGCATTTCACCTAAATATCAGAAGTATTAATAATAAAATCCCCAACCTACATGCCCTCTTAGCAACCCACTCTCCAGATATTATGTGTCTTACAGAAACCTGGCTTAAACCTACTACTACTGATAATGAAATAATACCATCAGGCTATAATATACATCGACTTGACTGTACCACAAAGAAAGGAGGCGGATTAGCAGTATTATACAAAAATACACTAACTGTTCATAGAGAATCAGTAAACCCACCCCAATTCAATAATACAGAGCTCCTTATAACCAAACTACAAACTAGCTACAATAAATACCTGTACATCATCTGTGCTTATATACCACCAGGTAACAATATAACTACTCTAGAAGAAATCCTTTACTGGCTAGACACTACCTACCCCCAAGAAACCATCATTCTTGGTGACTTTAATATAGACTGGCATTCATGCTCAACCGTACCCCCCACCACACCTATAAACTTATTCGGGTATAAGCAGGCCATTACCTCCCCCACCAGGATCCATAAACCAACCAGTAGGGAAAGTATCCTAGATTGGATATTAGTCAATAACCAAGCCCAACTATACACAACCGGTACTCTCCCTGATGACCTCAGTGATCATCTACTGACCTATATCATAAAACACAAGGCAGGGACCCACCACCAAATCAAATACAAAACACTCCAAAACAAGAAGAATTTTAACCCTACAACTTTCTTAAATGAGCTAAAGGCAGTTGACTGGTCTAAACTAAAAAAGCAACCATTAGAAGAGGCCATAGCAAACTTCAATAACAACTTCATAAGCATCCTTGACTCCCATGCTCCAGTACGTACTATAAAAACTAAATCTAACCAAGCACCATGGCTAACAAGGGAGACCAAGTCAAAAATCAAAATTAGAAACAGAACCTGGGCCTGCTGGCACTCAACAAAAACCCCATTTGACCATTTAAAATACCGGCAACTCAGAAATGAAACAAAAAAATCGATCATACTAGATAAAAAAAGCTACTATCAGAATCTACTAAACAAACATCATAACAACCCTCAAAAGTTCTGGGCAAGCATAAATCAGATCTTTCATCCAGGACAGTCTACCACCCCTACCCCTGCCAACCTCACAAATAGATCCCCAGAGAGCATAGCCAACGCCTTTAATAGCTATTTCACCAAAACCATACAATCCCTAGCAAATCAACTAACCCCAATAAATTCCAACACCAGCTCCAGTCCCACTAGAAACCATCCCCAATTTAGTTTCCAACCCTTCTCCATCACCTATATCAAAACATTGTTAAAAAAACTAAAACCTACTACCCTCTCTTCTGACCTCCTCCCCGCAGAGTATTTACAAATAGCTGCAGAAGCCATTGCATACCCTATAACTATACTAATAAATAGAACCTTGGCCGAAGGTACTATCCCCTCCCTATGGAAGATATCCCATGTAATCCCACTTCATAAAGGTGGAAATTCCACAGAATTATCCAACTATAGACCAATTGCCATTCTTTCCCCATTAGCCAAAATAATGGAAAAATGTGTTCATAAGCAACTAATGCAATACCTAATACAAAACAACTTACTATCCAACTCCCAGCATGGTTTCATGCCACATCACAGTACCACATCTGCCCTCCTTTCCTTTACAATTGCCATAAACCAAAATAGGAATGATAACAAGATATCCTCTGCCCTCTTTCTTGACCTATCAAAAGCCTTTGACATGGTCAACCATGAACTCTTCATTCTCTCACTGAAGTCTATGTCCCTAAACAGGCACACAATCCAATGGTTCCAATCATACCTAACTGGCAGACGACAGGCATTAGCATGGCAGAACAAATTATCCAACCAACTACCACTCACTCTTGGTGTCCCTCAAGGCTCTATACTAGGACCACAACTCTTTTCTATCTTCATCAATAACCTCCACACAGCTATTCCTAAGGCCACCTGCATTCAATATGCAGATGATTCCACTCTCATCTGCTCAGCCACCTCTCCAGCTGACCTACAAATCGCAACCCAAAACACATTTAGCACTATTGAAAACTGGCTCACCAACCAACGTTTGCTACTGAACCCCAACAAAACCAAACTTCTGCTCTTCACTCCCACTAATAGAGCCACCCCTTTCTCATTCACTATTACTTCCAACAACGGTACCACCATCTCCCCAGATACCCATACTAAACTTCTAGGAGTCATTATAGATAATAAGCTCAAATTTAACCTACAGGTCAACAAAACCGTGCAGACCATCAATAAAAAACTCAGATCAATGTACAGAAACAAGACATTCTTAACCCCACAGGCTAGAATAGCAATTGCCAGATCACAACTACTCTCTACTCTTATTTATGCTTCTCCAGTACTCTCAAACCTAAATAAGTCAGAACTGAATAAGCTCTCCCATAGCTATAGCCATATTGCCAGATTCGCAACTAACTCCACCTACAGAACCCATCACTGCCAGAACCTGAAACAACTAGGTTGGCTTGAACTCCCCAACTTAATTAAACTAAATCAACTCTTAGTTGCCCACAAAGGTCTTAACCATCCTGAAAATACCCCCTCACTCTCTAATATAATAAAGCCATACAACAACCTGAGGTCACTAAGATCGGCCGACAAAATAATGGTCCAAACCTACACAGCTACCAATTCTGCTGGGGAATCTCTGTTTGCCAACTTTGTTGGCAAGACCTGGAATTCTCTACCAAACCATATCACCCTGTAATCCTCCTTAAACCTTTTCAAAAAAAGCATAAAACAGCATCTTAAACTCAACTGGCTTTGTCCATGTTCCTACCCTGACTAAACTGTATCATTGACCTACATTAAAACTAACCAAACTGTTTTCTAATACATTCTGACCTTTTCTACAAGTATAATGTGCTGATCTTGTAACTGTGAGTCTCTTTGGGAACAATGCTATAACATTGTAAATAACTCTTGTATAACTTTTTCAATATAAATAACTTGATGTGTATATTCTTGAAGTAACTGTTGTAACCTTGTAACTAAATGATTTGGAGCTTTTCTCCCCAGGCCTCCGCTGAAAATGGACATATATCCAGTCGGACTATCCCGGTAAACAAATGAAAAATAAAAATAAATAAATAAATAAAGTAAGTTATACCTCTAGTTTTATTACATCTTACACTAGTGATTATAAGACAATAAGAAATATACTAGTAAACAAACTGGGTACTTATTGAGGAAGATGACCACCTAAGGGACACACTAAAAGAAAGAACTAGATTCATTACAAGAAGAGGTACAAATATTAAGGCTCTGTTAGAACAAAAAGCACAAATGCAAGGAACCCAGGAATGAAAAAAATATGGCAAGTGCCATTATTGTGCCTTAATTAATGTAAGGGATAGTTTTGAAATAAGAGGTAAGTATAAGCTGGAAGGTAAATGGAACTGCTGCACAAAAGGGGTGGTATATCTGGCCACCTGTCAAGATTGTCCTTTATACTAGGTAGGGAAAACCGACAGAACCTTGAAAGAAAGAATATATGAGCATGAATATGCTATTAAGAAGCAAAAATTAACTAATTCTCTGGCCAAACATGTTATCAGTAATGAGGGCCATGAGTTTAAATATACGGTAATAGAGCAAGTTTTGGTCAGCCAAAGGGGTGCACCTTGGTCTTTGCAATTATAGGAGAAAGAATTAAAATGGCAAATCATGCTTAATGCATATGCATGGCCAGGTCTGAATGAATATTCATATGTCAGTAGTGTGTTTAAACATAGGGCCTTGAGTATACAGATTTAGTACTTCAATAGCATAGCATTATTACTGTCATAAACAAGCAGGAGGTTCTCATGCTTTTGGATGCACTGTTTTGCATGCTTTTTTGCACATATAATATGTTTTTTATACATTTTTTTGTTCTTTTCATATGTTTTTTATGTTTTTCATTTATACATTGGGCTATATATATTTATATAAATTATTAAAAGAGCCAGTTTTTGTAGTATTTTAACAGTAACTTTATAATGAAATGGTAAAAACAGCTGCAATGATTCTTAAGCTTTTATAATAAAGTAATAATTTAATTGCTGGAAATGATCATAACATCACATGTATTGAATGAATGCCAGGCACCTTATTTTGTTGTACTACTTTTGTAATGTCTTCAGCATTTAAAAAGCAGCTTCAAGGTAGTTTATTGTTTTTAATGGAATATTTGGTCATGGTATCTTTTAGATCTAGTGATTCTAGTGGGGACTGGTGAGTCATGTGATGATGAAAAGCTTTAAAAGTGGATGTATGCAGTTTTTGAGTTAGATCTGAAGAAGTTTGGCAATATTTAAATGAAAGTGCTAATAATAAAACTGGGGTCTGCATATATCCAGTTTTCTGCTTTGCATTGTTTTTTTTTCTTTTCAGCAGTTTTTTGTTGGTTTGTTTGTTGTGTTTTAAATATGTTTAAGTGTTTAGTGAGGTATATGTTGAATCAGGCATTATATTCAATGATCACCCTAATAAAGAAGGAAAAAAGTGCTTCTACAACATCATTAGACCATGTTGGGATAATACAAAGGATATGTTGTTGAAGGCTAAAGGATTTTCTAACCATCACAGAGGCAAGGGGATCAAAGAAGTGTCTGTTTTCAAACAGGCAGCCAAGTCTCTGATAATTAACCCCAGCAGGTTTTCTAGGGCCTATATCATATTATTGACATTTGAAAATATCGAAGCACGTTTATTCGACATGAAAATGTCGAACGCTGAATTTGTCGAATGGCCAAAACATCGACTTCTTTCCAAGGGAAAAAAATCATTTGGCCGTTCTGTCACACCTGGCCTTTCCCCGACTGTAGTGCAGTCTCGGAGTTAGAGTATTTAGTTATTTTTTATTTCGTGTTGTCTGTTGGCCTTCCGATTTCTTTGTTTTGGCCGTTCAACAAACTCAGCGTTCGACATTTCCATGTTGAATAAATGTGCTTTGACATTTTGAAATGTCAATATTCTGATATAGATTCGGTTTTCTATATTGCCAATAGGGTCTGTGAAATATTTTATTTTAATAAAGCATTTTGTGTATTTAAAGCATGCATTGCAAAACATTTTTATATGTGAAATCATAATTAAAACAGGACATGCTATTATTCATGTAATGGCTTGAGTAGTGGTTATTTGACTTGCAAACCTGAATATCTTGAAAAGATGAAAAGGAAGACACTAAAGGTTTTTAGATTTAACACAGAGATAAATCCAAGATGAAAGTAAAACAACATTAAGAAATGCTCAGGAAGTATTTAGTCAGAAGATATTTATATGGAAATATCTGTTTTAGTAACATCTACAAGATTAATAATATTACTAAACTGAGTATTTGATTTTTGGAATTTTTCATAACATCTACTTTCTTAATTGCTGTGTTACTTTTACTTAACTGAACTTCACTGTTTCAACATACCCCATTATTTATTTACCAAAAAAATTACTTAAATTTGCTATGGTACTTGCTGTGGCTACTATCACCTTCAGTGGAACAGTTTCCTAGGTTACAACAATGCACATGCCAGCTATACCATGGAAAGGGACTGTGACTTGGCATGGGCATCCAAGCAGCTCTTTCAGGCATATGTTGAAAAAAAAAACTTTTACTATCTGTAAATATGCTGTGTGCTGCACAGGAAGTGCCTGTTTCTACTACCACATCCATAGCAAAAATAAAGTGCAACTGAATGTATATTGCTGTCTTTTTACTAGTGATGTCAGAACATGATATGGTGATCTTTCCACATCCCCCACTTTCCTACCCACACCCCAGTAAACTAACTAGACTGTACACCCCTTTTGCAGACTCCTGGATCCACCGCTGGAAGTGCAGAATAACACAAAACAAGACTAAGCTCCCAGAACAAATTTAAAAAGGCAAACAGATGGAGCAAAGCAGAAATGTACAAAGTATTCTTAGGAAGTGCATCTCAAATATTTAAGCAGAAATGAAATAATTTAATCTCTCTCACACTCTCACTGTCCTTTTCTTTTTTTTTTTTTAATTTTATTTATTTTTTCTTTTGAAAAGCTACACCACACAGAGTCTTGGATAAAAGACACTAGATGGGGGTAACTCTGTGCTGGAAGTATGAGGCTAGCTAGACAGCAATACAGTCAAATAAATGCAATATTGGAGCTCTTTCAGAAGATTTATCTTAATGTCTTATTTGAGAAGAAATGAAAATAAGTATTATATCACAGGGATATGTGTAATGTGTGTGTGTGTGTGTGTGTGTGTGTGTGTGTGTGTGTGTGTGTGTGTGTGTGTGTGTGTGTGTGTGTGTGTGTGTGTGTGTGTGTGTGTCTGTGTGTGTACTCATGCATGTACACAATGGGGAGCTACATTACAAAGATAAGAAGAGGTGAGAATGAGGATCTGATCAGGGAAAGTAAAGTAGTTGTAACAGAAGAGAGAGAACCTGAAAGTTCACTTTGTCTCACCACTTTACAGCTCTATTATTGCTTTACCCTAATACCCAACTTTTAAAACTACTGTTTTTATTTCTGTATAGTTACTGCATCTTCCATATTCTTTGCTTTCATGACTTTGTATATGACACCCCAGTATAAAAAATAGCATTTATGTGGTTTAACACATCTTCACAGCCATGCAAATTAGTAATAAGGATGTGAAAAAATGTATCATCAGTGGTCTATTCACACATCAAATGACACTTTCATGTACATCAAATATATGATCACAATCTGAAGGGGATTTGGGGTTTGGCATAATGGTTAAGGTGTTTATCTCAAAGACACAATTTACAGGACTTGATTCTCACCCTTGAAAGGGAAATTGGTTAGGCTTAAAATGGCCCACAAGGGCAGGTAGCTTGATACAAATTTATCATTAGTGCTCTTTTGTGTAGGGCTACCCCAAAGACAAGGAGATTACAAAGTCCTTTTCCATCTGGGTTCCTGCAAATTCATCCCACTACAAGGACTTCATCAACTTCCTAGAACTAGGTCTGCTGTGTTCCAATCTATGTTGAGAGCAAGTTTCCATGTGGCAGCTACCTCGGCTTGTGTTCAACTGAGTGATTGGTGTGCTTGATTTTGATTGGCCAGTTTCTGTGGGGGTATTGGATCTATTTTGATTGGCCAACTTCTGCAATGGTGGAGCCTTACAGGCTTTAAGTGCCAGGAAGTTTACTAAAGTCAACATGCTACTGCACAGAACCAGTCTTCAGCCTATTAGGTATCTAACAAGAGAGCCTAGTCTGCAATTGGTAAGGGCACCTCACGTCTTTTTTCTATATGATCCAAAAATTTCAGTGCCTTCTTTTTCACAACCTTCTTGTACTACTGTGATTTTTATACTGTCTTATTTCATGCAGGGAAATCACTGTGTCTTATTAACTTACTAAGTGCACTTCTCGTGAACACACTGCTGACATTAGCATTTTTGTTCTCTGGTTGTGTTTTGGGGTTTAAATAGCATCATGAATCTGTTAATGAAGAGAGGAAGGCTTGGCCTTTTCTGTTTAACAACTATAAATCTCATCTAAAAATTCAAAATGAAAGTAAAGTAAGTGCTGCTTGTTGGTATTGTACTGCTATGTCCCTTAGATTTGCTAACTGTAGTGGTATTAAGTATAAGTAATACTCCATAGCTGTGCCGTGTTGCTTTGGTACTGTAACTACTGACATTATTTAAGATAATACTGTAGTGTTATCGTTTGATCACACTAGGTATATCAAAACACATTTACTTATCTCAGTAACTGACTGCATTTTTTGATCATTGGTATTCTTGAGGTTCTGTTTGTTCTAATTACGGTAGTGTTATGATATTTAAAGCTACTGCTCTATAGTACCACAGTAGAGTACAAAGCTACCTTTGTGGTATACTTCATTACTTGACTAATTGCTATACTGTTACTGCACTTGAATCTACTCATTTATATTATCTGTATCTATTACAGTTACTGTAGCTGGAGCCATTGAGTAATACTACCCAGTGTTCATTGTTTTTATTGGCTAGGTAGAAACCACATCATCCAATTGGGTGAAGCTATTTAGTTAAATTTGCCACTGTTACGGATTTTCTTATTGACACATACTGTCTGGCATTTTTGCGATTCTGTTTTGCACATTGCAGCTACTACAATAGTCACAACTTGTTTTTTTTATTCTTTAGTAATATATTAGCTCATAACCTTTTTCTAGCCCAGTCACTTATCCTACTCTTAACCTATCCTTTGCCCCTTCATCTCTCCTGGACAGTATGGAATCTCAGTCATCTGTTTCCCTTCTGTAGCCAACCTGTTAGCATTAGGTATTTTGAAGCAGCATGTCAAGAGTGTTACATATTTCCTTAATTTGGAGGCTACCTTCTCACCTCAGGGCACATTTTGGTAAGCAAACCACATACACATATACAGCACAGAGCATTTCTGCTAAACCAGATTATGCTGAGGGTTTTAACAGAACACTGCCTAAGCCTCCCAGGCTAAAGACTAAAACCTCAGATATTAGTATACACAGCAACACCCCTACCCTCAAATTTCACACCCACACCTAATTTACATACCTCTGAGTCACAAGGGTGCAGACTCCAAGCCCTTATGACCCAATGAGACTGCATCAAACCATGGTCATTTGTTAGTAACAGGTGACTCTACTGTAAGGCATACAGACAAAATGCTCACCAGGCTGAATAAGAATAGGGTGGCAGTTAGCTGTCTTTCAGGACAATAAACTGCACTGCCACAATGTCAAGAAATGTTTATATTGAGCATCTACAGACTCTTATCCTAATAAATATTTTTTTTATACAGATGTTTGTCTTTCTCCCCTACACTTTTTAAATTGCAGCTTTAGACACAGTATGATTTGATATGATTGTGCAAATTAAGGTCAGGACAAAATTATATTAACACTTAATTTGTTTTCTAGCAGCTTCCCTCACTTCGTTAAAACATAAAAAGCATATTGTAACAAAGTACCGTGTTCACAGATGTTAAAAGAAAAATAACGGGTCTATATTATAAGACCGACAGTTGAAAACAAAGAACAACATACGGTCGACACCATATGGTCGATGTCTTCAAACGTCGACCTTATAAAAAGACAAAAAAAAAAGAAAAAAGTACCCTAACGGGTTTAAAAAGGGGGGAAAGCCCCCCCGCACCCCCATACCCCCCGCTACTTAAATATACCAACTCCGAGACCGCACTACATTGCAGTAAATGGAAATCTCCCCTTACGGAGATTTCCGTTTACACGGTCGAGATTCTGAGCATTCGATATTCTTGTGCCAACAATGTCAGATTCGACATTGTCGGCTTTCGAGAATATAATATAGACCCAAAATAACATACAGTTTAAGTTGCAGTTAACATGAGTAATTCAAGCTTGTAGCATCCTCAGTTTGTGACACATTCTCCTGGTTATAACTGGTAATCTTTGATAAAACAGGAACTGAAGAGGGGTCGACTGAGAAATGTGTACTTTACCTTGATATAAAATTACGCCGACTACTGTACTAAAAGTCACTTTCATTATGAAAACTGTATTATTTTTCTGTTTTGTTTTTTAGAGTATATAAACAGTTTTATGAACATAGGACCGTTTATTTTTTTTTTTTTTTATGTTTATTCACGGCATGTCAGTTAAGTTTTGTTTTAAGGAATACATCCTAGATTTACACAATTTCTTTTCAGATTACCTCTGCATGCACAACTCTAGGTCTGGAATGAAAACAGGCAATGAGGTTATAGTCTTGCACAAAACCTATACTGAACTGAAGCTGTACAGAAAAGTCAGTAGCTGTAATAATCATGATACTAACTGGATAATCTTAACGCACTCTTTAGAAAAAGCATCACAGGATTTTTCTACATGGAGTTTGCCTTCTTCCCCTGCAGTAAAAACAAATGCCAGAATCGTATAAAATATATAGCTGATTCCACTACAGCACACTCATCACTGATATACTAGGAGTCTTCAATATTCACATTCTTGGCCCAGTTAGAATGAAGTTTTAATGCATTTTCTACAGAAAAAAATTGCTTATAAGGAAAAGACAGATGTGTGCTGTTTAAAATTAGAAATTAAAAAATGTAATGGAAGCTGTTGCACCTTTATTTTAATTGCAAAATAATTATGCAGTCCTTTAGGCTGCACTGCCAGCAGGAATTACACATTTTGTAATTAGGTGACATTGCAAACTAATAAATCATAAAACACGTGATACATATAGGTGCATTAAAAATATGCAATTTAACTACATAAATGAGATGGAAGCCATATAATACCAGGATGCCTATACAGCTTAAGGAGAACATGAAATAAACTTGTCAAAGCTAAACCTGTATAAAATGTTGAAATTAAAGGTGCACTTAAGTATAATAATTTATCAATTGATCACAGGACTGCTGAAATGCATAAATAAAACAATAAAATTAGTTAGTAAAATATAGCAAACGTGAAAGCCAGTGTTATGTGAATGGACGAAAAGTATCCTATTTCAATTAGGGATCTTCAGTTTTAAAATACTCCTCATGCTGGTTTGATTATTAATGCTGGAGGTGTACTTCATGAAGCCTAACCTTTTTCTCTTCTTCTCCTTCTCCTTCATCACTCCACTAGAGTCTGCAGCCATGGTACTTAATCAGAATATTCTTTACAAGAAAAATTAAATCTCCTAAAACTATTCAATCTTATGTAGTATTTATAAAGAACATTGGTGTCAATGATTTGTTATTATGGCATACAAATGGTTTTCCACAGGAAACACAGCATTTTTTCCCAATTTCAAACTACATTTTTGTCATTGCCTTGCTATTTTAGTTTTTCTGGAAAATTTTGGAAGAATAGAGTAAGGGGGCCATTTACAACTGCCTCAGCTGTTTTAAAAATCTAGTCTAGTGAAATGAACAAAATTTCAGGACTCTGAACACTGCAGTTCAATGATTGGAAAACATATAAAACAAGTAGTGAAGCAACCCTACTGCAATTCTTCAGGTTTTCAGATTACCAATCAGTCTGCCAGTGTTGTAAATTCCAGGTCTAACGTTTCTTCGATTTTAATTTTTCTAATCAACTGATGAGAATAAATATGGAAATAATAGCAATGTTTCAGTCAATTATAGTATTTTGAATTTTTTCAGATGTTTTGATAAGGGACATTTTTTGAACACTTGAACTTCAAGAAGTTGCTTAAAAAACTGCATTTATTCAAGTCCCTGAATGGATTGCCTGCTACTAGTGATGATCTTTGTAATATATTTTTTATAAAGCCTAGCGGTGATTTACATTTATCATGAAATAATGGATTTATGACAAGAGACTGAAAAATTAGACCATGACATTGTTGGATCTTGATTTTTCTGCCCATGTTGAATAATACCAAATTGTTAAGTACGAGGGAAAATTAATTTTTGAAGACTGAGTAGATGTGATAGGAGTCAAGAGAGTAAGAACAGTGAAAATCTAAATAAGGATGAGGATTAGTTTAAGAACATGGCATATATTTTTAACCTTAAGAAGAACATATCCACCAATCAAAATCCTACGCAACTTACTAAAACCTTTTCATTTTGAGATTTAATGCATTAAGGAAATGTTCTTTTACATCCACTGGTCATTCAGATTTAGTTGGCAGTCTAAAAGAATTCAAGTTATCCATTAAGAGGCAGAACTTCACTTAAAGTTTTAAAAAATGTGCATTTGTCAGCAGTAATGGCAAGCTTATGAAAATGAGTTATTTCAGCCTGCCGGTTCAACTCTTCAGCTTAATTTGAGCATGCTTATAGGTTCATAGGTACCTACTAGGCTTTTGGTCATGAGGATCATTTGAAGCCTAGCCTTACATTCCCATGGAGTTTTTAGTCCTTGTAATTTAAGTTCCAATGACCCAGAGCCATGGTTTAACCTTTATATATTACCCTGTCCAAAAGCACTTATGGTCCATAAGGGACAAGAGTGCTAAACCAGAAGCGAATTTCCAGTTTCCCAAGCATTTGTCCAGATTATGTTGAATAGAGTAAGGGAAGTATTTTATGTGGAGATTAAGATGATTCCAAAAAAAGTGGTATTCTCTGTGATACATATCTATCCCTCCAACATATTCTATTTATGTTGCAGAAGAGATTAAGATGTCTTTAGTGGGTGTTTATTCCACCACTGGACTTGGGGATATGCAGTAGATCTGAGAGAAAAGGGTGTACTGAGGCTCTGCACACAAGGCATCAAGAGATCACCTATCAGTATCCTGTATGATACTGAGAAGGACAAGGCTTTCAGATGGTAACATAGTTGTTTATAGTTTCATAGTTTCATAGTAGTGTACTAGGCTATCTGCCCGGGGGCATTTATAAGCCTAGCCAACAGTGATGTGGCTTACGCCACCCCATACTATATAGTTGCGCCTCTCTAGTAGTGACACATGTGGGACCCCATTATTTAGTAAACTATACCTCTGTCTAGTAGTGACACTGAGGTGACTCCCGGGGTAAACTTGCGATCTCCCATCCATGCATCGAGGATTTTTCTTGAACAGTGCCAATGAAGGGCTCTGTCTCACATGAACTGGGATTTTGTTCCAGAGTATGGGTAACCTCTGTGTTATGAATCTATCCCTCCAGCATGTCCTATTCATATTTGTGCAGAGGTTGAAATCTTTAACTCGCGTGGTTCTGGTGGATTTGGATTTTTTGAGATGGAGCATGTCCATCAATTCCTGGTTGGACATGGCCCTATATGTTAGGCACAAATCACCTCTGAGCAGGCGGTATGCTACTGAATAGAGCTGGAGTTTCTTTAATCTAGCTGGATAAGGCACATGTTTGAGACCTATGATCCTCTTGGTGAGGTACTTCTGGGGTCTTTCCAGTTGTTGCATGTGCCGGGTGAGATACATCCCAAATGGAGCATTATATTCAATCATGGGCCTGACAAGGGAGGAATATAGAGTACAATGACCTCCTTTGATCTGGATGAGAATCCCTTCATGATGAGATGGGCAAGGTAGAATGTCTTTCTGACCACTTTGGCAACATGGTTGTCAAAGGAGAGGTCACTATCGACTTGAGTCCCCAGGTCTCTGATTACTTCTTCCGTATTCAGTGGGTTATTGTCTACGTGATAATTTGTGGGTACTTTGTTTTTCCCAAAGGGGATGACTATACATTTTTTGGCGTTAAGTTTGAGGCCATGATTCCGGCACCAGTTGTCCGTTTCAGTGAGACCTTTCTGTAGGATGTGTGTGTCAGCAGGTGAATCAACTATGGCACCCAGTTTGCAGTCATCTGCAAACTTTGTCAGCCATAATCCTTCCATATTTGCTTTCACATCTGAGAAGTAAATGCCGAATAAGAGTGGACCCAAGACTGAGCCCTGTGGGACACCACTTGTGACTGGTTTTGAGTCTGACATCGCTCCAGCAATTTTAACCTTATGGGTTCTGTTTTTTAGCCAGTTTGCTACCCATCTTGTGACATATGGATTTACATTTAGGCTGCTGAGCTTGTCAATGATGCCAGAGTGTGGTATCATGTCAAAGGCCTTAGCCAAGTCCAAGTAGGCAGTGTGGACAGCCTTGCCCTCGTCGATGGCACTAGTGACTGTCTCGAAGAAGTCAACCAGGTTTAAGAGGCAGGATCTGCCTTTTACAAAACCGAACTGTGTGGGATCAAGGGTCTGCAGATCCCCAATGTCGCCATTTATGAGTTCCATGATGATTCTTTCCATAGCCTTACAGACCAGGCTGGTCAAACTTATGGGGCGGTAGTTACCAGGGTCAGTAGAATTTCCCCCTTTGTGGAGTGGGACCACTGTTGCTGTGCGCCAGTGTTCAGGTACATATCCTGTAGTGAGGCTAAGATTGAATAGCGTTCTTAGGGGCGGGTTTAGTTCATCTTGAAGTTCACGTAACACGCAACCGGGGATACCATCGGGTCCCATAGATGCTGTGTTTTTTGCCTTGTTGAGTGCTGATTTCACCTGTATGTCTGTGATGACAGGTAGGTTACATTCAGCAGGGATAATTACTTCATCTTTAGGGGGTGAGGGAGGGGAGAAATTTGCACTGAACCTATCTGCCAGAATATTGGCAATGTCGGTAGGGTCAGTGAATTTTTTGTCATTGTGTACTAACTCAGAGCATATCTGAGAATTTCCTCCCAAGGTTCTGACATAATTGAAGAAGGCCTTGTGATTGTCTTTGGTATCCTTGGCAATCTTTTTCTCAAAGTTTGCTTTAGATGTTTTATGAGAGAACGTAGTTTTTACTTGTGCTGATCAGGAAGCCTTTCCCTTGTGGGATTTGGCATTGTCCTGCTGCAGCTTCCTTCTTTTCTTGTACAGTCTGTTTATAGCGGGTCCACCAAACCGGGCGTTTTCCCTTGGTGGAGAGGGTCTTGGTTTTAGTTGGGATTGCTTTATCCATGCATTCTTGGAGATGTCCGTAGAAGGCTTTTGTGAAGGATTCAGCATTTTGGGATGTGGTTTCCATTAACCCAGTAGGCTTAAAGGATATCATTTCTGACTTAAGGAGCGCAAAGTCAGCTTTTGAAAAGTTTTTTACTGTAGTCTTTTGTTCTGGGGGTGGGGGTGGGATATGTACATCCAACGTGATCAGTTTATGATCAGATCTTACTAGTGAGGGGTTTATATCCTGTGCGGAGCATTTGGACCCCATGTTTGTGATAATCAGGTCAAGTATATTATCTCTCCTCGTAGGAGAAGTGACCAGTTGCTCCATAGCATTTGAGTTTATGAATTCCAGGAATCTTTGGGCTAGGGTGTTAGGGCTAGAATAGTGGGCCCAGTCTATGTTGGGGTAGTTGAAGTCACCCAATATGATGGTGTTTGGTGTGACATTCATATCCTCCAGTGTTTTCAGGAATGCTTGATGGGATTCCTGGGATTGGGAGGGTGTTCTATAACATGCGACCAGTTGTATGGCAGTTTTGCCTATGGTGAGTAAAACTTGTATGGTTTCTGATGCTTCATGGGTAGCCACCAATCGAGAGGTGTAGGTGTCCTTTATGAAAATGGACACTCCCCCTCCCTTTGTGGTTCGGCCTGGAACTTGAGGCCGAAACGCATGATATGAGGTATAGCCTGGTAGCGCTGGAGTGCTCTCAGGAGCCTTGAACCAGGTTTCGGTTACTGCACAGACATCGATGTTCTCCATACTGAGAAGTGCTTCGAGTGCCTGCATCTTGAGATTTAGACTTCTGGCGTTGAGCAGCATTACCCTTAATTTTTTTCCATTTTTGCTTTTTATGGAGGTTGATTTGTCCTTTGAGCATTGCCTAAAAAAGGCACTATGGGGGTGGCAAGAGCCTTGGCCAGTATCCGGAAGCCCAGTGGTGACAGGTGCAAGCCATCCCTTGCGAAGCAATGTGGCTTGTCCAGCATGTCATCCCAGGCTGACAGACATTGGATCCCCCTAGAATGACACCAGTGATTAAGCCAATTGTTAAAACTAATCATTTTGTCTTTGTACTGAGGCATCATTCTTGGTGAAGGCAGGATGCTGCTCAGGGTCAGGGTCATACCAGTCTGGGCTACATAATTGGAGAGCTCCTCAATGTCTCTTTTCATGTAGTCCAGGGAGGTACGTCTCAGGTCATTCACACCCGCATGGACAATGACTGAATCATACTTGTACTTGCTTTGGAGTGACCTGAGTGCGTGTGTAATGTGGCGGATCCTAGCTCCCGATAGGCAGCTCACCGTTACCCTCTCCTTATTCAGCCTGGTAAGTGGAACGTCGGTGTGTCTGACTATAGAGTCACCTATTACTAATGTCTCTGGCATAGTGTTTTGCCTTAGGGGCTGTGATTGTGTGACACACCTGTTGCTTGAGGTATGTGTTGTAGGTGTTGCGTTTTGTGGGGGTGTATTTCTGGGTGTCTGCTTTGGAGGCCTCTGTTGTTTTGGTAAGTTTTTTATAAGAGCCTCCGAGTATGGTTTTGTGTTCTTATGTGTTTGGTTTGTAGTAGTGGTGGTTTTATGTGTGACTGGTTTTGCTTTGGGTGTGGGTACCATCTCCTCCTGTCTGGTCTTGCCAGTCCTGAGTTGAGAGAGTTCAGCCTCCAGTCTGGCTATATAGTTGCATCTCTCACAAGTATATGTGTTAGTAGGAAGGAGGAGAGGGTTGTCTGTGTACATGAGACAATTGTAACATTGTCTTAAGATTCCCAGATTAACCAGCTGAACAAGAGAGGATGCTAGTGGTCTACCACTCGACATACTAGAATATTATAAGGAGTGTTGTGCCTTTAAGGGAAGTGGGTATTCACAGGGGGTAGTGGATGCCTGTAGTGCTTACTTTAGGGTAAGAGTGCTTGTTTTATTATGAGTGCTTGCTAAGGATAGAAGTTCCGAAAACAAGTGCTAATATATACAGCTAAATAGACTGAGTAGAGCTTCTAAGGGAAAAATTGAAGAGCAGACCTGGCGGAGCCAGAAATAGTTTAAACCTGTATAACCGCTGCTGCGCTAGGCGCCCAACCGCGCAAAAACGCGCAAAACGCCCTGAGGCGGATTTTTATACAGGGAACTTGAAAAGAGCTAGAAATGGTCCAAGGCAACCAATGATTTACAGCTCAAGTGCTGAGGTCACTTCCCCCAGGGACAGATAGGCTGCTCAAGGCTCCCCACTCCCACTGGTGAGCTCAGAAACTTCCTTCTATCCAAGTAAGGCAATGGCCAACACAGGAACTACACACAGCCCAGAATACAGCAAAGCCTGTATACTGGTCTTAACTAGTCGAGCAAAGGCGGGAAAACAAGGAGTATTTTTTTTGTTTTTGTTTGTAGGAAAGCACACAGAAATGCAGTTAAGCAAACAGTAAAATCGATTTACACAGGCTAGCACACTTTAGTGGGCAGCCTCAGCAGTTAAATTAGCAAAAAAAACAGTATTATTCGACCAGAGTCGACCAAAATGCTACTTTTAAGTGCAGATACTTTAGAATTCAGCAGATAGACACAAAAACAGTTATATCTAGTTAAATGAAAGCCAGAGAGGACAATGCAGATAAAAAAGCCAAAAGATACTTAAATCTGGAAAGTGGTCACTTCTTTCAGTTCTCTGTTGCCAGGACCCCTCTGCTGGACCACGTGGAGCTCTGCTTGGGTATATAGCCAGAAAACGCCCTGAGGCGGATTTTTATACAGGAACTTGAAAAGAGCTAAAAATGGTCCAAGGCAACCAATGATTTACAGCTCAAGTGCTGAGGTCACTTCCCCAGGGACAGATAGGCTGCTCAAGGCTCCCCACTCCCACTGGTGAGCTCAGAAACTTCCTTCTATCCAAGTAAGGCAATGGCCAACACAGGAACTACACACAGCCCAGAATACAGCAAAGCCTGTATACTGGTCTTAACTAGTCGAGCAAAGGCGGGAAAACAAGGAGTATTTTTTTTTTGTTTTTTCAGGAAAGCACACAGAAATGCAGTTAAGCAAACAGTAAAATCGATTTACACAGGCTAGCACACTTTAGTGGGCAGCCTCAGCAGTTAAATTAGCAAAAAAAACAGTATTATTCGACCAGAGTCGACCAAAATGCTACTTTTAAGTGCAGATACTTTAGAATTCAGCAGATAGACACAAAAACAGTTATATCTAGTTAAATGAAAGCCAGAGAGGACAATGCAGATAAACAAAGCCAAAAAATACTTAAATCTGGAAAGTGGTCGCTTCTTTCAGTTCTCTGTTGCCAGGACCCCTCTGCAGGACCACGTGGAGCTCTGGGCCCTTGATTTTCTTGGTGAGAAATCACTGAGGTCATTCAAGTTTTGTTAAATGTTTGGACAGATGCATACTAAAGGGGGGCATGCTCCATGACTGGCCTAATAACCACTAAGTATTGTAGAATAATCACACTCTGGACCTAGATTCCATACCCTTACTAATGAGCTGTGCAGTGAAAATGTACCTACTTCCATAGTGAATACATGGTGATCAAAGGACAGTTTGTTGTTCACAAAGGATCCAAGGTCCCTAACTACCAAATCAATTTCAGTTTTCAGAGGTGTGTTTTCGATGTGATAGCTAAAGGGGACATTGTACATTCCCAAGGAAACTATTATACATTTCTCGGCATTTAGTTTTAGTCCATGATTGACAGCAGCTATTTGTTTGGGAAAGGCCATCTTGGAAGATCTTGGTGGTACCAAGTTTACAGTTATCTGCAAACCTAGTAAGCCGCAAATGCTTTGCATTAGCTTTGACCCCCAAGAAGTAAATGCCAAAGAGGAGGGACCCAAGGACTAAATCCTGGAGTACACCTCTAGTGACAGGTCTTTTAAGGCGTCAGAGCTGCCTTCCCTACTTAACTGGGCTCTGTTTGTGAAATCGTGCACACTCCAGTGAGCTACAGAGGGATTAATATTTAGGTGGGATAGTTATTTTATCTATAATAGAGTTTGGGATGGTGATGAGTACCTTTGCAAGGTCTGAATACATGGTGTGTACCAATTTTCCCTCACCCATTGCTCCAGTTACCAGGCTGAGTATGCAGGATCTTCTCTTGATGAAAGTATACTTGCTTGGGTTAAGCGTCTGCAGGTTGCCTATGTCCTTAGTAATTGCATAACAATCCTCTTCCTAGCCTTACAGGTGTGGGTGCTCAGACTTATGGTCTATAATTACCCATAACCAGTGATGCACCACCTTTGTGATAGGGGATTTCTGTTGCTGCAGTCCATTCATCCGGCACAATGCCTGTTTGGAAAAAGATAGTAAACAGTCTCAGTAAAGGGCTTGAAAAGTCATTTTTCAGGCTGGTCAGTAGGCAGCTATCTGGCCCCATAGAAGCAGTGTTTGTGGCCTTGGAAAGCATTCTGAGGACTTGTTCTTGGAGATTTGGTGGGGTTAGATGCAGGTATGTAGATGCAGGTATGTGAACTGGAAATGAAGTGGGTAAAGTTTGAAGTAATGTATCAGCTAGTAAACTGGCTATGTCCTCAGGGTCTGAGTATGTGGTATCATTTACTTTTAGCTCTGTGCAGTGCTGGACATTGTTTCTGACAATTCTAACATAGTGAAAGAAGGCTTTATGGTTGTTTTTACCTGGGTGACTATTTTTCTCGTAAATAGCTTTAACAGATTAGATCAGGAACTAGAGTTCCTTGTTAAGTTTAGCAAGAGTATTTTAACATCTTGATAGTTACATTTATTGTTGAATGCAATGATATTTTTTATTTTATTGTTGAGACTGCTTATATTTGGGTTCCACCATACGGGTTTACTTTTAAATTTGCCTTGTATTTGTTTTGGAGGGAGACAGATGCACCTACGCAGCTATTCACATGTGCATAGACTTTGGCAGTGACTGATTCCACATACACAGTGGGGTCATCAGGTTGGAGGGGATGTTGAATTTAGCCATCACTCAGTTTTCATAGATTAGCCTTCACATAATCTGAGTGCCAAGCTATTTGATAATGCTTCCAGCCAGTAGTATAGTGGGGGTGGGGCAAATGAGGAATGTGCCCTAGATGTATAGTATTAAACAATGCAATCCTGAAGTGCCATTAATGCCAGTCTTCTTTTTGTACTGGCATTTCTGCATGCTGGTACGGAAAGGAACTTGCCAACCTCTGGGGTAAGCTGTAGTTGCCAATTGCTACAAATGTTGCAATTGGCTTGTTACAGTTTAAAATACAACAATTCTTGTATTTTTTTGTCTCTTCTACTGAACAGCAGGTGAAGGGAGGGGTGTGTATCTGTCTGGATTGTGCAGCCAGTGTATCGGCACGGAGATGACTGTTTTTTGTTTTTTTGTTCTTCTGATGAAGACCTGTGGCAGGGTGGGGGGTATATGCCTGGGAAGGGGCATGTGCTTCAGACTGCTGTGAGCAGTCTATCAGAGCTGCCTTTTTTTTCCTCTGAAGATGAAGAGCTGTGGCAGGTAGTGGGTGTTTTTTGATTTTCAATTTGCGCAAGCAGGTAGGGCTCTAGTTCGGGGACCAGCACAAGGCACTGGTTGACCCAGCTATGGCTTTGCTTCTGTCTTAAGTCTTATGGTGAATATGGCTGATTTATGGTCCAATTTGACAATGGATGGAGTTTCAACTAGTGTGGAACTCGGCTGTCCCATACTGGTGAGGACCAAGTCCAGGATTTTGTCCCCCTAGTTGGAGTGTGGACTAACTGGTCCAGAGAGTTTGTATTTTTGAAGTCTAGAAATTTCTGGGCATACATATTAGAGGAAGGTATAAGTCTTCCAGTTGAGGGAGAAGTAGGTGAGGGTGCCCTAGGAGAATGATGATTGGCCTATTGCACAAGTCAGGTATGAGGTATGCTCCAAGGGGGACATGGAGGAGGTCCTATAGTTCACTATGATGTGACGAGGGGCTTTGTTTATGGCATGTTGGATGTGGTGGAATTCCAGATCATTATCCTCTCTAACAAGTCTGGAGGTGATATAGAGGCACTGCTGCCTTTAGTGCCCTCATCTAGTACAGTGTGACTGAATCCTTCGGAGGTATCGAAGCTCTGCACTGTTTTGTTTCAATTGTAACTTTGTCCCTGGTAAAATCAAACCACAAGTCAATCATATCCACCTTTGGACTGTACCCACAAGTATCTTCCAATACTTCAGTATTCAAAGATGATGCTGACGTTAATTTACTAAACCTGAGTGATGACCTGACTAAATTCAAAATCCTCTTCCAACTTGATGACCTCACTGCTAATATGGAGTTATTTATCAACAAATTCTATGCACCATTTAAAATGCTCCATAGATAAATCTGTCCCACTCCAAATTAAGTTCAACACCATTTTTTTTTAAATATGCCCTTTTGGTGGAACTCTGATATAACCAGGCTCTGAAATGAACTTATTGTTGTGTGTAGTGCATTTTTTCTTTAACTCTCAAGATGCCAAAAATGCTCAACAGGGAGCTCCAGCTCCTGATCAAATCAACCAAAGCCAGATATGAGGTAAAATAGCCACCCAGGTGAAGGATAACCACAAAGCCTTTTTTAACTATGTTGAAAACCTCAGAAACCATGCCCAGCACTGTGCAGAGCTACTCTGATACAGAGGATGTAGTTACTAGCAGACAATTTTTAGCTCAAACATCACCCTTCTATCCCTGTTATATTCTCCGATCAAATACATGCATCTACACCACCTCAAAACTCCCAAGAACAAGTCCTCAAGGCATTATCTGAGGCCTAGAGAATTATTTCTCAAGATTACTGTGGTAAGCCAGAATACCTAAATGTCATAGGCAACATCAGTGGAACACAATATGGCCACAACTGCAGATAATCACATTGCAAGGAAGCAATGCTGGGTGCTCTCACTGAGGGTGCAGTGATAAAGTATGGACATTACGCCATGAAGGTTTGTAGACCTCTCTGTTTTACTTGTATACTTTAAAACTAATAACTACGCCTACTGATCTCCATGGTATTATGTCAATGCCTCATCACTGCTCCCGTACAGAGGGAGAGAGATGACCATTCCTCTCAAATTCTTTGCTTAAGAAACTTAAACATAATGGGGGACAAAGGATCACAATCTGGGACAGTATTTAGCTATTCATTTAACAAGTTTGTCGAACACCAGGTATTGCATTAGCTGTGCATCTTCTGAACAATAAGTATAAAACTCCAATGCATACTGTTATTCACTATTGTTAATCTGCAGTGATTTACAACTGTTACAAAAGAGAGGGCAGCAAAAACTGAGACAAAAATAGTGACATTCTGCAACAACAGTGACATTTGAGAGGGGTGGAAGGTGTCTTGCATTCTGCTTCTGCTGCAAGAAACATGAACTTACCTAGCAGTTATTTGTAGCTTTGTCTGCAGTGTGTTTCAGTGATGCTGCCTATGACCTTTAGGTCTGTGTGCTTACCCCAGTATTTCCTACATCGATGGGAACAGATAACATACCAGGCTATCTACTGGCCTGCCTAAAACAGAGCTTGTCAAACCCACTACAGAAGCTATTCAATATCAGCCTCCAAACAGGCTTTATGCCAGATGAATGCAGAATGGCAACAGACGTCCTCGTATACAAAGCTGGGGTGTCAAGGAATCAAGGAAATTATAAACCTATATGCTTGGCCAACCTAATTTGTAAGGCTATGGAATTAATAAATAAGGACATAGGTACTCTACAAATTCTCAATGTGGGACATTTCAGATTTGTCAAGGGCATATCCTACATATTCAGCCTGGTTGTCTCCTTCAAGAAGGTTACTGAAGCAATGGATGAGGGCAAATCTGTACGTAATGCATATCTAGACCTCAGAGGATGATGACATTTGTGCAGTTACAGAAACCTGGTTCAAAGCTGCAGAGAGCACCCTGGTCATACCAGGTTACTCATTCTATCAAACATTGAGATCCGAAACCATGGGCAGCAAAGCAAAAGGAGGTGGAGTTGCAATATATATTAAATAAATACACACCTCCAGGCTGGTCAAACAGTATGACACACAGGAGACACTCCATTTACAGTTGACCATTGACAAGACCTCTATTCAAATCATAGCTAGCTACAGGCCCCCAACTTTGACTCAAGATGCCCACTCCACCTATCTGGACCTCTTTGACTCTATCAAGATTCAACCCTTTACCCTGATCCTGAGAAACTTTAACTATCCAATCATAGATTGGAAAAACTACTAATGCCAAAACAGAAATGCCCAGGGATTCCTTGATTTTGTCAATGCAAATGCCTTGGACCAGCTGGTTGACACCCCAACAAGAAGTGATAATATCCAATTAACCAACATGAGTAACCACTGTAGCATCCCTACAGTGTCATTCTCCCTGGTAAGATATGACCACAAAGCGGTCACTTTCGATGTCACCATCTCCCCCAACCCTGC
Source organism: Protopterus annectens (assembly GCF_019279795.1). Lineage (NCBI taxonomy): Eukaryota > Metazoa > Chordata > Ceratodontiformes > Protopteridae > Protopterus > Protopterus annectens. The sequence goes on along the minus strand of NC_056737.1, from coordinate 685,115,045 downwards.
CCAAGCTAGTGTCAAACAAAAACACTTCTCCAAAGCTGATTACAACTTCCTGAGGGAAGGTATAAACAGTTTCACAGCCCCCCCCCCATAGGAATTAGCACATATGTCCAAACCTACACCAAAGTACTATACATGCATTTATATAGCTGCGTGGAATCAGGATTACCTGGCAGGACAAAATCCTCCTCCTCAAGGAAGAGTAAACCTGTCTGGTGGACATATGCAATAAATAAACTCCATAATAAAAGTAAAAAATTGCTGTCCAGGACCAAGAAGGCGCAGGTGCCTAATTGGAAGCATTCTCTCCTTAGCCTGAACAACCAGGTAAGAGCAGTAGTGAAATCCTCCAAAGCAAACTTCAAATCCAAACTGGCCACATCTACTAAAGACAATCATAAGGCCTTCTTCACATATGTCCACAATCTCAAAGGAAGCACTCAGATCTGCTCAGAGCTGGTGGTCAAGTACACAGCATAAACAAATGTTGTAGATATAGCCAACCTGCTGTCAAACAGGTTCAGTGAAAACTTCACCCCTTTGTCCCCCCATCAGTAAATCAGGACATCCCGAGCACCTGCCCCCTTCCCCCTTACCTCTAGGGAGCAAGTCATCACTTCCCTCTCAAAAGCAAAAAATACAGCCTCCATGGGACCCAGTAACATCCCAGACTGCATCCTACATGAACTCGGGCAGGAACTTGCAGCACCATTAGGCACCCTGTTCAACCAAAGCCTGAGTATTGGCTTCATCCCTGCCAAGTGGAGGACAGCCACTGTCATCCCTTTGCACAATGGTCGACCATCCACTGATACAAGAAATTATAGACCCATCAGCCTGATGGAAAGGATCATCATAGACCTCATTAATAAGGAGATTGCCAACTGCCAAACACTCAACCTCACACAGTTTGGTTTTGTCAAGGGGAGTTCATGCCTGTTAAATCTGGTTGATTTCTTTGAAACAGTCACAAAAGCCATGAACGAGGGGAAGACAGTGCACACTGGCTACCTTGACCTGGCTATGCTTTCGATACTATTCCCCACTTGGGTATAATAGATAAATTCCCTTAACTAGGCATCAGTTCATATGTTACCAGATGGGTAGTAAACTGGCTCACTGATAAAAACCCATCTAGTCAAAATAGGGGAGGCCACCTCAAGCAGTAGATCCGTAATGAGTGGTGTACCCCAGGGATCAGTCCTGGAGCCTCTGTTGTTTGGGATATAATTTTCTGAGGTACAGATCAAAACCTGTGGCTGATCAAGTTTGCAGATGACTGCAAGCTGGGCATTGTCATCCGTCCCCCTAGTGATGTGGATATCTTCCAAGAGGGTCTCTCCCAAACAAATGACTGGTGCCAGAAACATGGCCTCAAACTGAATGTCAAAAGATGCATCATCATCCCCTTTGGGGAGAGTGACTGCGACACAAATTATCACATTAATAACAAGGTCCTAAGCACGCAATCAGTCGTGAGGGACTTGGGCACCCAGGTTGTTAGCAAATGGACTTTTGATCACCATATTGCCTCTGTTGTGCAGAAAGCTTTCTACATGACCTACCTCATTAGTAAGGGTATCTCATCCAGAGACAAAGAGGTGATAACATCCCAGTATTTTTCCCTTATAAGACCCATTACTGAGTACAATTCCCCATTTGGCATGTACCTCAAAAAGCACATGCACCAGCTGGAGAGACTACAGAGGTTCCTCACCAGGAGAATCCAGGGCCTCAGACATCTACCCTACACAGATAGGCTAAAATTCCTGTCCCTCTACACAGTCTCATACAGACTCCTCAGAGTCGACCTCTGTTTGGCATACAAAGTAATCTCAGAACCCACCTTAATGGGACTGCTGCATATCCGCAAATAAAGCTCCACCCGAATAACCTGCACACGCGACCTCAACCTGGTCTGTGACATCAGTAAGACTTGTCGGATGGACAGATTTGTGTTCCAGAGACTCCCCCTTCTGTGGAATAGACTCCAGCTCCATGTCAAGCAGAGTACCTCATTAACCCTTTTACGCGCAACTTGGATAACTGGATGGGGAACAGAAAATACACCTCTGGGAATTCCACCTCTGTCCCTGCTGGACAGGCACATTGCATGCTGACTTGTTGGAACATGGGCTAAATTCTTGGCTAGGATTGTAATGGCCTCAAGGACAATAGCCTCATAAGTTCCTGTAATCCTATAATGGCATTCAAGTCTTAAGTCTCAGCCTAATAATTTTTTAACAAAATTTTTATTTAAAGGAATAGTAATAAGCACAGACATAAAGAATACCAAGCACTACAGAAATATAAAAATCTAAAATATATAACTATGTACAATATTTACATCTGTGGGTGCCCCTGGTTATGCATTTATTCAATAAACATGGAACTTGGATCTGAAGACCAAACAACGTGACATAAGGAAACCTAAAATGTCAGAAATGCTCATTTATTTATTCTGTTTACCATTGCACTGAAAGCTACATATTTTTTTAAACTTATCTCCTGTAGTGCTACATAGTTGGCTTTTGCTTTTCACTCCATCTCACAGTTTGTTCCTTTTTCACTTAACAGCCCTCACAGAGAAGCCTCTTGATCAGAAAAAAACACAAAATACATACTTTCCTTGTATCATATGGATTCTTCTCAAACCTCAAATTTAGGGAAGCTTAACTTACATTTTTGCTCTTGATTGTATGATTCTAACCATTGCCAACTTTGAAGCTACAATGGAACTTCTCAGAAAATTGCATATAATTCAAGCCTCCATTTTTGGAAAGAATATCAGTTTTTACTCGTGGTAGCATCATTTCAGGAGCTGATGACATGAAAACTGCAAGGGTGCCTGTTAGCAAGCAATGTTCTGAGCACATCTGAGCTATTTCTAAACACAAAGGGCATCAGTGGCAAACATTCTTCTGCGTTCCGTGCTTTTTAATATTGCTGGCAAGAAAGTCATCAAGGGTAGTTAATACATTCTCCTCTGAAAACAGTCTAGTAGTGCTAGACAATAAATTTTAGACATACTACAAGCCAAAAGAGAATATATCCTACTTCCTACTTAAGGCATATCTACTTTATCAGAAATCAAGATGTGTAAGAGAATATTGATGTATCTGTTAGAGCTAAAACACAGAGAATATCAAAGAAAATTTGGGTAATTACATAATTCCTTACAGACAGAATAGTTCCTGGTTTATAAAATTGTAATATAAAAAGCAGATTTGTAAGATAATTGGATTTAAAACTAGAAAAAAAATTGCAAAAAACAAGTTTGTGTCATACCAATGAAACATCAACTATACAATTAAGAAGCATGTAAAAGAGAGGCACTATGTAGGAGAAGGAGGCACTAAAAACAAAGGCTATAAAAATAATAAATATAAAAATGATTGCTGTAGCAAAGGGTACAGGATTTGATGCTTTCCACCACCATTTTCTAATGTGTACTCTGAGCAAGTTAGTTAACCAGGTGGTGCTCCTGGTTCATCTCTGAAAAGGGACACTTCCAGCGGATATTACCAGTTGACAGCTCTATAAAACAAATAAAACTTGATACTATGTGTTTCTCAACATATCATGATGCCAGATATCGGTCCATAATTTGAGTCAAAAGTTCAAATAATCTTTCCACAGGATCGCATTGTCAAAATATTACACTGAATCTGCAATTTCCTCAATCCAGTGGCCAAGTGGAATGCATGATTTAAACTGTAAAGAGGATATTAATCACATATGATGCATCAGATAAGCTAGGCATTCATTTAGCATTCACAGATGAAATAATTGCTCCACTTTAAGCCACAGAGATTTCTCCTTCACGATTACTAATGAGAAGAAGGTTGAGGTCAAATCGCACAACAACTTTGACATTATTTCCACAATAAGTGCATACGAAGGTGTTAAAAAATGGTAAGACAAAAGACTGAAATGTGTACTGGTTACAATTTCAGACATCTGAGCAAATTTGAGAGACATTAGGTCTACATAAGGGAGATTGGCTTGTACATTGATGAGTGATCAAAATGATAATGGAGAAAGCAGGAAAGTTGGAGCTGAGAATGTAAGAGAAAACATGTGCAATGGGAGGGATAGAAAAGGAATGCTAGTGGAAATATATAAGAATTTGTAAGAGAAGAAAGATGATTGACATTGGTAAGTTGAGGGAGAGATGTGAACAAATGATGAGAAATAGAATGAGGCTTTGGAAATGGTGAAACCATTAAAATTATTGAGGCCAGTAGACTTTAGTATGGTGAGGCACTGGACAAAATGTGGTTTGGAGGCTCCGCTGAAATTTTCTAAAAAAAGAGGTTTTGCCATGAAAGGCAGTATAAACATCATGGAGCAGTATTTTATTGACTCAAGATGCAGATGATGAACTCTAGAAAGAAGAAAGGATCATTTAGCAGCCAAAAAGTAGAAGAAAAATTGCTGCCACCTCTGTTAGTTGGTACTGCAGAGAAATTAACGTAAATTAAGTCTATCAAGAAAAAAGTAATCCTGAAATGGAAGAGGGAGTACAGAGTAATGGACCATTTCCAGCTAACAGATTCTGATTTTCAGAAAGTAAATGTGAAAATGGATTTCTTTACTGAAAGTGTGCCTAAAAGAAATGAGATTGACTAAGTTCTCTCCAATCATCTGTATGTCATTATGGACCTTCAGAAAGAAAATGGTATGCTGCAAGGGAGAGTTATAGACCTGGAAACTAAACTGAAAGAAATAACAGAGAAGCAGGCAGACAAAAGGTATAAAAATCTCAGGCTCATACGGCTATCTAAAAGGACTTGAAGGGACAGATTGTACCAGTTTTGTGCAGCAACACTAACCTCATTGGACTGGAACACCAGAGGACCCTATTCAACATGGGGGGGGGGGGGGTCCACAGAATTCAAACAAAAAAAACATCATAATAGGCAAAATAAGTTGAGGCAAACTATTGCCAGGTGCTAGTCCTGCACTACTAAAGACATTCTCTCCAGAGTGTGAAAACCAGGAAAGGTCTGCCAGGTGGTTGATGTAAGGGTGTTTGTGTCTTTCGGCTTTTCCAAGTATGTGATCACCACAGCGGAACTCCGGTCTGCTAATGATTGGTAGTGGATTTTTACATACCGGGTTATCAGCCCTGATGTACAACTTTCAACGAAGGCAGGCCCATTCAAGTATCCTTCCACACAGAAGACGCTCTAGCTGAGAATCGAACGGGACAACGTCTTGCTATGAGGCGACAATGCTAACGCAGCACCACCACCGCAGTTCTGGTTGATGTAAGGGTCTATGCAGATAATGACTTCTTGGCTTACACTATGAAGAGAAGAGCACTGTTGTTTTTTCTGGCTATTGCAAGCAGCAGCGCCTATGATTTAAAATAATTTATCCTGCTTATTTCAGATTGTTACTGAATGGGCCCAAATTGTTTCTGGATCCATAAGAAGGTATAAACTATTTGAAGAAGAGTGCAAAGGAACTGGCCCTGCACTTGGAAGGAGATTGCCAAAGAGATGGGATAGTGACCAGGTTGCAGTGTAAGGAAAAAAATTCTATTTCTAAACCCACAAAATGCCATCAGCAGGGAATGACTATTATGTTGTATCTGCTGTGTGTGGCTTTGACATTACATTTTTGGGAAACTAGTTGGAATATATGCATGCAGTTCTTATCACTGTACATTATAACTTTCTAGGCTGAGTCTGAACAGATGACTTTTTCTAATCCATATAGAATCTCAGAAATTAGACAATTGGACTCACTCCGTGTTTATGATAGGATGTTGAGCTACACAATTTTAATCTGCAAAGAGAAAACTGATAATTGCAGTGGGAACAAGGACGCTTATAGAAGGGAGGAGAGTTAATTGTGAGCTGGAATTAGCCAGACCTGATTTGAACTATTGGGCTGCCTTAAGCTATAATTGTCTGTAGGTTAAAATGGTTTTTGGACTAGAAAAGTCAACTTGTACTCCTAAAAGTATGGGAAGTAGACAGCATGTTACGAAATCATGAGTGGTGGGGCTTGCGAAGCCAAACTCCGAGTTCAGCTTTCAGACATTTGTTCTGTAGTGTGAGTGCATTACCACTTGGTTGCTGAGAGACATTATACAGTTTCCTTATGATGCTCAGTTGTTACTGTTGGTTACACTGTTGTCCCTTTTTTTCTTTTACTGTCTGTTTTTGCTAGTAACTTGAATTTTGTTGGTGCAATGCAAAGCACTCGACTTAAACTTTGTGGGTAGCTACACTAGGGCAACAAATTGGGGTGTGAACAAAACAGAAAGAGTAGACTGAGGAAAAAGGGATTTTTAGTTCAAAAAGCACCTATAAATGATGATGATAGCTACTTAGCAAAGGGCGTAGAGTTTTTTTAATTTCAATCTGAATGGCTACAAGCAAAGGGCTTAGAGTTTTTTTAATTTCAAATGTGAATGGTCTGATCAGCAGAAAGAAAGGTGCATTTTGTCAGTATATAAATTCCAGTAAGGTTTATATCAGTATTTCAAGAAAGGCATTTAGACCTTAGTGAGCATTCAGAGCTAACAAAAGGGAAGTGGTGGTCAGGAGTATTCTCTTTGGCCCCTACAGCCTGGCTGCAGGGGCAGCAATCTTGTTATGAGATGACTGCACACATAGGTTAGAAAAACAACTACTAGATGAGGAGGTACACTTTGTGGCAATGAAGGTAAATATTAGACATCTTAAAATAAACCTATGTTCCATTTACATGTCACTGGGATTCAGCATTGGTGAATTTAGGGAAGTTATGGGGAAAATTTTAAATTTTTCTAAAGGAATAATATGTGCTGGGAACTGGAATGTTATAACACATATAAAGGACATTAACAGAGGCTCAAGAAAGTTGGGAATCATGAGAACAGGTAGGTGAGCTGAACAGTATATGAAAAGGACTAGGTTAATTGAAGCTGAATGTTGCAGAAATTCCCCCTCAGCCTTCACTTTTAAAAAAGGCAAGTGTGGGACCTGAGCCAATTTGGATAGGAACTACATCACAAAGGAGCATTTGCCTGTAGTAGACAGTGTAATGGTACTTTCTATTTTTCAGACCGCATCTGATGAAGTCTGTTATGAACGAAAAAGTACTGTATTTGTGAAGCATCAATGTGCTTTGTGGAACATCTGCTCTGGCTGAATAAATATCCTTTACTGTCACTTGGCTGGTGTTCTTCGTGCCCCTTGGCACTTTTTGCAGTTTTTCAGTGTTTTTGTGCCTTGTTGGAACTTTTGTTTGGATTTACTTGTGTACTTTTTATTTGACCTTCTCCTCATGTTCTAGTGAAAGTTGTTTTAGGGGAAAGATCAGGTGTAAAGTTAGATAAGCAATGGAGATTCCTTACAGATTACCTGCAACAAGAAAACTTTATGAAGTGGGTAGATGATTTGCTTAAAACTTAACTAAAAAGAATTAAACTGGGCATGGGGGCTATAGCAAGTAAATAGGATCAGATAAAGGCTATGGTGAGAGGGAGGATAATTAGGTTTATACAACAGGATTAGTCAGCACAAAGCACAATAAGAAAATAAGATGAAAGAGCTGCAAGTACAGAAAGTAGGGACAACCTAGGATTGCTGGACAATTTGGATACAGTGGTGTTAGAAAAAAGACATGTCAAATCTTTTACATTAAAAGTGGGATTTATACCATGTAGTATTGAGGGAGCAGTATTTTAATGATTCCCCCAGATACCAACACATGCTAGCAACATGTTAAGGCAAAACAGATGTTTGTATCCTTAAGGGCCAGTGTAGGAAACATTGAGTTGCCTGATCCAAGTGACATCCTAGAAGAATCCAGATTATTCTTTGCCCAGTAATCCTGCTTTATATAATATCAATGGGTCCTGTGAAGTGATTAGAAGATACTTGGGCAGGTTTAACCTCCCTGGAGCAGGAGAGGAAGTTGGTTAGGTCATATACATGATAGAGGTCCAGAGAAGAAGATGAAACAAAGGAAAGCTCCAGGAGCAGACTGCCTTCCAAATGAACTGTAAAATAATGGTGGAGATGATTTCTGATGGGTTTGGCCACTCTTTGTAATCAAATATTAGCAGATCATCGTCCAACAGATTTTTGAATGCAAGGTGATTTGCTTTCAGATTGACCCATTTCTATTTTAAATCATGATTATGAAATATTTAAGACCTTATTGGCAGATAGGTTAGGGGATGTTATTTCATCATTGATAAGTTAGGTTCAAACAGGCTTCATTAAGGGGAGGCAAACCTTTTGCAATGTTACATTAGATTTACTGATAATACACCATGTACATTTAGTGCAGCATAAAATGACATTGCTTCATTTAGATGCTGAAAAGACAAGTATAGTAAAGAAGAGTATTCTTAAAAGCAACTCTGTTGGTACTTGGTTTGGGAATCCAATTTGTTATGGTAATTAAAAAATTATATAGCAGTTATACAGCCAGAATCAAGACTCATGCTGGGCTGTCTCAACCATTCAATATTATAAGGTGGGTGAGACAAGGTTCTCCACTGTCCCTGTTGCTCTTCACCCTCAATTTAGAACTGCTGGCAGAGAAATTAAGAAAGTCAGGAGGATACAAAGTGGGTAGAGTTGAACACAAAATAGCTGCCTATCAGTTGGCATCTTATTGTTGCTTGGGCGACAACATGAAGCCAAAAGCTTCTATTAACACCCTGATGGAGTGTGGGATATATTCAGGGTATAAGGTTAATTTTGATAAGACCAAGGCAATGATAAATGACACATCAAGACCAAAGTTATTGGTAAATTATGCTTAGTTATGGAAAGTTAACACATTTAAATATGTTGGTATTTGGATTTCACCAAAGGTAAAGGAGGGGATCTTGGAGACTTATATGTATGGAGAAAGACTGAAGAGAGAGAGATGAGACAATGAAAACTGAATTTAGAGCTTGATCAAAAAATCCAATCAGTAAATATATTTATGCTACCCATGTGGTTATATTTCTTTCAAGCATTTCCATGGTCTGTGGAGAAGCACTAACTGATTTTTTATGGGATGGTAAAGGTGCAAGGGTAGCCTGGGATAGGCTGACCCTCGCAAAAGACTAGTGGGATTAGGACTTCCCAGGCTCTTTACATACTTCAAGGTGGCTCCGCTTAGGTTGTTTCTATCATTGTCACAGCAAGAATATAATGCTAAATGGAAAGAAGTGGTTAGAGGAAGATTACAACTTGAGGGAGTAGAAGACAGAGTTAGATTATGGGATAAAGTAATTCAAGCCCAGTTGGAACAGAATCTATTTTGAGATATATTCAGAACAGTAATGGAAACTTTGAAATAGGATATAATGAGACCATGGATGGCATTCATTTTGCTGACTGAAATCCCAATAGATGGTATGGTTGACAGAGGAACAGTTCTGAAATGGGGAAAGAGTTTACTCAAATCAAATGTTGGTATCAAATTAGACAAAACGGGGACTGGTTGGGATGGAACATAGTCAAAAGCAAGCATAATCTGAAAGGGCTGTTAAGATTAGTGTTTGAGGGCCTTATTCGATTTGCCAAAAAACTGAAGATTTTTCCACAGGGAGATGCTGAGAAAAGAGGCTTAGTTAAATTAGAAATGGCCACTAGCTAGTCAGAAAAGAAAGGTAATAGAAAGTTGCCAAGTCAGACTCATATAGGTACCGTGTACATTTAAATAAAAAAGTAATGCTTTGTTGGAAAAATAATTGAAAAAAAGGATTGGATACAGAATTCTTAACTGAGTAATGGGGAAGGGTTTGCTTCTTGACAAGATATGCCACTAACAGAGAGACAGTTACACATTTTTGCTTGGAAGTGTCTCCACAAATATTTTTACATGACAGCTAGGATTCGACCTATGTACCTAGGTTCCTCAGATACTTGCTGGAGCTGTTATTGTCAGATTTATAGGAACCTGGAGTCATATATTTTGGGATTGCAACAGACTGGAGCAATTTAAACTGCTCATCCAATCCCTTATGAGGAGCACACTGAAGGAAGAGTTAATTTTCTTCAAGGAAAAATTTTTTGTTAGGAGTGAAACCAGATCTGGGAATGACCCCTAGAAGGATATGATATTACATTAACTTTAAACTAAAAAAAAAGAGTACAACAAAGAAATGGATAAGTAAAAATCCCTCTGAAATTAAGGCCAGGAGAAAAGATAGTAAATTAATTTATTTCATTAGGTTATGGGACTCCAAATTAACAAGGTGAGGAATTCCGTGTGAGAATCTAGAGTGTTGGAGATGTGGAAAAAAAGAACCCGATATCTACCTTTGGTGTGGTTGTAAAGTTATGCATAATGAATGGCAAAATATGAAGGAAATATGAAATGTTTTGTATAACAAGGTTGAGGAGAGATGACTATTGTGCTTATCTTGAGTCAATGAAGGGCAAGTGATATGTGGAAGAGAAGAATGGAGAAAATGCTGTTAATTTTTTTGGTTAAAAAGGGATATCACTAAGGCTTTGAAATTAGAAAAAATCAGCTGAGTACAGGTGGACAACATAAAACATTGGATAAGTAAAGAAGCAGGGAGTAAGAATCACAGTGGAACCCTAAATCCTTCCAAAGTTAACTGCATAGCAGTAGTAGTCAGACTAGAAGGGGAAAAGGTGAGAATTGGTAATTAAATGTGACATATTCATCTCCAGATGTTAAAGGAGGGGGTGATACCCAGATAAAGGACTGATTAGGTTGGGGAAATAATACGATGACTGTTCTTATAGGAGACATTAATCTGACAGAAGTAGAACAATGAATCCCTGCATCTGAATCATGGAGAGAAAGTGAAATGATGGAAGTGCTATGCCAAAATAGATTAACTCTCCTAGTACAGGAAGATACGAGGAAAACTATATATGCATCAAGACTGACTGGCTCAAGTCTTAGAAGCAATGATCAAGTTATGATCTGGCTCATCATTCGTAAGGCACCAGCAGGCAAACAAAATATGTAAGAAGGATTAGATGAACATACAGTCTAATTGACAGTTGGAACAGACTCTTCTTCACATCTGAAGACAGACTAACTTTAATCAAAATGATAATGTTACCTAAAATCTTATTCTTTGGCCAAGCTCTAATAATTCCCCACCTGTCAAAATTAAACAAAAAATTAATAACTTATTACTCATCTCCAATTGGTATCCCAAAAAGCCAAGAATTTATCTTCTCTGGCACACCACAAGATGGGATAAAGGAGGTATAGGGTTTCCAAATATTGATGTTTTTTTTAAACTCCACATTTATTAACATAGCATTGCTTTGGAATAATATCTTATACATCATATTGGAAATCAATACATAAAACCTTATTTCTAAATAGTAATAGGACACTGTTTGAACCATATACTCAAATACATACAAACATCTTTATATGGATTTTAAAAATGTATATTCAAAATGAAACGTCAAAACTTGTTCTCACACCTTCTATAAACCAAATATTGCTGTTGTTTAAAAAGCTTGTGTTTTCTAATCAGTTAAGAATTTATTAAGAATTCTTTCCTATTGCTTACACAAATGAATGTTGGATATCTTTTGATACTTAGAAAATGCTAGAATTTAAGAAGGGTGGCCTATTATATTGGAATCAGTTTCACTCAGATAATAAAATAAGTTCTGCAACTATTTGATCAGCAGATATAGTTTGCAAAATTGCATTTGGCTGGACATCCACACTTGTAAAGATTTTATAAATACTAAGCTCGTACCCTCATTAGAGGCAAACAATAAGAGTAACTTAAAAATCTTGGATTTTATCTCAATTAGTACTGCGGTGGTGGTGCTGCGGTAGCGTTGTCGCCTCACAGATAGACGTTGTCCTGTTCGATTCTCAGCTAGAGTGTCTTCTGTGTGGAGACATGCATGAATGGGCGTACCTTCGTATGAAGGTTGTGCGTCAGGGCTGGCAACTCAGCACGAAAAAGTCTACTGCCAATCATTAGCGGACCGGAGTTCCACTGTGGCGACCCCTAACCGGGAAAAGACAAATGACACAACAACAACATTAATAGCTCACCCAAGAACACTTCATACATATTTGTTATTTATAAAATTCTCAGAAATGATTTTAGCAAAACAGATGTTTCTTTTTGGAATTATTCAGGTGAAGTTAATAGACAAGTATTCTCAGAAAAAGATAAAAAATCTTTGTTTACAGTTGGAATCCACATCTTCCCTGTTCTTGCATGTATACACATGGGCATTTTTGCACAGATGTTTTTTCAGTCCACAGCAATAATGTAAAAGAAAGATGAAATGAAATGCTGGAGATATGGACACCCTGATGCTGACTGGATACATATGGTTGTTAATTGCAAAATAATCTCCCAGTTTTGGTTAGACTTTAAATATCTTTGTAAAGCTCTGTGGAATGACAACTGTATAATTTCTGACTCCCTTATCCTTTTCAATGTTCCTGTTCCTGAAGTCATTCCTAAAAACCAAATTTTTTACTATGGTCTATCCTCACTATAGCAAGGAAAATTGTTACTAAAATTGGAAATCCCAATCTAGTCCCGTGTTTGAAGTTGAGTTTATTCATCTTGCAAAATAACATTTGTAAGAATGAGATTGCTACTATAAAAGCAAGGACTAACAACACAACTCATTACTTAATTGCTTGGACAAAATTGTCGAATCTGTTAGAGAAATATTAAGTGTTCTCCTACGTATATTGTTTTTTTAGTTGTTATGGACATTGTATATATATTTTTTTCTTGTTACTATACTGTTAAGTTATTGTGTTATAAAATCAATAAAGACATTTTGGAAAAAAGAGATGGAGGAACTTCCTCAGACTGAAATGTGAAACAACCTGTAGCTAAAGAAAAGCACACTAACATTATGGAAGGGAGGTGGTAAAAAGAACAAGAAAGGGGAAATGAGGCCAGTGTGTTACACCAAGGTGAAGTTAACAAGACAGTCAGCACAAAGAGCGAAGGACACGTCACAAGTCAAAGAAGAGAGAAAAGTAGTGCAGGCAAATGTATAAGGAAACCAAAAGAATATCTACAAAAGTAGTAAGAAAAGCAAGCAGAAGGAATAGAGAACGGAAAAGGAAAAAGGAAAAGCCAGTGAAGGGGGGCAATACCAAAGAAAGAAATAGAAAGAAAAAACAAAACCTCAGACTTCTGACAGCGTATCACTTAAAATCCTGGAAATAAAAAAAGCTGCATCAGTTATGAATGGAAACCTGGCTGATGTAATAACTGACTTTAGTAAAGCCTTTTAGTCAGTCCTTCATATACTTTGCAATACCTCTGCAGACTACTAAACTCCTAGCCAATAACCAGACAGTGACAAAAGGGGAGAATCAGAACATACCCTTGTACCTGTGAGGTAAACATCTTAACCTCCTTGCCAACCTCCTAAGGGACTAATTGAAAAACAGATGATCCTGGAGTATTAGAGTTTTCCTAAATGAGAAGAACAATGTCAGGGAAACAGGAAGCAAAGAGCAAAAGATACGGCAACCCTTTCAGAGGAACAATAAGTGGATAATTCTGTTCCACATGAGACAGCACTAAGACGAGTACTTTCGGCATCTTTATATCCCACATCATGAACAGCAGGAACAGAATCAACCTGTTTTGCATATGACACAACAATAAAGTGGCAAAGAGAAATGGTGAAGCAGGCTTTTCTCCAAAAGATAGAGGATGATTATTGCAGACAAACATAAAATACTTTACCTAGGTTCTAGTAATCCCAGATTGGAATAAACTACCAGATTGTGAAAGGTAATAGCATACAGGGTGTAACCTTTAGGGTACTACATTGCAGGAGCACACATTTTACTCATCTTTAGATCCCTTGTCAGTCACCAGCAGGAATACTGAGTTGAGTTCTGGTGCCTTTGGGTTAGAAAGCATATCAGTCTGCTACAAGGGCACACAGAAAGTAATACAAAACAAAGTGAGGTAGGACAGACAAAGAATATAAATGTCAGCCTAGAGTTCAGAAAGTATTTTTTCAGATAGCATAGTGAATAAAAGCAGCAGCTTACTGGAAGTACCACTGAAGTGTAAAATGATAGAATCCTTCAAAAAAGCCTGAGCAGGTGATGTCGTACAGGGACAACTCAATAAGAGCAACTTTAAGTTTATCTGTACAAGGTTTATCTGTACAAGCAAGGCAGACTGGCTGGACAATTTCTCTTTCTGCTTTTACAACTATATAATGTAATGTAATGAATAACAGTTGCATATTTGCCTATCCATCTCTGCTTGTAACTGTCAATTAACACCAGTGTACCTATTCCAAAAATTATCAAAGGATTCTTAACTAAACATTAATATATGAAAATATACAATTTAAGAGTCTGAAACATGTTTATTTTTATTCTAAGAAGTGTTTCCACCTGGTTTAAATGTAGTATGTTATTAAAATATATTTGAATCTACACAAAAACCCAAATGTGATGTAGATGACTGATTCAGCCAGCAAAATATCAAAAATATAATAAATAAAAAGGATGAACCAAACCACATCCAGCAATAAATTAATAAAAAGAACTTTGTTTAATGGTAAGCGCTTTCGCAGCAAATAATGCAGCTTCATCGGACTCTCAAAACACTGCAATACCATGCATTTAAACAACAAACAGCCAATAAAATCATGTGTTCAATTACATATGGAAATAAAACCATTTCTCATTTAAAGGTATATAAAACGTGTCCCCTTGCCTGTAAAACTGGCTTTATTGAAATTTTATCATTAATTTCTTTGTCCATGGTGACTCTCATCCTAATAATCCATTCTAATTCTGCTGTCTCAGTTTTATTTCTGATATCTCCCCGTCTTTCATTACTGGGGACTGTTTTATTACCATGAACTTAAAAGTATGTGTGTGATCATATAAGGCTACATGTTTAGCTAGAGCATTAGACTCAGCATACCTGGATATATCATATATATATATATATATATATATATATATATATATATATATATATATATATATATATATATATATATATATATATATATATATGTTTCCTCATGCACTCTTTCAGCATCTCTTCCCTATTTAGAAGGAAAACATATCTTACAATATGCTAAATAAACAACATCAGTAGTTCTACAGTCAGCCTTCAACTTAAATTCCCATACCTTTCCTATATCTGGATGAATACATTTACTGCTACTATCTATATACCTACAACAGTTGAATTTTTTACATGTAAAAGTGCCCACTTGTTGAATATCAGGATTACCCTTATATACATTTCCAGGTCCATATAGCAGCCTTTTGAAAGATTTTTTGTTTTTAAGTGTATAACTGGGTTTACCCCCTACTAAGTCTCTAACATTCTCATCTGTACATAGCATATCCCAATTTCTCATAAAGATGTCTTGCAGTAACCTTATGTTACTAGAATATGTGATGGGCATAAGCATGTGTCTCTTAATTTCATTTACATTACTATTGTTGGAAATGCTTTCTGAAAAGTATGGTTTACCTCTTTCCCCTCTACACTCGGGTATTTGAGAAAGTATACTTATTTCTGTGTAGCCCCTATCAATGAACTTGTCTTTTAAACTCTCAAGTGCATCCAAAAAGTTTTGATCATCTGCCACTAATCTAGACGTTCTTAAACCTTGGCCTTTAATGATATTCTTAAAAAGATGGCCTGGATGCATGCTCTGTCTGTGAAGGTAAGAACTCCTATAACATTCTTTCCTGTAGAACTGAGTATCAAATCTCCCTGTCCCATCTCTTATTATTTTCACATCCAAAAAGTCAATGGTGCTGTAAGAGCTATTGATGGTAAATTTAAGAAATTTGGTGCTGTTATTAATGGTTTCATAGAAATGTTTCATCTCCTTCCCACAACACAATTAAATCATTGACAAATCACCGATAAAAAAATTAACTGTCTTTTCCCCTCAAAAACATTGAAATTACTTCTTTCCCAACTGGCCATGACAAGGTTGGCGTAGCTATAGGCACATGAAGTGCCCATAGCTACTCCATCCCATTGTCTGTATAAAATGTGTTCAAACAAAAATATATTGTTCTCTAAAATCAATTCCACAAACAAAGAAAGCAATTCTATGAACCTGAAATCATACATAGCATCATCTGATAGATACTGTTTAAACATTTCTAAGCCAGTATTGTTAGGAATTGTAGTAAAAAGCAACTGAACATCTAAGGTAACCATCAAATAATTAGCACGGATTTCTCTACTAGTAGTAAATACATAGAAATCAGTCAAAAACTGTTTAGTATCCTTGAGAATATATATATTCCTGGCTAAGACTGGTTTAAGGTGCTTTTCAATGTATATAGTCAATGGCTCCGTACACCATCCCCTACCGGCCACAATCAGTCACATAGGGGGGTTGTGTAGGGTGCTTATGTACCTTTGGTAGTACTTGTAGAATTGGTAGCATAGGTTCATTAACTACAAGGTATCTAAACAATTTATTATCTATAATTCGACATTACAAACATTCATATAAGCTGTTGTAAACATTCATGGTATATTGTTTTACCTTAGTAGCAATTCTGTTGCTATTTTCACCAATATGGACCTTTGTACTCTATGATCTGAAGAAGGCGAAATTTCGCCGAAAACGCTCATCTATGTACTCAGGCCTTTTGTTTGTTTTCTTATTAAACTACGTTTGCTTTTATGCTTTAGTTGTTTTTATACAGCCTCAACCATGGTGACGCTTCAGGATTTTTCACTGTTTTATAATAGTATAAAGTTTCTAGTCTTACAGCTCATTATACTGAGTAATATAGTCATGCTTGCATAGTTCCAGGCAGTCATATAAAAGCATGTCACAAAAAATATGATGGTCTCCATGAAATGAGTAGGAACAGATTTTAACACAGTATTTCAGACTAACCTTTTAAAGAAATGGCTAACCAAATAATTCTCCAGTTATTAGCATCCAACAGCTTCAAGGTTACACCCATGTTAAAGAAAGATATTTAGACACAGTGATATAGACCACAAGGGCATTCAAGGACAATCCAGAAGTAATATAGTAATCATAATCCAGCTATAGTAGAAAAGTAAATAGCACTGTAAATTCACAAGTGCTAGACAGAGAAGTAGAAACTATACAATAGTAAAGTAATTATATGATAACAGTACTACAATTACAACATCACATTCATGCAAAACTTTTGAGTGCCTTGTGCAGTTACAGAGCTCAGTGCTATGGTAATAGCAAGTAAATCATGGCAATATTAAAGTAAATCAATTGACGTATGCTATATGTGGTAAAAGTTCATTACAGAGACAGTAAATCAGTTATATGGAGTGATATTACATAGGTTATAACTAAGTATAGTGTGAGAACAAACCAGGTAATCCGATATGATGGTATAAAATTACAGTAGCGTAAGAAAGGACAGAAAACATTTATGATGATTTAATAGGTAATGACATGACAATTTACATTACTCCACAGTCGCATACATGTTTTTTTAAAGAGATGTTTTTAGCATACCTTTAAAGTGCTGTCTAGAATGGGGTTCATAGATGAGTACTGAGCTTTGCAGGCAATTTTCGGCATAGCCAGTTCCCCTTTTTGTGCTTGAATTAACCTATTCTATTTAGTTAGAGATTGGCCTTGTCCCATCCCATGGTCAATAATTATATTTTACCCCAAAGATAATAACTGGAATTATACCATAGGTAATTTGAGGGGAACAATGCATAGGATAGAGCATTCAGAAGCTGCCTCTGCCCATTAGTACAGCAGGGGGCTGTCCTGTACTAAATTTTCTGTTGCCCATCTATAGATCCAAGTTGCACTCGAATATGGACAGGGATAAACTTTATTTCATGTTTGGGGAATTTGTTCAGAGCAGCGGTATCCTCTGTGAGATATACCTGTACTCCGAAGGCTGGAAGACTGCTTCAGAATTTGCAAGCACTAGTAGGTACTCTTGAGTCACCGAATCTGTTTTTGAACTTGGGTGTATTATCTAGCTGACTTACTGTGGCTCAGGCATCATGGAGAGATTGGCTAAAAGTAACGTTAGCTGGTAGAGCACAGCAGCTAGTGAATGAAAGAAAAGTGTATAACAGGTGATGACTAAATTCTTTTAGATGAACATACTTCACAAATCGGTTTTAGTGTCTCCCATGGGACTCCCCACTGAAAGTGCAAGACCCACCACTGTCAGTACCACTACTTCAAAAATTAAACTGCAATTTCAACATACAAAAGCAAATTCCAAACATTTACAATTGTACCTTTAAAGCATTTTTACAGGTAGGCTTTGACCATCTCAGCCCCCCAAAATGAGAGGGTATTGCTCCCATACTCATTTTAAGTAAGTGTGTGTGTGTGTGTGTGTGTGTGTGTGTGTGTGTGTGTGTGTGTGTGTGTGTGTGTGTGTATAGTAGCACATTGTGGTGGTTCACACCATTTTGAAGAATGCAGTGATTCAAAACTGTATAAAGTTTGTGTGTCCATGCCAGTGTTATACAGAGTTAATTGTAAATAGACTAATGTTTCTTTAAGAGTACTGTTTCTGTTAAGTTGTACTTGTTTAGGAGCAGAAAGATACCTGGGTGTATTATGGACGGCAGGTTTTTAATGAGCAAGTGTATGCAAGGGGGCTGATAAAAGATACAACCAGGGAATATTTGCCTTTTGTGACAGGAAATATGATGTTCAGAGAAGTAGCTCTGGGGGAGAGAAACAGCCATAGTGAAGGAAGACCTGAAAGGAGAGAGTGGAAGATTTTCCTGGCAGACAAAATCAGAGAGACCTAACAACAAGATCTTTCCCAGTAGTATAGAATAGGTTAAAGGCACTTCATGTGTTTTTGTTTACATGGTTAAATGGCAAGACTTTGTTTTACCTTGGAATAACCTGCATTTAATATCATTTGTATATAATAAAGTCAGTGTTTTATAAGACTGCTAGTTTTGGTTATTTTAATTTGTGTGTGTGTGTGTGTGTGTGTGTGTGTGTGTGTGTGTGTGTGTGTGTATAGATTGTATAGATATCTATATATATATATATATATATATATATATATATATATATATATATATATAAACACACACACACACACACACACCCACACACACACACACACACACACACACACACACACACACACACACACACACAGTAACTCTGAGATCACTGACATCACCTCAGTATCAATACACAAGCACCACTAGTATTGAAATTCTAAGTTTGCTCAAGTCTAAGTTGCAGAAGACATAACATTCCAGTCAGAAGATATGTACATTAATTGCCAACTCTGTAACATAGAAGGTTAACGCCCTGACCACAATCCAAGCAGCACAGGTCAGTTAGCAGTCTGGGCAATACAGGCAATGATGAATCCCTGCCTTCTTGACCCTAACAGTAGGGATAGGTTGGCTATACAAGTCATGAATACAGGCTCTGTGTTAGAGTTTCCTGGTGGGACCAGTGAACAAAAGAAAATGCTTCTTCAATGGAAGGATAGCATTTGAGGATTATATTACTTTAAAAGTTAGTGATACACCTCATTTCATCCCACTGAACACCTTAATTTTGACTAAATACAACCATGCTTGGTGGGGGATATGGTCATAAATCTAAAAACTCAGTGCCTTGCAGTATGATAACATCACTCCAAGCAGAGTCCTCACTTGCCCTTAATGCAGTGAATGCCTACAGGACTCTCACACCTGGAGAAATGAATGGGCTAAGTACAGTATGTGGGCAGGCTAAGGGATCAGAGAGGAATAGAGCCAAAAATAAAAAGGAGGTGTACAGAATATGAGTGACACTAGAGGGCAGGATTATATTGTATAAGGAATAGTTTGGATTTATACAGTTTGCCAAACTTCATGTTTTGGCAGCAGCATTTTTTACAAGCATTGCAAACTTCCACAAAACTTTGCTAAACATTCAAGGAGTTTAGCAGATGAGACTTTTTTGGCAACAGTTGAATTAAGTGCATTGATGCCTATTTCGGGGATAATAAAGTCTATATTGGACTTAGGCTGAGCAGGCAGTAGATTATGGACTGATAAGGTTGTGATGACTCTAAAGGTTTATACTACTGGGCCAGATCAGTAAGAAACTGAGGCAAGATTTAAATGCATTCTCACTGAGGAGTCTGCTAGAGAAATTATGGAGTTGTCAGCATAAAGAATGTGCTCCAGTTCTCTACAGTGATTAACTGTATCATTCACAAATATTGTGACTAGAAAGACAATAGTAATAATCCTTTGTGGATTTCAACTTACTGGTTGAAAAAAAGATATAGCAAAAGATATTCTAATATCTTGCTCTTCATCGCAGAGACACTGAGGAAAAAAAATACCATGTTAAAGCCTTCAGTGTGAGGCCAAGGCTTCAAAGCACATTCAAAAATGTAAAACGACAAACTATGTCAAAGTCTATGGAAAGATCTAGGAGGACGATGTGAAAAAGTCTGACTTTATTAATTTGGTAGCAAAGGCACTCCATAAAGTCAGATAATGCATATCAGTCCATTATTATAGTCTACAATTATATTGGAAATTGTGCTAGCATTAATTAAATGTTCCAGTAGTGTACACATTTTAAAAAGAGGTGGAAATAGTAAATGTGGCCAGTAGTTATTCATTTCAGTACTAGAGCCTTCTTTAATAGAGTGGTATAATTAGAAAGTTTTCCATAAAGTTGGTACTGGCCCTTTTGATGAATATAATTTTGGGATAGGTGATGGAATGAGCAGAGATCTTAAGTATCTCTAGAGGAAGATTGTCTGTAATTACAGATCCAAGTTTCAGCCTCAAGTAACTGATTATCTGGTATGTTTGAAGAGTATAAATAGTAAATGTATTAAGAAAAGGGATTACTATATCGGTGTTAGCTTTGGGATTATTTGACTTTGTAGAACATTTTAAACCAGTGCTTTAATAATGGGTTAACTGACCTTTAAATCTCCCATGTACAGCCTTCCTTAATCTTTCTTCACCATATCATTCATTTTTAATCCTTTTTAATTTTTGTATGGACCAGTAAACTATTGTTTAGCCACTACCGCTAAGCATGTAAACTTCTGATGTATAGCCACTGTTCTTATCTGACATTTTCAGCATCTTACTTAAATACAAGTAGAGTGTAGTCCCTTAATCTACCCTCGACCACAGTGCTGTTTGCTGTTTATTCACCAATGTGCATGTATCATGACTTAAACTTGCCCTCTTTGTGCTCCGTATTTCCTTTTGACTTTTGCACTTGTTACTTTTCCACTTGTAAATTCATTCACTGTGGGCCTTTTCGTGACATCATCTGTAATTTTTTTTGTTCATGCCAAACACACATCAGCTTCTTATGCCCAGTTCCCACCCAGAATGCACGCTTGTTTCTTCAGAGATTTACTAGACGGCATGTTAACAGAATAGTGAATCCATTCTGTTGTGATTCTAATGTGCCCCTGATTGATACTCATTTAATGATATGTTTTACACTTCCTCATGAATTGGAGCTGTTAGAAAGCCATCATTTTTGTATGCTCCACGCCATATGCCAAAGAAGAAGAATGTATTTCTCATCACATCAAGTGAAGGTATTTTAGTGTTTCATGGGGCTCCTATTAAAATGTCAGCACTTGTAATGATTAGTGTCAGAATGCCTAAAAAATACCAAAAATGCAATAGAGAAGGGAATATCAAACACTACTCCTCTTTTTTTTTTCAGTAGGCATGCCATCCTGCCCGCCCCCCCCCCCCCAATGTGGAGGGCAAGCTCCCCACATCCTCCTACTTTATATACACCAACTCCAAGGCCATACCTTGGAGAAAAGGGAAGATTCCTATAAATGGCCATATTAGACTTAGTATATATGTCTGTTTGTTGGCTATTCAGTCTCTGTATTATGGGACTCACTAAAGCAGGTTCTAACATTTCAAATCATTACCATTTTTAGAGTCTTGTTTCAGCAGTGATTGTAGAGGAGACCATGAGATTTGACTAGAGGATGGTTGCAACAGTGGCAGTACTACAAGCATTGTAAAAGTCCATGGTCATGAATTCCTAGAACAAACATCTCAGTTTATACTCCAATCTCTTTCTATTTTCAGTTATGGACATGAGCCTTCTGTGATAACTGAAAGGATGACAGTAAATATACAAGAAGAAATCAGGTTCTCCTGCAGAGTTGCTGGACTCACTCCATGACAGAGTGAGGAGCTCAGTGATCCAGGAAAATCTCTGTTCAGAGCAATTGCTGATCTGGATCAAATGAAGTCAGTTCAAGTAGTCCGGGCATCTCCTATAACTGACCAATGGTCACTTCTTACATGAGGTGTAGTAGCTACAGCCTACTCGGAGGAGGTTGCAGACAGACCCAGGATATATTAGAGAGATTTTCATTCAACTGCTGTGGAAATGCCTGGGATCTCCAAGATTAACTGGAGAATGATGATGCAAATAGAAGCATGTCTGCCATGCCCACTTCACCATCTCTGCAACCCTCATCATCGCAAGTGGTTAAGAAAATGGATGGATGGAGTGTAAAAATGACATTGTCTAGAATTACAGCTAGACCTCAACCATTAATCTGTGGAATATAGCTTGCTGTTTAACATCTGAAAGGTAACAGCCACTGGATAGTCCAAACAGTAATGAAGAGTAATAAAAGTCCATGATGATTTCTACAGTACTTGAATCCAAATTCTGACACATTACATTTCTCCCTTTGGCTTAGTAACTATCTATACTGACTCCACACACCAGCTGAACAGCTTTTTTACGATTATTTTTTTTCTGATTCTTTTAATGGTCATTCCAGATTTTACTCATAAAATATGTTCCCCTCAAAAAAGCCACCTTCATTTTTAATGTAACATTTTTTTGCAAGTGACAGTGGCAAGAAGGTGAAAATGTCATAATTTCATCTAATACATTCCCATTATCTTATTAACATATCAGGAATAAAAGTCAGGAGGCACAATTTAATTCATACTACAACCTTATACTTTAGGTTTCTTTTTTGTATAGGTTTCACAATTTCCTCCAGTGAGGCCTGTAGACAGGACATATAAAATATTCATTAATGTGTGCTACTGATATGCCAACACTGTAAAAGTTATCTTAATAGTTTTATATATTTAGGACAGATGTGGAGGTTTGCAATTTCTCATGTCCACATTACATAGATCATACACTGATCATTCAGCAATGCAAAATGTGAGAAAATGGAAACATGCGAGGTTTCCTTTTTACTCTGAGGCAGACGTGCCATTATATAGAATGTAGATAGCTTCCATGTGTAGACTAGTGACTTTCACATTTAATGCCCTTCCCAAACTCTGAAACATCTCCAGTGAATCACCTCTTGCTGTTATTAATGTACATGCTGCTAGAGAATATGCAATTTATTGGCTATATTTCTGATGCAGGACATTAAACCAAGGCCTTAGATGTGTTTCCAGTTAAAAAAAAAACAACTAAATGCATCTAAAATGATGCAGAAATATACTTTAAAATAAATGCTGTGTAATATAAAATAAAGGAATTGTGACAATGCTGTTATTCCGGTATATAGTATTAAAGGTGATATTTCTGCTCTCCAAGTTTGAACGCTAGATATCACAGTTCTGCAACATAAAACAAGGTCATTTTCTCACAGTCAGACCCATCTAGGAAAAAAATATATCAAACGTGACTTTTACATGTAATACCCCTGAGCACTGGGGTGTGTTCAATATCCTGCTACTTTAAAAAAACAATAGAGGTTTTGTAAAATCTGTGTACACCATATGGACTTCCTGAACAAGAAGTTTGTGATCATGCTACATTTAACCTTTGGGAATTGAATACATTATTTCTGCTCATATTTTATCAGAAATGCCGAAGTACCCATACCTTCCTGTATCCATAGAATTTTGGGCAAGGCAAGGCATTCCAAAGAGAACTCAAAAGTGACTATCCCAAAATACTTTATTTTATTTTATATTTACTTTTGATAACTCCTGAGATCTGCAGGATGTAAAGTTCAACAGAACATTACCCTAATCAGATCTTGTTGCTAAGGATTCTGAATATAAACATAGCAAAATTTTGTTCATAATAATTCAGTGGTGTATCTCGTGGAATCTGGAGTTAAATCTCCTCCTTATATTATTACTAAAACTACAAGATGATATCATCTTCCAGGTCTTATTTAAAAACTGAACTGATTAGTCTAGTATTAGGAAAACTCCATTAAGTAAGATAAAGTATACTCAGGCCATATTTACTTAACACCATGTCACTAAGGGCTAAATAAAATTCCCATTTCTAAATTACACGTGGGAGAGGCATGTTACTTCTGTTTTGAAGTTCACAGCCCAAATACTGAATGATCATCTATCTTCCTCAACAGCAGAGTGTTGTCTTACCTGCAAATGCTGTCTGAGGATTCAAGTGTCCTAGTCATGTTAGCTGTTTGCATTTGTGCAGAAATTATACCTGGTTGTTACACTTGTTCCAAAAAATACCTGAAAAATGATTGACCATATCTTTTCAGTGATCACAGGCTGAATGGTGGTGGTTGTGGGTAGGTCATAATTCACTGAGGTGTTTTTAATTATCCACAATGATTTCACTTTGCTGAACTTTACTGTAGACTGTTATAATGCTCCACCTGCATTCTTAGCGTTTGAAATTTGTGCCTATATTTCAGCACATAGATGTTCTAACTGCTGCATAAAGCAAATTTCCATAAAATGCATTTCTTTGTTTACCTTGGAAGCAAATCAGGTTATGGTAGATATCAGCTGATCAGTGACATATATACAGGTAAAATACGTTCTTCTTGAAGGTGGCCCTTCTACTGCAGCTTAAAGCTCTGAGTTTTATGGTGATCACTGTATACATTTGCTTACAATGGTTCAATATCTTTGCAATGATTATGCCTATTTATCTATTATTTAGCTATTTATATTTTGATCTACCCACCTAACTACATACCTATCTACCTATCTCTGTGTTAATCAGGTTAGTCCAAGTAGGCTAGTAGCCTCTCTTTAGATGAGGCTTGAGGTGATATTTATAATACTACTAGGGGAAATTTTACCAGGCCATCGTGGAATTTCCCTACTCATCATTGTTGTGAGTGGGAACCATTTTAGAGGAGCACTTCCTGTTTCCATTCCAAGTGCAGAGGCTGCCCAGAGAAATAGGGAGGCAGATGGAGAGAGGAGATGGAGTACTGACAGAATTAAGGTGAAAGAAAATATCAAGACCGGAGAATTTGTGCAGGATCCTGAAGAAATGTTTCAAAGAAACCTGTTTGGTAGAGATGAGTCAACAAATGATAGATGTATAATTACTACCCTCCAGTCAAGAGGGTTATGGATGATTTACTTAAATGGTAGTGCAGAGTGAGCCAGAAAGTGAAGGAGATGTTTCCTGGGGTGATATTATGGAGAAAATACAAAAGGAGGATGCAGACACAATCCTGAAGAATAGTGGTGAGATGGAAAAGAAAACATATACAGAAAAAGTAAAAGGAAGCAAAAGTGGAGTAGCAGAAAAAATGAAAAGTGGAAGTACGTGGTAAGGGTTCAAAGTAAAGAACACAAATAAATGGACAGGTATGAAGTGTGAGACAATTTAATAAATTTAATAACTCCTTTGGGTGTCAAAGTGCATGAGGCAAGAGCATTTATTCTTATTAACAAAGAGACATTTTGTGACATTATATTTGAGACTCTTTTTTTTTCAATGGAAAAGTTTCTTGGAGAATATGAAAAAAAAAAGAAAGACTGTAACCCATGGAGTCTTTATGTGATAAAAACATTTAACAGGGAAACAAAAAAGGAAGATTCATGTACAATTTCATTGCAAAAGTTTATAACAAAAGGGGTTTATGGACTGGTCCCTGTGATTGTAGTAACGTGTTAAAAATAGAAAGAGGAAAAATTATACATATACCAAGCATGATAAATGTGGAAGGGAATAGGGGTGTTGTAAAATTCTGGGGACAACCTAAAAGCATGTTTTTTTTTTGATTTTGTTTTAATTTATTTATTTATGTATTTATTGTGGAAAAGGACATTTGATAAGGAACTATGACAAAAGAAAATGTTACACTTGTGGAAAATGGTACATGATACAAAACATTTGAACTGCAATGTTATAAACATAAAAAATGGGCATTTATTGATGGACTGCAAAAATGAAAATAGCAAAGAAAAAGGAAAGAGAAGAAATTTTAAAGTAGTAGAAATAGAAGAAAGATTTAATGAAAAAAATAATAGGGTATATAGAAGATTCTGAAATAAGTGGCAAATATATAAACTGGGAGGTAGTACAAGGAAAAACATTCTATTGGTAAAAGGGTAAAAGAAAGAAAAAGAAAAGTTAAAGGAATAAAAGAAAAAAGTAAATGGATGAAAAATAATGTATACAGCTAAACATGAGGTCTTGGTATAACTGCTAAGGTGTTTGACTCACAAATACAAGGCACAGTGTTTGATTCTCACCTTTGGGGAGGAAACTAGTTAGTCCTACAATGGACTATTAATAAAGCTAGCCTGTAAAATTAGCTATAAACCTATGAAACCATGAATCTAAGGAAAACAGAAAATGAAAATGTTTGTGTGCTTTCTATAAATATGAATAGAATTAAGAATATAGTAAGAATAATAGGAATTTTGTAGCAGTGTAAGAGATGTGATGTAGATAAAATTATATTAGAAGACACAATACTTTTAACAAATGAAAAAAAGATTACAAACAGAGAAACTATGTGGAATGAGAGATCTTATGAAATAGCCATATTTTGTAGAAACATAATAACGATATTGGATGTAACTTTACAAAATGTGATGATTAACCATTTTAGATTTAAAATGGAAAGCACAAGTACATAGGATTATAACTTTATATGCTTATTAACTGTAAAGAAAGGGGAAACTTATTTCATCAGATTTTAGACTATGTAGTGATAAATATGAATAGTATAATGACAGAAGACAGTAACTGTGACTTATGAGGGAAGTGTAAAAAGAAAGGAAATTATATAAAAATGTTAGAAGTTAAGATGTGGCAAGTTAAAACTATGGGAAAAAATCATGGACTTATAAAAGGAGTATGGATAGAACTGAAATAGATTATTTTATTGTGTCAGAAGGTTTAGTTATAGGAAAAGGAGATGTAGTTGAAACAGGATTTTCTGATCATCTTGCAATATGGCTAGAGATAAAATAAAACAAGGAATATAGGCAAAGGAATAAAAAGGATAACTCAGAAAGCGTGGAATGAAGAAGGCAATATTAGTGATATAGTTATGGAAAAATCATACTACTGTGAGAATATTTTATAAAAATGGGTCTGAATGGTGGATGATATTTAAGGAAAAATATAAAATGTTTTTTACAGTAGCAATTCAATGTGATAAAAGTAGAGAAAAATATAAAGGAACTTATAATGATATATTGGAAGATTTAGAACATAATGATAAAGTACTCTGACAAAAATAAAGAATTATATGAAAAAATCAAGAAAAAATATGAGA
The DNA here is from genome assembly GCF_019279795.1 of Protopterus annectens. Taxonomy (NCBI): domain Eukaryota; kingdom Metazoa; phylum Chordata; order Ceratodontiformes; family Protopteridae; genus Protopterus; species Protopterus annectens. The sequence goes on along the minus strand of NC_056737.1, from coordinate 685,087,574 downwards.
ATTGTTATATATGCAAATATATTTTTACAAGGAAAAAGATAAGTATTGCATTACTTAAGCAGATTACTAAAGACAGGTGGAAGTGTAATGAGAGAAATAAAAAATGTAAAAGGAGAAATAGAAAGAACTCATGAAAAGATTATGAATAGTCATCATCATCATCATCTTCTTTCGGCTGTTCCCATTAGGGGTCGCCACAGCGGATCATCTGTTTCAATTTCTTCCTGTCCTCTGCATCTTGCTCTTTCACACCAACTGCCTGCATGTCCTCCCTCATCACATCCATAAACCTTATCTTAGGCCTTCCTCTTTTCCTCTTACCTGGCAGCTCCATCTTTAGCATCCTATTCCCAATATACCCAGCATCACTCCTCAGCACATGTCCAAACCAATGTAATCTTGCCTCTCTTGCTTTGTCTCCAAATTGTCCAACCTGAGCTGACCCTCTAATATACTGATTCCTAATCCTGTCCATCCTAGTCACACCCAGTGCAAATCTTAACATCTTTAACTCTGCCACATCCAGCTCTGACTCCTGCCTTTTCATCAATGCCACTGCCTCCAACCCATATAACATAGCTGGTCTCACTATCCTCTTGTAGACCTTCCCTTTCACTCTTACTGGTACCTGTCTGTCACAAATCACTCCTGACACTCTTCTCCACCCATTCCACCCTGCCTGTACTCTCTTCTTCACCTCTCTTCCACACTCACCATTACTCTGAACTGTTGATCCCAAGTACTTAAACTCATCCACCTTTACCAACTCTACTCCTTGCATCCTCACCATTCCTCTACCCTCCCTCTCATTTACACACACATATTCTGTTTTAGCCCTGCTGACCTTCATTCCTCTCCTCTCTAAAGCATATCTCCACCTCTCCAGGGTCTCCTCAACCTGGCCCCTACTCTCACTACATATCACAATGTCATCTGCAAACATCATAGTCCACGGGCCTCCTGTCTGATCTCATCTGTCAACCTGTCCATCACCACTGCAAATAAGAAAGGGCTCAGAGCTGATCCTTGATGTAATCCCACCTTCATCTTAAATGTATCTGTCACTCCCACTGCAGTCCTCACCAATGTCACAATACCCTCGTACATATCCTGTACCACTCTTACATAAGTCTCTGCCACTCCCAACTTCCTCATAAAATACCACAATTCCTTTCTAGGCATCCTGTCATATGCTTTCTGTAAGTCCACAAAGACACAATGCAACTCCTTCTGACCTTCTCTGTAGTTCTCCAGCAACAATCTCAGAGCAAATATTGCATCTGTAGTGCTCTTTGCTGGCATGAAACCATACTGCTGATCACTAATCATCACCACCTAGCTTCCACTACTCTTTCCCATAACTTCAAGCTGTGACTGATCAATTTTATCCCTCTGTAGTTATTGCAGCTCTGCACATCACCCTTATTCTTAAAGATAGGTACCAAAACACTTTTTCTCCACTCCTCAGGCATCCTCTGACTTCCCAAAATTTCATTAAACAATCTGGTTAAAAATTCCACTGCCATTTCTCCTAAGCACCTCCATGCTTGCACTGGTATGTCATCTAGGCCAACAGCCTTTCCATTCTTCATCCTCTTCATAGCTGTCCTTACTTCCTCCTTGCTAATCTGTTTCACTTCCTGATTCACTATCCCCACATCATCCAACCTTCTCTCTCTTTCATTCTCTTCATTCATCAGCCCTTCAAAGTACTTTTTCCATCTACTCAACACACTCTCCTCACTTGTGAGTATGTTTCCCTCACTGCCCTTTATAATCCTTACCTGCTGCACATCTTTACCAGCTCTGTCCCTCTGTCTAGCCAATTGGTACAGGTCATTTTCTCCCTCTTTAGTGTCCAATCTCTCATACAACTCTCCATATGCCTTATCCTTAGCCTTCACCACCTCTCTTTGCCATGCGCCTCATCTCCTTATACTCATGTCTACTTTCTTCATCTCTTTGACAATCCCACTTCTTCTTCGCCAGCCTCTTTCTCTGTATACTCTCCGCATTCTTCATTCCACTACCAGGTCTCCTTATCCTCCTTCCTCTGTCCAGATGTCACACCAAGCACCTTTCTAGCCATCTGCCTTACTAGCTCTGCTGTAGTTACCCAGCTGTTCGGTAACTCTTCACTGCCTCCCAGTGCCTGTCTTAACTCTTCCCTGAACTCCACCTCACAGTCACCCTTTTTTAACTTCTACCATTTAATCCTTGACACTGATTTCACACTTCTCCTCCTCTTCTTGATCACCAACATCATCCTACAGACCACCATTCTATGCTGCTTAACTATACTTTCCCCTGTCTCCACTTTACAGTCTCCAATCTCCTTCAGACTGGCCCTGCTACATAGGATATAATCCACCTGTGTGCATCTTCCTCCACTCTTGTACGTCACCCTATGCTCCTCCCTCTTCTTACAATATGTATTCACCACAGCCATGTCCATCCTTTTCGCAAAATCTGTCCTGTACTAAATTTTCTGTTGCATATCTATAGATCCAAGTTGCACTCGAATATGGACAGGGATAAACTTTATTTCATGTTTGGGGAATTTGTTCAGAGCAGCGGTATCCTCTGTGAGATATACCTGTACTCCGAAGGCTGGAAGACTGCTTCAGAATTTGCAAGCACTAGTAGGTACTCTTGAGTCACCGAATCTGTTTTTGAACTTGGGTGTATTATCTAGCTGACTTACTGTGGCTCAGGCATCATGGAGAGATTGGCTAAAAGTAACGTTAGCTGGTAGAGCACAGCAGCTAGTGAATGAAAGAAAAGTGTATAACAGGTGATGACTAAATTCTTTTAGATGAACATACTTCACAAATCGGTTTTAGTGTCTCCCATGGGACTCCCCACTGAAAGTGCAAGACCCACCACTGTCAGTACCACTACTTCAAAAATTAAACTGCAATTTCAACATACAAAAGCAAATTCCAAACATTTACAATTGTACCTTTAAAGCATTTTTACAGGTAGGCTTTGACCATCTCAGCCCCCCAAAATGAGAGGGTATTGCTCCCATACTCATTTTAAGTAAGTGTGTGTGTGTGTGTGTGTGTGTGTGTGTGTGTGTGTGTGTGTGTGTGTGTATAGTAGCACATTGTGGTGGTTCACACCATTTTGAAGAATGCAGTGATTCAAAACTGTATAAAGTTTGTGTGTCCATGCCAGTGTTATACAGAGTTAATTGTAAATAGACTAATGTTTCTTTAAGAGTACTGTTTCTGTTAAGTTGTACTTGTTTAGGAGCAGAAAGATACCTGGGTGTATTATGGACGGCAGGTTTTTAATGAGCAAGTGTATGCAAGGGGGCTGATAAAAGATACAACCAGGGAATATTTGCCTTTTGTGACAGGAAATATGATGTTCAGAGAAGTAGCTCTGGGGGAGAGAAACAGCCATAGTGAAGGAAGACCTGAAAGGAGAGAGTGGAAGATTTTCCTGGCAGACAAAATCAGAGAGACCTAACAACAAGATCTTTCCCAGTAGTATAGAATAGGTTAAAGGCACTTCATGTGTTTTTGTTTACATGGTTAAATGGCAAGACTTTGTTTTACCTTGGAATAACCTGCATTTAATATCATTTGTATATAATAAAGTCAGTGTTTTATAAGACTGCTAGTTTTGGTTATTTTAATTTGTGTGTGTGTGTGTGTGTGTGTGTGTGTGTGTGTGTGTGTGTGTGTGTGTGTGTGTGTGTGTGTGTATAGATTGTATAGATATCTATATATATATATATATATATATATATATATATATATATATATATACACACACACACACACACACACACACACACACACACACACACACACACACACACACACACACACACAGTAACTCTGAGATCACTGACATCACCTCAGTATCAATACACAAGCACCACTAGTATTGAAATTCTAAGTTTGCTCAAGTCTAAGTTGCAGAAGACATAACATTCCAGTCAGAAGATATGTACATTAATTGCCAACTCTGTAACATAGAAGGTTAACGCCCTGACCACAATCCAAGCAGCACAGGTCAGTTAGCAGTCTGGGCAATACAGGCAATGATGAATCCCTGCCTTCTTGACCCTAACAGTAGGGATAGGTTGGCTATACAAGTCATGAATACAGGCTCTGTGTTAGAGTTTCCTGGTGGGACCAGTGAACAAAAGAAAATGCTTCTTCAATGGAAGGATAGCATTTGAGGATTATATTACTTTAAAAGTTAGTGATACACCTCATTTCATCCCACTGAACACCTTAATTTTGACTAAATACAACCATGCTTGGTGGGGATATGGTCATAAATCTAAAACTCAGTGCCTTGCAGTATGATAACATCACTCCAAGCAGAGTCCTCACTTGCCCTTAATGCAGTGAATGCCTACAGGACTCTCACACCTGGAGAAATGAATGGGCTAAGTACAGTATGTGGGCAGGCTAAGGGATCAGAGAGGAATAGAGCCAAAAATAAAAAGGAGGTGTACAGAATATGAGTGACACTAGAGGGCAGGATTATATTGTATAAGGAATAGTTTGGATTTATACAGTTTGCCAAACTTCATGTTTTGGCAGCAGCATTTTTTACAAGCATTGCAAACTTCCACAAAACTTTGCTAAACATTCAAGGAGTTTAGCAGATGAGACTTTTTTGGCAACAGTTGAATTAAGTGCATTGATGCCTATTTCGGGGATAATAAAGTCTATATTGGACTTAGGCTGAGCAGGCAGTAGATTATGGACTGATAAGGTTGTGATGACTCTAAAGGTTTATACTACTGGGCCAGATCAGTAAGAAACTGAGGCAAGATTTAAATGCATTCTCACTGAGGAGTCTGCTAGAGAAATTATGGAGTTGTCAGCATAAAGAATGTGCTCCAGTTCTCTACAGTGATTAACTGTATCATTCACAAATATTGTGACTAGAAAGACAATAGTAATAATCCTTTGTGGATTTCAACTTACTGGTTGAAAAAAAGATATAGCAAAAGATATTCTAATATCTTGCTCTTCATCGCAGAGACACTGAGGAAAAAAAATACCATGTTAAAGCCTTCAGTGTGAGGCCAAGGCTTCAAAGCACATTCAAAAATGTAAAACGACAAACTATGTCAAAGTCTATGGAAAGATCTAGGAGGACGATGTGAAAAAGTCTGACTTTATTAATTTGGTAGCAAAGGCACTCCATAAAGTCAGATAATGCATATCAGTCCATTATTATAGTCTACAATTATATTGGAAATTGTGCTAGCATTAATTAAATGTTCCAGTAGTGTACACATTTTAAAAAGAGGTGGAAATAGTAAATGTGGCCAGTAGTTATTCATTTCAGTACTAGAGCCTTCTTTAATAGAGTGGTATAATTAGAAAGTTTTCCATAAAGTTGGTACTGGCCCTTTTGATGAATATAATTTTGGGATAGGTGATGGAATGAGCAGAGATCTTAAGTATCTCTAGAGGAAGATTGTCTGTAATTACAGATCCAAGTTTCAGCCTCAAGTAACTGATTATCTGGTATGTTTGAAGAGTATAAATGGTAAATGTATTAAGAAAAAGGGATTACTATATCGGTGTTAGCTTTGGGATTATTTGACTTTGTAGAACATTTTTAAACCAGTGCTTTAATAATGGGTTAACTGACCTTTAAATCTCCCATGTACAGCCTTCCTTAATCTTTCTTCACCATATCATTCATTTTTAATCCTTTTTAATTTTTGTATGGACCAGTAAACTATTGTTTAGCCACTACCGCTAAGCATGTAAACTTCTGATGTATAGCCACTGTTCTTATCTGACATTTTCAGCATCTTACTTAAATACAAGTAGAGTGTAGTCCCTTAATCTACCCTCGACCACAGTGCTGTTTGCTGTTTATTCACCAATGTGCATGTATCATGACTTAAACTTGCCCTCTTTGTGCTCCGTATTTCCTTTTGACTTCTGCACTTGTTACTTTTCCACTTGTAAATTCATTCACTGTGGGCCTTTTCGTGACATCATCTGTAATTTTTTTTGTTCATGCCAAACACACATCAGCTTCTTATGCCCAGTTCCCACCCAGAATGCACGCTTGTTTCTTCAGAGATTTACTAGACGGCATGTTAACAGAATAGTGAATCCATTCTGTTGTGATTCTAATGTGCCCCTGATTGATACTCATTTAATGATATGTTTTACACTTCCTCATGAATTGGAGCTGTTAGAAAGCCATCATTTTTGTATGCTCCACGCCATATGCCAAAGAAGAAGAATGTATTTCTCATCACATCAAGTGAAGGTATTTTAGTGTTTCATGGGGCTCCTATTAAAATGTCAGCACTTGTAATGATTAGTGTCAGAATGCCTAAAAAATACCAAAAATGCAATAGAGAAGGGAATATCAAACACTACTCCTCTTTTTTTTTTCAGTAGGCATGCCATCCTGCCCGCCCCCCCCCCCCCAATGTGGAGGGCAAGCTCCCCACATCCTCCTACTTTATATACACCAACTCCAAGGCCATACCTTGGAGAAAAGGGAAGATTCCTATAAATGGCCATATTAGACTTAGTATATATGTCTGTTTGTTGGCTATTCAGTCTCTGTATTATGGGACTCACTAAAGCAGGTTCTAACATTTCAAATCATTACCATTTTTAGAGTCTTGTTTCAGCAGTGATTGTAGAGGAGACCATGAGATTTGACTAGAGGATGGTTGCAACAGTGGCAGTACTACAAGCATTGTAAAAGTCCATGGTCATGAATTCCTAGAACAAACATCTCAGTTTATACTCCAATCTCTTTCTATTTTCAGTTATGGACATGAGCCTTCTGTGATAACTGAAAGGATGACAGTAAATATACAAGAAGAAATCAGGTTCTCCTGCAGAGTTGCTGGACTCACTCCATGACAGAGTGAGGAGCTCAGTGATCCAGGAAAATCTCTGTTCAGAGCAATTGCTGATCTGGATCAAATGAAGTCAGTTCAAGTAGTCCGGGCATCTCCTATAACTGACCAATGGTCACTTCTTACATGAGGTGTAGTAGCTACAGCCTACTCGGAGGAGGTTGCAGACAGACCCAGGATATATTAGAGAGATTTTCATTCAACTGCTGTGGAAATGCCTGGGATCTCCAAGATTAACTGGAGAATGATGATGCAAATAGAAGCATGTCTGCCATGCCCACTTCACCATCTCTGCAACCCTCATCATCGCAAGTGGTTAAGAAAATGGATGGATGGAGTGTAAAAATGACATTGTCTAGAATTACAGCTAGACCTCAACCATTAATCTGTGGAATATAGCTTGCTGTTTAACATCTGAAAGGTAACAGCCACTGGATAGTCCAAACAGTAATGAAGAGTAATAAAAGGAATTGTGACAATGCTGTTATTCCGGTATATAGTATTAAAGGTGATATTTCTGCTCTCCAAGTTTGAACGCTAGATATCACAGTTCTGCAACATAAAACAAGGTCATTTTCTCACAGTCAGACCCATCTAGGAAAAAAATATATCAAACGTGACTTTTACATGTAATACCCCTGAGCACTGGGGTGTGTTCAATATCCTGCTACTTTAAAAAAACAATAGAGGTTTTGTAAAATCTGTGTACACCATATGGACTTCCTGAACAAGAAGTTTGTGATCATGCTACATTTAACCTTTGGGAATTGAATACATTATTTCTGCTCATATTTTATCAGAAATGCCAAGTACCCATACCTTCCTGTATCCATAGAATTTTGGGCAAGGCAAGGCATTCCAAAGAGAACTCAAAAGTGACTATCCCAAAATACTTTATTTTATTTTATATTTACTTTTGATAACTCCTGAGATCTGCAGGATGTAAAGTTCAACAGAACATTACCCTAATCAGATCTTGTTGCTAAGGATTCTGAATATAAACATAGCAAAATTTTGTTCATAATAATTCAGTGGTGTATCTCGTGGAATCTGGAGTTAAATCTCCTCCTTATATTATTACTAAAACTACAAGATGATATCATCTTCCAGGTCTTATTTAAAAACTGAACTGATTAGTCTAGTATTAGGAAAACTCCATTAAGTAAGATAAAGTATACTCAGGCCATATTTACTTAACACCATGTCACTAAGGGCTAAATAAAATTCCCATTTCTAAATTACACGTGGGAGAGGCATGTTACTTCTGTTTTGAAGTTCACAGCCCAAATACTGAATGATCATCTATCTTCCTCAACAGCAGAGTGTTGTCTTACCTGCAAATGCTGTCTGAGGATTCAAGTGTCCTAGTCATGTTAGCTGTTTGCATTTGTGCAGAAATTATACCTGGTTGTTACACTTGTTCCAAAAATACCTGAAAAATGATTGACCATATCTTTTCAGTGATCACAGGCTGAATGGTGGTGGTTGTGGGTAGGTCATAATTCACTGAGGTGTTTTAATTATCCACAATGATTTCACTTTGCTGAACTTTACTGTAGACTGTTATAATGCTCCACCTGCATTCTTAGCGTTTGAAATTTGTGCCTATATTTCAGCACATAGATGTTCTAACTGCTGCATAAAGCAAATTTCCATAAAATGCATTTCTTTGTTTACCTTGGAAGCAAATCAGGTTATGGTAGATATCAGCTGATCAGTGACATATATACAGGTAAAATACGTTCTTCTTGAAGGTGGCCCTTCTACTGCAGCTTAAAGCTCTGAGTTTTATGGTGATCACTGTATACATTTGCTTACAATGGTTCAATATCTTTGCAATGATTATGCCTATTTATCTATTATTTAGCTATTTATATTTTGATCTACCCACCTAACTACATACCTATCTACCTATCTCTGTGTTAATCAGGTTAGTCCAAGTAGGCTAGTAGCCTCTCTTTAGATGAGGCTTGAGGTGATATTTATAATACTACTAGGGGAAATTTTACCAGGCCATCGTGGAATTTCCCCTACTCATCATTGTTGTGAGTGGGAACCATTTTAGAGGAGCACTTCCTGTTTCCATTCCAAGTGCAGAGGCTGCCCAGAGAAATAGGGAGGCAGATGGAGAGAGGAGATGGAGTACTGACAGAATTAAGGTGAAAGAAAATATCAAGACCGGAGAATTTGTGCAGGATCCTGAAGAAATGTTTCAAAGAAACCTGTTTGGTAGAGATGAGTCAACAAATGATAGATGTATAATTACTACCCTCCAGTCAAGAGGGTTGCGGGATGATTTACTTAAATGGTAGTGCAGAGTGAGCCAGAAAGTGAAGGAGATGTTTCCTGGGGTGATATTATGGAGAAAATACAAAAGGAGGATGCAGACACAATCCTGAAGAATAGTGGTGAGATGGAAAAGAAAACATATACAGAAAAAGTAAAAGGAAGCAAAAGTGGAGTAGCAGAAAAAAATGAAAAGTGGAAGTACGTGGTAAGGGTTCAAAGTAAAGAACACAAATAAATGGACAGGTATGAAGTGTGAGACAATTTAATAAATTTAATAACTCCTTTGGGTGTCAAAGTGCATGAGGCAAGAGCATTTATTCTTATTAACAAAGAGACATTTTGTGACATTATATTTGAGACTCTTTTTTTTTTTTCAATGGAAAAGTTTCTTGGAGAATATGAAAAAAAAAAGAAAGACTGTAACCCATGGAGTCTTTATGTGATAAAAACATTTAACAGGGAAACAAAAAAGGAAGATTCATGTACAATTTCATTGCAAAAGTTTATAACAAAAGGGGTTTATGGACTGGTCCCTGTGATTGTAGTAACGTGTTAAAAATAGAAAGAGGAAAAATTATACATATACCAAGCATGATAAATGTGGAAGGGAATAGGGGTGTTGTAAAATTCTGGGGACAACCTAAAAGCATGTTTTTTTTTTTTTTTGATTTTGTTTTAATTTATTTATTTATGTATTTATTGTGGAAAAGGACATTTGATAAGGAACTATGACAAAAGAAAATGTTACACTTGTGGAAAATGGTACATGATACAAAACATTTGAACTGCAATGTTATAAACATAAAAAATGGGCATTTATTGATGGACTGCAAAAATGAAAATAGCAAAGAAAAAGGAAAGAGAAGAAATTTTAAAGTAGTAGAAATAGAAGAAAGATTTAATGAAAAAAATAATAGGGTATATAGAAGATTCTGAAATAAGTGGCAAATATATAAACTGGGAGGTAGTACAAGGAAAAACATTCTATTGGTAAAAGGGTAAAAGAAAGAAAAAGAAAAGTTAAAGGAATAAAAGAAAAAAGTAAATGGATGAAAAATAATGTATACAGCTAAACATGAGGTCTTGGTATAACTGCTAAGGTGTTTGACTCACAAATACAAGGCACAGTGTTTGATTCTCACCTTTGGGGAGGAAACTAGTTAGTCCTACAATGGACTATTAATAAAGCTAGCCTGTAAAATTAGCTATAAACCTATGAAACCATGAATCTAAGGAAAACAGAAAATGAAAATGTTTGTGTGCTTTCTATAAATATGAATAGAATTAAGAATATAGTAAGAATAATAGGAATTTTGTAGCAGTGTAAGAGATGTGATGTAGATAAAATTATATTAGAAGACACAATACTTTTAACAAATGAAAAAAAGATTACAAACAGAGAAACTATGTGGAATGAGAGATCTTATGAAATAGCCATATTTTGTAGAAACATAATAACGATATTGGATGTAACTTTACAAAATGTGATGATTAACCATTTTAGATTTAAAATGGAAAGCACAAGTACATAGGATTATAACTTTATATGCTTATTAACTGTAAAGAAAGGGGAAACTTATTTCATCAGATTTTAGACTATGTAGTGATAAATATGAATAGTATAATGACAGAAGACAGTAACTGTGACTTATGAGGGAAGTGTAAAAAGAAAGGAAATTATATAAAAATGTTAGAAGTTAAGATGTGGCAAGTTAAAACTATGGGAAAAAATCATGGACTTATAAAAGGAGTATGGATAGAACTGAAATAGATTATTTTATTGTGTCAGAAGGTTTAGTTATAGGAAAAGGAGATGTAGTTGAAACAGGATTTTCTGATCATCTTGCAATATGGCTAGAGATAAAATAAAACAAGGAATATAGGCAAAGGAATAAAAAGGATAACTCAGAAAGCGTGGAATGAAGAAGGCAATATTAGTGATATAGTTATGGAAAAATCATACTACTGTGAGAATATTTTATAAAAATGGGTCTGAATGGTGGATGATATTTAAGGAAAAATATAAAATGTTTTTTACAGTAGCAATTCAATGTGATAAAAGTAGAGAAAAATATAAAGGAACTTATAATGATATATTGGAAGATTTAGAACATAATGATAAAGTACTCTGACAAAAATAAAGAATTATATGAAAAAATCAAGAAAAAATATGAGAATTGTTATATATGCAAATATATTTTTACAAGGAAAAAGATAAGTATTGCATTACTTAAGCAGATTACTAAAGACAGGTGGAAGTGTAATGAGAGAAATAAAAAATGTAAAAGGAGAAAGTCATCATCATCATCATCTTCTTTCGGCTGTTCCCATTAGGGGTCGCCACAGCGGATCATCTGTTTCAATTTCTTCCTGTCCTCTGCATCTTGCTCTTTCACACCAACTGCCTGCATGTCCTCCCTCATCACATCCATAAACCTTATCTTAGGCCTTCCTCTTTTCCTCTTACCTGGCAGCTCCATCTTTAGCATCCTATTCCCAATATACCCAGCATCACTCCTCAGCACATGTCCAAACCAATGTAATCTTGCCTCTCTTGCTTTGTCTCCAAATTGTCCAACCTGAGCTGACCCTCTAATATACTGATTCCTAATCCTGTCCATCCTAGTCACACCCAGTGCAAATCTTAACATCTTTAACTCTGCCACATCCAGCTCTGACTCCTGCCTTTTCATCAATGCCACTGCCTCCAACCCATATAACATAGCTGGTCTCACTATCCTCTTGTAGACCTTCCCTTTCACTCTTACTGGTACCTGTCTGTCACAAATCACTCCTGACACTCTTCTCCACCCATTCCACCCTGCCTGTACTCTCTTCTTCACCTCTCTTCCACACTCACCATTACTCTGAACTGTTGATCCCAAGTACTTAAACTCATCCACCTTTACCAACTCTACTCCTTGCATCCTCACCATTCCTCTACCCTCCCTCTCATTTACACACACATATTCTGTTTTAGCCCTGCTGACCTTCATTCCTCTCCTCTCTAAAGCATATCTCCACCTCTCCAGGGTCTCCTCAACCTGGCCCCTACTCTCACTACATATCACAATGTCATCTGCAAACATCATAGTCCACGGGGCCTCCTGTCTGATCTCATCTGTCAACCTGTCCATCACCACTGCAAATAAGAAAGGGCTCAGAGCTGATCCTTGATGTAATCCCACCTTCATCTTAAATGTATCTGTCACTCCCACTGCAGTCCTCACCAATGTCACAATACCCTCGTACATATCCTGTACCACTCTTACATAAGTCTCTGCCACTCCCAACTTCCTCATAAAATACCACAATTCCTTTCTAGGCATCCTGTCATATGCTTTCTGTAAGTCCACAAAGACACAATGCAACTCCTTCTGACCTTCTCTGTAGTTCTCCAGCAACAATCTCAGAGCAAATATTGCATCTGTAGTGCTCTTTGCTGGCATGAAACCATACTGCTGATCACTAATCATCACCTCCCTTCTTAACCTAGCTTCCACTACTCTTTCCCATAACTTCAAGCTGTGACTGATCAATTTTATCCCTCTGTAGTTATTGCAGCTCTGCACATCACCCTTATTCTTAAAGATAGGTACCAAAACACTTTTTCTCCACTCCTCAGGCATCCTCTGACTTCCCAAAATTTCATTAAACAATCTGGTTAAAAATTCCACTGCCATTTCTCCTAAGCACCTCCATGCTTGCACTGGTATGTCATCTAGGCCAACAGCCTTTCCATTCTTCATCCTCTTCATAGCTGTCCTTACTTCCTCCTTGCTAATCTGTTTCACTTCCTGATTCACTATCCCCACATCATCCAACCTTCTCTCTCTTTCATTCTCTTCATTCATCAGCCCTTCAAAGTACTTTTTCCATCTACTCAACACACTCTCCTCACTTGTGAGTATGTTTCCCTCACTGCCCTTTATAATCCTTACCTGCTGCACATCTTTACCAGCTCTGTCCCTCTGTCTAGCCAATTGGTACAGGTCATTTTCTCCCTCTTTAGTGTCCAATCTCTCATACAACTCTCCATATGCCTTATCCTTAGCCTTCACCACCTCTCTCTTTGCCATGCGCCTCATCTCCTTATACTCATGTCTACTTTCTTCATCTCTTTGACAATCCCACTTCTTCTTCGCCAGCCTCTTTCTCTGTATACTCTCCCGTACTTCTTCATTCCACTACCAGGTCTCCTTATCCTCCTTCCTCTGTCCAGATGTCACACCAAGCACCTTTCTAGCCATCTGCCTTACTAGCTCTGCTGTAGTTACCCAGCTGTTCGGTAACTCTTCACTGCCTCCCAGTGCCTGTCTTAACTCTTCCCTGAACTCCACCTCACAGTCACCCTTTTTTAACTTCTACCATTTAATCCTTGACACTGATTTCACACTTCTCCTCCTCTTCTTGATCACCAACATCATCCTACAGACCACCATTCTATGCTGCTTAACTATACTTTCCCCTGTCTCCACTTTACAGTCTCCAATCTCCTTCAGACTGGCCCTGCTACATAGGATATAATCCACCTGTGTGCATCTTCCTCCACTCTTGTACGTCACCCTATGCTCCTCCCTCTTCTTACAATATGTATTCACCACAGCCATGTCCATCCTTTTCGCAAAATCCACAATCATCTGACCTTCTGCATTCCTCTCCTTAACACCATACCTACCCATCACTTCCTCATCCGCTCTGTTCACTTCACCAACATGCCCATTGAAGTCCTCTCCAATCCCTAGTCTCTCACCCTTGGGTACACTCACCACTACTTCATCCAACTCACTCCAAAATTTTTCTTTTGCATCCATCGCACACCCAACAGCATTCACAATTACACCATCAATTTCAAGCTTCATAAACGTCACTCTATCAGACACTCTCTTCACCTCCAAAACACTCTTGGCATACTGTTCCTTTAGGATAAACCCTACCCCATTTCTCTTGCCATCCACATCATGACAGAAAAATTTGAACCCGCCTCCTATACACCTGGCCTTACTTCCTTTCCATCTGGTCTCTTGCACGCACAATATATCAACCTTCCTTCTCTCCATCATATCAGCTAGCTCATTCCCTATACCAGTCATACTGCCAACATTCAAAGTTCCTACCCTCACTACTACACTCCTAACCTTCCTCCTCCTCTCTTCCTGCCTTCGGGCATGCCTTCCCCCTCCTCTTCTCCTTCGGCCAACAGTAGCCCAATTTCCACCAGCACCCTGTTGGCTAACAGTACTGGTGGCGGTCGTTGTTAACCCGGGCCTCGACCGATCCAGTATGGAAATATGAAATGTTCTCCGCATAAGTAATATGGCAGAGGTTTTACACCGGATGCCCTTCCTGAGGCAACCCTTCTCATTTATCAGGGCTTGGGACCGGCACAAAGAAATGCACTGGCTTGTGCATCCCCAGTGGCTGGGTAAATAGTGAATTGTGCATGAATGCATGCATGAATAGTGCAGTACAATATGTGCAAAAAATGTTTAAAGAAAAAAGGTAGTGAAAAAAATATGGAAAGTAAAAAAGTTAACAGAAAAAGAGAATGAAGAATTGACAAAAGAGATTTCTTTAAATGAGCTAGATAAAGTATTAGGACAAGTAAATAGAGATTTGGTTGCAAGCCCAGATAAAATAGGGTATGAACTATATAAAAAATTAAGGGATTGGTAAAACAAATATTTTTAATAATTTTGAATGAATAGTTAAATGAAGGTTTTATGTATAAAGAATTATACAGTGGAATACTTAAAATTCATAATGAAGCAGAAGGATAGAACACAACTGAAAAAAACAGAGACCAATAGTATTGAATATCAGTGATTATAATATCTTTATGGAAATAATACAAAGGAGATTTGAAACTAAAATGGAAAATGTTATGGAAGATAGCACATATAGTATAAAAAGGAAGAGGTGTCAAAAATTATTGATAGAGAAATTGTGGATGATATTATGAACAGAAAAGAAGTGAAAATTATGATGAGATCTTAATAAGGCATTTGACACAATTGGACATGAAATCTTATGGATAATAATGAATATAACATAAGTGAGAATATTAATATTAGGGAATTACATATGTCAGCATGTAGGAGTAATAATGTAAAAATACTTGAAATGGCTGATTAAGCCAATAGGTACATATGAAGAGTAGTGTATGGCAGTGATGTCCAATGAGTTGTATACTCATTGCATTAGTTATGAATGTGATAGTATATGAAATAAATTAAAAAATGAAGGAGGTGGGTTATATAACACCTAAAGGGTTAGGAATTCCAGTTCTTTTAACCTGTTCTGTTCCAACTGTTCCAACAGCTCTGTTGAAATGGTAAAAGAGTAAAAATGTTATGGGGAAACTTTGTAAAGAAGACTTTTTGAAGATGAAGTGGATAATATAAATATGGATAGGATTAAATATGGATATTATAAGAATAGAAGTAAATAATATGTTGAGTAAAATTGTGTTATGTTATATGAGTTATATGTAATGAAAGAATAAATGAAATTATGTTTAATGGTAAATGGATTTTAGAAACAATATTAAATAAAATTAGATGGCTATGGAAAATGGAGTATAGGTCTATTAGGGATGAAAATTTAACATGATGGAAATTATGAATATGTGTAAAGAGATTTGCATATTAATATAGTTGCACATGCATACATATTTTGTAAATAAAGGTTATTTTTGTATACAAATAAAGGACCCCTACTCTCTTTGTATCATGGAATCTTTTGCATCCATCTGAGCTGCCACCAACTCAATCTGATAGGACCTCTTTTTAACATCTTATTTGAACGACGGCACACTCAGGAGTGCAGCATTCCCTTTTTTGAGCCGCAGTGTCAGTAATCAATCTACCTTATATGGGAATTGAACCCACAGCCTTCTGCACCAAGAGCAACTGTGCTACCTGTTGCATTTTGTGAAACTGAGACTGGTGCCATTTATGATGATAACAGTAGATGCAGTGTTTTTATTTGTTTTTGGGTTCAAAGTACATAGTGCTACATTTGCTGCTATTGGAGTCATAAATAAATTATTACTACATTTTGCATAGCATCTAGATCCACATAATGGAAGGCACAAGAATTGTGGTAACCTACCACAGCTCCAAGACTTTATATCATTGGCATACAGATTAATGTAGATAAAAATAATCCTGCACTGATTAGGTGTATTTTAAACAAATGGAGACTGAGTTCCCATCATTATGAGACCTCTCTTTGCACTGCCATATTAAAAATTATTAGCCCTACCTAGGATACCTCCTGCAGCCATTGTAGGATCAGTCAAACAGAATCCTTTGGTTCTCATGGCTATTAGAGTGCTTAAGAATCTTCAGTGAAGGACTGTGACATTTGTCTCCTGTAAGCCATTACAAATAAGCACTGGGAAATCAATATGCACAATCCCAGAAGACTGGTAAGCCAGGGGGAAAAAAACTTTGAAATAAGTTAGGCTAGGGGTGGTGGATGTTGTAGAACTAACCAATGTTGGTAAGTAACTTAAGGTCACTTGCATGTTCCTACATTTTTCTGGAGTTGCTTTTGGTTTAGTTCTTAAAGATGTAGACTATACGGGACATCTTCCAGTCTGGGATTATACCTCAGTATTCCTAGGACTAATACAAGGATAAGTAAGGGTTTGCCTAGTGGGTTTGCTCATCCTTGGAGGGCTGAAAGTGTTGAATTCCATGTAGACCTTCCATGCATTGCTGGGACTGCCATTAGAGCTTCTGTAACTTCCATAAGCATAATGCATTTTGTTATTGACTACAAGTCAGCATGAGAGCGGAGATTATCTCTGTCAAACAGTAATCAATAAAACTGCATATTGAGCCTTTATGTTAACATTTTCTGGTCAGGTGCACTAGACAATCATGATCATGCTGTTTCTTCTTCCCTGTTCATTCTACCAACTATCAGTGCTCTGCAGACACTCACGGTAACAGTCAGACATTTTAATCAAGCTCTTGCTCTTTCCTGAGTGGGCTCATCCTACAGGCATACCTGAAACTGTTGTGGATGGTATTAAAGTATTTAATATTTATGGAGACTGTCTCTTGAAAATAGATACATTTCATGTGTCTCTGTAATGACTATGGTCACTTAGGTGCACTAGTACTGAGGTACGCCGTCCTTAACAAACGAATCATGCAAACTGAGTGATACTTGTTACACAGTGACATAACTGCAAAGATAGTCTATCCTCTTTCCACTGTGGACTGCTGGTGTAATAAGGGGATGATGTAAAATGCTGTGTTGGTGCTGCACTTTTAGCTATATTCTTTAAATATTTTTGTGATTTTTTTTTGTTACATGTTTCAGCTATTTGTGTTAATTTTTGATTATGTTTATTGATGGTGGTCCATCTATTGCTGATGAGTTTTTAGCTGCACAGTTCAGCCTTTAATACGACTTTTTACCTATGTTTCAGCTACATATTTCTTATTGGTGCTCATTTTTAGCAACGGGTTTAAGTTATTGGTAACGAGTTTCAGCTGCTTTCAGCTGTTGGTGTTAGTTTTTATCTGCATGTTTCAGATCTTGGCATTCATTTTGAAGCCTCAGTATTAGGGATAAAAGCATTTAGAAAATTTGATATTTTCTAATTTTCTATTTTGTTAGTTTTATGGGGAGGGGGTAAATCAGGTGACTTAATGGTCCTGTTACTAACATCTTCAGTCTACTGTGCTTTGTCATAGTTCTCAAATAATGTAAAAATGTGTGTTACTTAAAATGTCTATTGTAAATTATTTGACCTCTGTATGAAAGTGTCTGAGGAGTACACATTGAGACTTTTCCTCCAAGTTCAAATGCCATTATTAACAACAAAGTCAAGAGCGTGCAACTTGGTCAGCTCATGCAGGGCACCTATTGGCCAAATCAAATTTGACAAATGGCATGCCACATGACTTAAGCTGAGTAACCTGGGACTTCCAACTAGCTAGCAGTATAATCAGAATATAAATGCCACTGCCTGACCACAGTGCGCCTTATGGCAGGACACAGCTTTCATATGAGGTGAAACATCAAAGAATAGCCAACAGAGAGTTGTCATGGGTGTGATAAAATCCAATAATGTAAAGCAATGTGTCTGTGAAACTCAGTTTATTATTGGTGGGAACTAATGACTAGGGATTAGAAAAAGGAGACCGAGGCAAACAGACATAGAAGAAGACAATAAGACAGAGATGAAGAAGTGAAGAAAAGTAAAAGATCCTGTAGTAGTAGATGCCAGACAGACAATGGAGTGTATAGAAAATATGTAAGCGTCACTAAGAGAAACCAAACAGATAAGCACAAAGAAAGAAATCTATCACATGAGTTTAATCAAGCATATATTTCTAAATCTGTATGTTTCTTTTTTTAGTGTATGTGCATGCAAATAGATAAATATGCTAGCTGTAATATATGAGTTAATGTAGTAGTTAGAATTCAGAGCAGCTCAAAGTCCTAATAGTACGGTACTCCCTGCTTTCTGCATTGAATAAAGATCTGGTTCAAGGCTATAGACCCAAAGACAAAATATCTCTTATTCTATCTGGAATATGGACATTACTGACTTTAACTCACTTATTAAAGATAGTTTTTGGGGGAGAGCTCCTGTACGAGCAGTCAATGCATTCAGTATGCCACTTGATGACATCAGTTACCATGAGGCCTACACAAACCAAGAACTAACCAAGAACATATACACACACAAACATGTGTTTTTGAGACATGATTGGCTTAAGATGTTCAATGGAAAAGGTATAATTTTTAAGCATAATGCCCATTGTAGAGTGCCATTAACTCAGTATAAATCAGTTTAAGGATTAGATCCAATTTATGTATAGGTTGTCTATAGCTTGTCCCAATTTTTTTCACATGGATAGAACTCTGATCTCATGGAACATTTTCATGTTTGACCCAGTAGATTGCAAAAAAAAAACAGACAATATATATATATAGCAGCGACATGCATGAGTGGGCGTTCCTTTGTCGAAGGTTGTGCGTTAGGCCCGGCAAGCCAACACATAAAAATCTACTGCCAATCATTACTGGACCAGAGTTCCGCTGTGGTGACCCCTAACTGGGAAAAGCCAAAAGACACAAACAAACAAATCACTTAAAGACTACTAGTCAACAAAGAACACCATACTGATTATAAAACAACAGTAGTCATTATGTACTTTATTCACAAGGCAGGCAAGTTCATATTAAACTCTGACATTTTCTTCTCACCTCCTTATATTTCATCCCAGTACTTTGGGTTAAATCACATCTTGAGCTGTGTTCCATTTTACAGTTCATTTATACAATACTTATATACTGTGTGTTATCGTATATATTTTGGGCACTTGTTCTTTTTAATGGTAGAACCACATTTATTTCACTTGTAACTGAGGAACAAATAATCACAAACAGCAGGTCATATGTTTTTGTTGTGGATATAATTTATACATTGACAACTGGTTGTTTTAGATGCCGGTCTTTGATTTTTGTGATGGGGGAGATTTAAAGCATGGAAAATTAGTTTTTTTTCACCTTTTTCCTTCTTTCAGTTTGTCACATCTAAGCTGGTTTATGTGGGGTTCTTTAATGCAGGTGTATTGCTCCTCCACAGAATCAGTTTTAATTTTATATATATATATATATATATATATATATATATATATATACATGTGTGTGTGTGTGTGCATAATATATGCAGAAGAAAATAAGCGTACTTTAATAACCAGAAATTACCTTTAAAAATCATTGATATAATTCCCAGGTTTCATCTCACGAAAAAGGAATTTATTTTTTTTGAAAAGCACTCAAAATCAGTGTCTCAAAGTCAATTAGTACTTTAATAAGTCCATAAGTAATCAGAACTTGTAAGAAAAAACGTAAATGTTCACCCTATCAAAGGTTTTTGCAATAACATGGTCTACAGCTACAAGTTGAAAGTTTTATTTGGATATATATTTATTGCTAAATCTAGCATGAAGCTATCACCATGGGTTAATCTATTAGTGATAAGACCTGAATGAAAGGAAGTTATTGTTGAAGGTATAATGTTTTAGTGAAATAGCAATGCAGTGGATATAATTTTCTCAACAACATTTATTAGTATAGATATTGTTTATTTATTTATTTGCATTTGTTCACTGGGAAGGTCCACTGGGCCAAGGTAAGCCCATTTTCAGTGGAGGCTTGGGAAGGAAATCTCCACAATAAAGTTAACAGTATACAATATGAACGAAACAATACAGAGTATTTACAGAGCACAATACAAGACAGTAGACAGTACATATAGATCTTTATAATCAGTACACTGCATGGGAGGCTTGCAGCTGAGCCAGATTATAGTCATTACAAAGTAATAAACAGATTGGCCTATAATTTTCAGTATCTTCTTTGTTTCTATTGGCTTTCTGATTAAGCACAGACTGGGAAAGAGTCGCACCACTGTGAATGGATTCATGTTTACTAATTCATCTGAAGAAGTTAAGCAGCATAGAACTGATGTCTTCAATAAATAACATGCTCGTGTGTAAAGAAAGTAATCATAAGCTATGGCTTCAGATACTTAAGGAGCAGGATGGCATTTCTACTTGTGGCAATGGAAAATTAGACTTTGTAAAAAAAATGTATATATAATGTTCAGATTGCGACACAAGCATTAAGTACTTCACATAGTGTTTACGTTCTTGAGAATTTATAATCATTTCTGATTTGCCATATATTTTGGTATATTTTAAAAAACATGACTACTACGAAGGGGAAGCAGTGCTGTTATGACAACTGATTTCAATAATGTGACGATTTGTATAATTTTAATTATCTATATATTTTGTTTTGACTCCGTTGTAAATGCATTGCCCACATTCTGTTTTCAAAGTGGTCAGATTATTATCCTATTTAGTTTGCAGTGCGTTAAATGCATTTTAATGCACCATTTTACTAGCTCAATGTTTGTTTGAACTATATTTTTGTGTATTTCTTCACCTCTTTATACAGTGCTATATTGCAAGATATATTCACTAATACAAGCCCCAAAGCTATAAAAATGTGAATTTGCAGACTAAATCTTTTTGGGGGAGGGGTACTTGATCCCATCAGTCCTTAAAATTCCATTCCCTACCTCCATGAGATAAGCTGTTTTGGTTGTAAATATATATTTCCTGCTAATCACATCAAAATATTTACTCTTCTAGGGAGAAAACTCACATCCTTAACTGTATAGTGGGAACTCTCTGTATATTTTTTGTTTGAGCAATAAATATCCTTCCATGGGCTGTCTGTGTGGTTGCCTACTTTGGATCATAAGGAATATTATCAGTCATTTTGCATAAATAGGCTTATGTTTTATTTAATCTTAAAAGTATCTTCTTCTAACTGGTACAGATGTAAGGTCCAAAGATATTAATTTCTTGTCTGATACATTGCATTCGTTATGATGGTTACTACGTGCTTAGAAAAATATCTTGGGAAAATGGAAGAATCAGTTATCTCATTAGCTAAGCAGGATATAAAAAGTGTATTCTGGACTAACACTTTTGGACTTCAGAGAAAAGAAAAGTCCATTCTGTTAGGATTCAAACACCTAAAATCGTTTACTAGATTATGTGCTAAAATTTATTTCTGTAGTGCTTAATGCTCAATTTAAAATATTCCATATTTTAGAACATGTTTTGGGTCATATCATTAGCTCTGGCCAAGTTTAAATTGTCTACTGTTGGACAGGTTAGTATGAAAATTAATAAAGGATTGGTTTTAATCCTGTTATGAATATACTGTGCTGTAAAAACAAATGGCTTAAATGTTCCAGTTACAGTGAATTCAAGTAAGAAATATAATAAAGTCTAGTGAAGAATTTATATTCAGGATGGTAGTTTTCCATAAAATTATTTTTGGCTCAACATTTTTCCCTTTCATCCTAAAATTATTAACTTTTTGAGAAAGGTATTGGATTATACAAAGTAAATAATGGAATTAATCACATTTATATGCCTCTTTTGCTTCAGAAAATGCATGTTAATTAAGTTCTTTTACTCTATCAAGTTTCTAAGTCAGTAATATCAATATTTAAAAAGTGTCTCTGATTTTAGGTCTTTGTCCCCGGTTATTTTTAGCTTTACTCCTCATTGCAGACATAATAGATTGAGATCATTGCTTTTACATTTACCACTCTCCCAGCCACAGTTTATTTATTTATTTTATTTTATTTTACATTTGTTGACCGGGCTAGTCTAGTCTAGTCAATAGAGGCCCGGGGAGAAAAGCTCCAAGAAAAACATACAAAATTAATATAAAAGTTATGACAGATATTATAAAAAACAGCAATTGTTACATAAAAACATTAGTGTGTAATTTTTTTTTTTTTTTAGAAGTACAAATTATAATACTCATAGTGATTATGTGAGAAGGTACAATATACATATATACATACATTTTATATGCAATAATATAGTATATTGAAACTTTAAAGGGAAGATTATAAAGGATGCAGGTTGAAAATTAGTGTAAAGGAAAAAAGTTAGTCAGGGTTAGTACAGGAGCATAGCCAGTGTTTATTGAGAAATAGTTTTAGATTCCTTTTAAATAGTAAGAGAGAAGTCTGAGATGTGATTTCAGAGGGTAGTTTATAATTTCCCAACAGAGTTAGAGAACAAGGAGTCACCTGCTAAGTTGTTGGATTTGGTAGTATTGATCAGCAGTTTGTTTGAGGAGCGTAGATTCTTGAGATTATTATAAGGTGTAACGAGGCTAGAGAGTATTGTTGCTGGGTTGATACAGAGTCTTGTGGGCTATTGTAAGCTGGTGAAATTGAAGCTGGTTAAGAAATTCTAGCCAGTCTAGTTGTTTTTGATTCAAACAGTGATGGGTTCTGAAAGGAGAGCCTGTAGCAAATCTAGCAATATTGTTATAGGATGTTGCTAGTTTGTTGAGGTTGTTTTTAGAGAGATTGGTGTATATAGGAGACGCATAGAGTAGAGTGGAGATTAAGTGGGTTCTGGCTATAGCAGTCCTAGCTACTGGTGTAAGAAAGGGTTTGATTCTGTAAAGGGATCCTAGTTTTTTGTTAACTACTTTTATTGTGGTGTTTATGTGAGTATCAAAGTTAAGGTTGTTGTCAATTGTTATTCCTAAGAGTTTAGTGGTTGGGTCAGGAGAAATAAGAGTACCGTTGTTGGATGTGAGAGTGAAATGTAAAGGGGTGGATTTTCGGGTTGGTGTGAAGAGTAACAGTTTAGTTTTTTGGGGGGTTAGGAGGAGGCAGCGGTGTGAGAACCATTGTTCTACAGTATTGAAAGCTTTTTGGGTAAGAGACTGAAGTTCAGTTAGAGAAGTGGCTGAACAGATTATAGTAGAGTCGTCTGCATATTGAATACAAGTGGTGTGTGGAATAGCTGATTGCAGGTCATTAATATAAATGGAAAATAGGAGTGGGCCTAATATGGAGCCCTGTGGGACCCCGAGGGAGATAGGAAGGTGATTCGATAGTTTATTTTGCCAGAGTACAGCCTGCTGTTGGTTTTCTAGGTACGATGTGAACCAATTCATAGAGGATCAAGGGAAATAGATTTCAGTATGTGTAGAAGGGGTTGGTGATTAACCATGTCAAAAGCTTTAGATAAGTCTATGAAGACTGCAGAGGAAAGAATATTTTTATTGCGTTTTTTTGTTGATACAGTTAGTGAAGGATAGCAGGGCAGTGGTGGTACTGTGGAAAGGTCTGAATCCATGTTGACAGTTGGCAAGTAGGTTGTTATGGAGAAGGTGGTTAAATAGGTGCTTATGGATGCACTTTTCCATAATTTTTGCAAGAGGGGATAGTAGAGCTATCGGACGAAATTTAGAGAAGTCATTGGAGTTCCCCCCTTTATGTAGTGGGATGATATGAGGAATTTCCCAGATGGATGGGATAGTTCCTTCAGTTATGGTTCTATTTATCAGAATAGAAATGGGATAGGCAATGGCTTTAGCTCCTAGGAATTCTGCTGGGAGTTTGTCAGCTGGGGGGGTGGTAGGTTTTATTTTTTGGAGAAGGGAGCAAATAAAGGAAGTAGACACTGGTTGTAAATGAAATGATGGGGGTGGGTTTGTAGTAGAAGTAGGCAGATTTGAGGTATCAGGAGACAGGTGGCTAGCAAGAGTTTGGATGGCATCTGTGAAGAAAGAATTGAAGGCATTAGCTGTTTGTGTGGGATTCTCAGGGTTTGAGCCTTGTGGGTTGGGTGTGATAGATCGGCCTGGGTATAGAAGTTTGTTAATGCTAGTCCAAAATTTTCGAGGTTCCTAGTGGGAGGTTTGCTGTAATTGGAGATAAAAGTTGCTTTTGTCTAACAGGATGGCTTTTTTGTATTATTTCTATGTTCCCTAAAGGTTTGGTGATCTGTAGGATTCTTAGTAGTACGCCATTTTGCCCAGGATTTGTTTCTGAGAAGGATTGTTTGCCTAGTATTATTAGAGAGCCAAGGGGCTGGTTTAGCTTTATTTCTAATAGAGCGTATTGGGGAGTGGTAGGCCAGGATGGTTAAGAATGTGGAATTGAAGTATTCTACTGCTTCATTTAGAGGGTGAGATTTTAATGGTGACCAATTACATTGTTTAAGTTCTGTTTGGAAAAGTTCTGGGTTAAATAAAAATAAATAAATAAAATAAATAAATTGCTTTTTGGAGCGTACTGTTCTGAAAGCATTAGGGAAAGTTAGGTTGGTTTTATGTCTAATAATATAAGTTAGTGAGTGGTCACTTAGGTCATCTGGAAGGGTTCCTGCTATATAGGTTTGTTGAGGAGTATTGGTAAGTATCCAGTCCAAGGTACTTTCTTTGTTGTTGAGTCTATTAGTTCTGGTAGGGGAGTTAATAGTTTGTGAGAAGCCATATAAGTTAATATGGGTGGTGGGGTTTGTACTACTACAGGAATTCCAATCGATATTAAAGCCCCCTAGGACTATGGTTTCTTGTGGGTGATTAATAGAAAGCCAGTTAAGTATATACTCGAGTGTACTGATGTTATTTTCTGGGGGGAACTTTACAGTTTATCTGTTTTTGATTTATGCTTATTTCTGTCTTTTTCCAAATGTGTGTCATCTTCTTACATCAATGCTGCTGAACATTTATAAAACAATTGGCAGAAGTATTTCCTCTTTTTTATTGAGGTGGATGCCATTTACTTTTAAAACAACAAACTCATATTGCCCAGATGTATTTACTTAAACCGGTAAGAGCAATGGCAATTATACAAATAGTCTAATTAAAGTGAAATTCAACAGCAGAG
This sequence comes from Protopterus annectens, assembly GCF_019279795.1. Classification (NCBI taxonomy): domain Eukaryota; kingdom Metazoa; phylum Chordata; order Ceratodontiformes; family Protopteridae; genus Protopterus; species Protopterus annectens. The sequence goes on along the minus strand of NC_056737.1, from coordinate 685,062,144 downwards.
ACTCTGTTTTATTAACCTTTCTCCAACAGAGGCTGTATTAATGCTACTTTTAATTTTAGCATTGGTTTGAAATCCTATATTATGAAATACATTAGTCATAATACCTAATTATTTAATTTAGATTGCTATCTTACATCTTGAGACCTGTGTCTGAAACGTCCCCTGGTGACCTGATCGTATTATTCCACCCTGAGGTTCCTTTACTTAACAATGTGACCTGTAAAAGAATAATAAAACAGCCTATTTACATCAGCATATACCTTAGTATCTTGATTTTCAAAAGACACTACAGTACACCAACTTGTTTTCTATACACTGACTTCAGTCCAGAGTCAGAGAACTCCATAATATAATATAAAAATGAAAGAACAGAAACAAAATTGATTTGAAAAGTATAGGCAGCCAAGCAATCTAGATAATGTATTGGTTATATATACATGACTCCTGTATCTGTATAACTGCAAATAAACCATCACTTTTCTCATATTCATCTTCAGCACTTGTTCAAGCTTAAGTAATTGGATTTGTCTGGATGTTGTCTAACACTTTTTACTTCCTAAATATTTATTATAAATGAACTTTTCTTGTGAATTTAATTTGAATGGTTCATTTTATAACATTTCTAATTCTACCTCAGACTACTTTTCCCTACCAAAATCAGACTCTTTGAACTCTTAGCCACAAAAGGCTTCCTTTTCGTCAGTGTAGATAATAGTGCGATCATACCTTCTACATACCAGATAATAAACCACTATACATCGTCTTATGTCTTTGATAAACATAGAACATTTTCATCTTGTATTTATAATTGTACAGTGATGCCTTGTTTCTATTCAAAAATGAGCACACTGATTGGACAGCCCAACCAGCATGCCCAAAGTAAATTGAGTATATATATATCAATAGAAGAAAAGTCCAGCTGCTGAAGTACCATTGAGCAATCAGATTTTCTATTGGAATATGATGAAGATGAAGAATCAGGTTCATTCTCAAAAGTAAAGAAAAGGAAACTTGTCTGACTTTACTTCTATTTTTGCACTATGCCTTGTAAAATTTTGACAGAAAAAAAAGCTGCAGAGATTCTGTTTTTTCCATTCCTTCTCCTGCAGTGTACTGATGTACTGTGCAAATATGGGGACGCAAGTCCCATACACATGTGCAGTACATTAGTAAACAAGGATGAAGTCAGAGGAACACAACAGCTCCATTACACATTATTAAGAAAGGTAAGCAATTTATTTCTTAAATGTCATTGGATAATAGCAATAACCCACCTAATGGGTGTGGGTATATCAGGATTTACCCACAGCTGGCTTTGTTTAATCACTCACCTTCTTGATTAATCCATGCCAACCGTGGGTAAATCTTGATATACCCACAGGTGGGTTACTGCTTAAGTAACTATGCTATCCAATATAACAGCCATATGTTCATGAGTCACTCTTAAGTTATACTTAAAATAGTAAAATGAATACACAGAATAAAGAAACAGTAATATAGGAAATGCATCATATTCCATGTAGTGTAGAACCTGGGGCTTTTCATGAGATACTTTAAACATTTACCAATGGCAGTACCTTCACTATTCATAACTGAAGTGCGTGAGGCAGACTAACTTGACATTCAGAAAGTTTTGTTCCATTTCAGTGACAGTATTTACATGACCAACAGCCACACACAAGGTGTGTGCTATTCAGAATGATAGGTACTGCTAGCAGAGAATGCAGAGTAGTAGTGCTGACCACAGTGTATGCTATTGGCTACATAATGACATGATAATAAGCAACAATATTAAAATAAGTGGCTTAGCACATGCATACACAGCAATATAACATGGCAGAGAGATTCATAAAAGTATAACTGCAGCACTGAAAAGCTGAGCCCACTGTCTAAATGAACACTGAAATCTGTGTTCATGCTATGGTTTTTGCAAAAAAAATTAAAGGCTACCACTGCATTAGTAAATGTGTATTTGTAACCCGCTGTAATTACTACTATGAGCCACAAAAATGCACATCATTTCCCTGGAGGTGCCATGCCATCTGGCCATGCTTAACATTTCACGAACTCCAAAACACCAACATTGTGGACTGGGTATCATGTGGATGCAGTGACTGTGAAAGACATGTCTGTGGGAGTGATGGAGTACCTATTCCAAAGGTATGTGAGGCTTTACATATACTAGCTCCAGGGACATTTCAGTATCTCAGGAATTTGAATCAAGAATACTGCATTATCTCCTTGATGTCAAGTTTCAGCATGTGGTAGAACATGTATGGTTCCCACATGGCACAGAGTAGAGAGGGAACACCATGCAAAGTGACTGATATAGCCCATTTCCCTTAGGTTTAGGGTGGCCATAGACTGTTCCCAATTTAAAATAAAGGCCCCATCTGGTGACCTGGACATGAGATGAATTAATCACAAAGATCATCATTCCAACTGCCAGGTAGTCTGTAATACACAGGGTAACTTCTGCAATCTGTCTGTAAGTCACCCAGATAGTAAGCATGACTCCCACATATGACACCCCTATACCAACATTTTGCAATGGGTAACATCTCCAAAGGCATCTTCTTGGTGATGCCATACACACCTTGAAACCTTGGCTGATGACATCCATCAGAAATCCAGAGAATGAAGCATACCGGAGCCCAATTAAACTTGCATGCAAACAAGGAACATTACTGAGCATGTGTTTGGGGTGCTGTCTGGATTCATCTGGTGGTGCCTGCAGGATGATCCTGCCACATCTGCAAAAATATTTGAGCGTGTGCAGTGATATACTTAGAAGGCAATAACAGCTGGGGGGTGGGGTACTGTGATCAGTGTCCATTATGAGACGTCCCACTACCATGACCCCTGGCCATAGACACCTCTACAACAGATGTAGCTATGGAAGAGCTAGTGCTGCATGATCTCTATCCTCCATGGGCATGATGGTCACCCTCTGTGGTGGTTGCAGTGAAATGGCTTTATGAGTGACACCTCATGTATATCCGGTGTGCTTGCTATGACACAGTGCAGTCTAGTATTTAATTTAGTATATCAGAACAATCACACATGCATGACACATACTTGTAGGTCATTTTGCAGACACTGCATGAGCCTTACAAACTCCAACATGACTGATGGCTGTGGTGTTACTAGTCTGTATGCTGGGGTGCAGCCTTTTGCATACTAACATCAAGGAAAGGGTGGTAACTGTGCCTCCCATGAGCAAAAATACCCCCTCATGTTTACCCCCACCTAAGAGGGTTAGGGGTAGTGCCTCACATGTATCGAATAGGGAATACCACACTTCCATTACTGCTAGGGTACCCAGTAATCTGTGTGGTGTATGCGTCTCTCCTGGGTGTCCACAGACATATAGGCTGTGTTCATGGTCTGTGTAGGAGATGCAGTGGTCACATTCCCTTTGTCCAACACACACATTGCACTCCCTGGATGTACCAACTCATTCTCATCATTGGATGTTTGATGCTGCAGATTCTCCAGCATCGGCAAGGGGCATTTTTAAGTGGTGGTGCCAGATAGTGAATAACCTGGGAATGCAGAAATGCACAATACTTTGTGTTAGTATGACCCAACACTACAAGTATATATTAAAGTCAGGTACAGGAATAGTACTATTGAAAACAAAGCATTTGTACAGCATATCTTGTGCAGATACAATGCCTGATACTTTATAAATGTTCAATGGCTTTAATAACTTGGTAAATGAATGATGAGTGAAGAGTATTTATTGCTTCCATTGCAGAGAAATAGCTGTATGTATCTGGAGCATCTCTATTAGATACTCTTGGTGCCAGGTGAAGCTCTGCACAAATATATATCCCCATAATGTGGGATGATGTGAAGGTGTTGATGCCTCCACCAAAGTCCAAAACCTTCTCCATCTATGTGAGACCTCCACCCAACAATCTACCTTCCCATGCCAGATGGACAGCTAATTTATCAGCATCATGAGTAATGTTGGTGACCCTGTGCTGCACCATTGCATAAGTATCCTGGTAACTTATGCATCAATGACAAACACCACATATTTCCAGGCATGGTACCAACAGACCTGGTCCAGCATCCTACCAAAAGAGCCATCAGCCATGGAGATGGAGGGCCAGAAGTAGCACTTCATTTTTTCTGAGAATTCTGCTTTCTGGTAGCTTTTTTGGCAGACTTCTCAGTATTTTTCTGCATTATAGTTTTTTTTTTTTTTATATAATTCTCTTTATTGCAATTTTCAGAAAAAAAAAAAAAAAAAAAAACACTTACATCAGAGAACATCAAAGAAAATACATATAACAAAACAAATTACAAATCAAATTATATACAAGTTCTGCGTTGCCCACGAGTCTGTTATATAAGTTGTTCACAGTATGGTATAAAAAAGATGCTGTCCATACCCAAAGGAGCAAGACAAAAATAAAAAGTCATTTAAGTATGTGATCAGACAGAATGCCCCAAAATTCTTTAATAATTGGCTTGTGCTTAATATTGTGAAACTAGTATTTGTGAGCCTTGAGGTGTTTGATAGCTATGTGTTTAAAACCCTCCCAAGAGAGAGAATGCTTGGTTTTCCAATTTAGGGAAATGTAATATTTAATTAACATGAAAATGGGAATCAGTACTTTACATTTCCTTTCAGATAAACCCGGAGGTGGAATATGCAGGATGGTAAATTCCCATGAGAGGGTGGATTTTTCATATCCGATTTTCTCAAGTATCACTCTCAAGGCACACCAAAGTTTATAGGAACACTTGCAACTCCAAAACAGATGAAGGATATCATCAGTTTGGTTCGAGCAATAGCAGCATTTAGGGGATTGATTAGGGTAAATCTTACTTAATGTTTCAGGGGTAAAATACGCATTGTTGAGAATCATCAGCTGAGTATATTTTAACTTATTGAAGGGAATGATTTTGGAGCTTCGTTTTATAGCCTCTGTTATTAAACTTTGGTTTATGTTGGGGTTACTTTTTAACCAGAATTTTGAAATAATGAACTTATTCTGATATCTGAGTGACATGATGACCTTGTATACATTTGAGGTCATCTTTTTCTCACTGAGCAGGAGTTTCTTTAATGTTCTACAAGCTGAAATATCTTCAGCTGAGACCAGGGGGTGATCTTGGTACTTTCCTGTCAACTCTCTAACCTGTCGTAGCGTGGTCAGGTATTTCTTGGGCAAATTCAAACTGGTTCTTAGGTTAGAAATTGTCTGATGTCTGAAGGGGAAGAGATCCGAGATAGAGGTATTCAAAAGGAGGGGGTATTGCACCAAGTTTAACATGTGCCCATTCAATTTAAGGTTGGGGTTGAGATGAATTGGTTGTAATGTCATGTAGGAATGAGAAAGATTCAAGGATTTAAACAAAGCATGAAGGGATTTTACACTATATAATAAACCTTTTGTATATTTCAGTATGCCTATGTTTGCATCATCTAGGAATGGGAGTGCTGCAGGGCTAAATTTTAATGATTTAATGTAGTTGTTACCCAGGATCACCCAAAGCGGGGTCCACCAATATTTGTCCTTATGGTAGGACGCAATCTTTAATACTCTACTAGCATTGATTATCTCATAGTAGGTTTTAAAGTCAGGTAGACTCAGACCTCCTTGCTCTTTAGGATAGATAAGTTTAGAGTAGCTGATCCTGACCGATTTAGGGGCCCATACGAATCTAGAGATAGAGGATACAACTTTCTTAAAGAAATTGTTATGTAAAATATTGGTGGTTGAATGGAACAGGTATAACAATCTAGGAAGAATGTTCATCTTAACCACTGTGGTTCTGGCCAAGAAAGGAAGCTTAAGCCTAGACCATCTATTGATATCATTTTGAATATTTGACCAATATCTAACCACATTGTCCTGAAAGTAGTTGTGGTTATTTAGGGAGAATTGTATACCTAAATAATGAAGCTGTTCTTTCGATTTAATCCCTGAATCTAACATTATATTAGGCAATCTAGAGTGTGTGTTTAAGGGGAAAATTAAAGATTTTACCCTATTAAGTTTGTAGTTCGCTAAGTTGGAAAATGCATTAATTGCAGATAATATTTTATTTGGGTCAGAGTCAGGAAGAGTGAAATATATATTAAGGTCATCTGCATATGCCGAAAGGGGAATCTTTAAGTTATAAATACTAGGTGGCTTGTTTGAGAAGCATGAAGAGAGGTTCCATATACAAGTTAAATAGGAGGGGGGAAAGGGGGCAACCCTGTCTGACTCCATTCACCATGTTAATTCTGTTAGATGAGTGTTTATTAATATGGATAGTGGTGTATGCTGTGGAGTAAAGGGTTTTAATTTTGTCTATAAATGCGATTGGAATGTTAAAGAAGGTTAGAGCGGCAAATAAGAAATCTGTGCTCAAGCGGTCAAATGCCTTGGATGCATCCACCGCTAGGGCGTACATGGTGTGTTTAGCTAGGTTAGAATGATGGATCATGGCTTCCAGTAGTAAAGTCTGATCGTTAGTTTGTCTACCCGGGATAAAGCCAGATTGCTCAGGAGAAATGATGTGAGAGATAACAGCTTTCAGCCTGTTAGCTAGGACCATGGCCAGAATTTTTATGTCAAGATTAATTAAAGATATGGGTCTATAATTCCCGGGGATTTTAGGGTCCATATTATGTTTAAGAATGAAAATCATTCTGGATGCATTTAAATGTATATCTTTAAAGCCATTGGAGGTAATATAGTTAAATAATAGGCTCAACTTTCGTACTAAATGCTTTATAAAATTCAGCCGTAAATCCATCTGGGCCAGGGGATTTATTAGGTTTAAGTTTGTTAATAGCGGAGGTAATTTCTTGTGTATTTATCTCCCTTTCTAGAAGCTTATTCTGATCCTCTGTTAATTTGGGAAAGGTGAGATTATTGAGAAAAGATTGTATTTCTAAATCGCCAACTATGTTATCTATGGGCCCATAGGTTTGCTTGAAAATGATTTCAAAAATTTCAATAATCTCATTAGGTTGCTGGAAGTCCTTCCCTTGGTAATGTATTTCAGGTATAAATGTGGAGGATTTAGTGAGGTTGATCACCCTGGCCAGAAATCTGGAGGGGGAGTGTATCACGTCTGCGTATAGGGCCAATGATTTAATCTCATGAAAACTCAAGTTCTCGGCGTGCAGGGATATTAAATCTTTTTGTAGCTGTATCATACGTTCCTCTGTCAGGGGGGTGTGTTTAACCTGAGACTCCATTTCTACTTTATGAAGCTGAGATGTAAGATCCCGTTCTTTTTTGCTACAGAGTTTCTTATAATGTGCGGCTTTATTTATCAAGAAGCCCCTAATCATTGATTTAATCACGGCCCATTCACAATCTAAAGGGGATTGAAAGGATTCCCTGGATTCCAGAAAGTAGTCCAGGTATTCGTCAATTTGCGAAGTAATCTCCTCTCTCCCCAGGAGGTTGGGGTTCAGCCGCCAACAGATGTCTATTCTATCTGTTGAGCCCCTATTTTGTCGGTGTATATCCATAGAGATCTTGGAATGGTCAGAGATAGATCTGGGAAAATGTTTAAAGGAGATATTCATAGTGTAAAAAACCCTGGAAATAAGAAAAAAGTCTATTCTGGACCAACTTTTGGCACAAGAAGAGAAAAAGGTGTAGTTGCATTTTTTCTGGGCCGGCTCTAGAAAAATGTTTGGGTCAAATAAATTGAACTCCTCTTTCAATTCGGTTATGTCTTTATGTGCTGGGAGGTTAGGTTGGGCTCTGTGATTCGACCTATCTGTTTTGGGATCCTGCACTGCATTCCAGTCTCCTCCCACAATATAATAGTGGTTAGGAAATAAAGTGAGGAAATTATATAACTTCGTAAAGAAGCTCTGTTGGGAGGTACAAGGGGCATATATGTTCAGAAGGAGAGTAGGTTTGTCTAATAAGGGGTGATTTGTAGAAAAATAACACCATCTACCTTCGTCGTCTGACCCCATCATTCCAATATCTGGCCCAAAGCTATTTTTAATGATAATGGCCACCCCAGCTCTATTCGTAGTGCCTGCTGAGGCAATGATCTTTTTGATCCAAGGTCTCAATTTATCTTGCTCCCATTGATGATTAAGCAAATGCGTTTCCTGAAGGAAAGTAATATTAGCAGAGGATTTCAATATTAAGTGCATAAGTAATTTTTTTTTTTTAGGTGTTTGTAACCCCTTAATGTTCCAAGATTCTAAGTTCCACATTTTCTAATTAAGCTAAGTATATTTAAGAAATCGGGAGTGTGATAGCAAGTATGGACAACATTACAAAGTGACGTAGAGCTGAATTGTAAACCAGGGGCAAGTAGAGGACATCCTTCCTGCTTAATCCTGGTGCCTACCCACCTCCCCCTAAGCCCGGAAGGGTCTGGGAAATTAAAATAGGATGAGCTTGAAATCACCCGATAGGTGCAGAATCTTGTTCCCAGAACGTACCACCTAAAACAACATGAACCAAAATGCATAACTAACCCATGCAGTGCACAATCCTACTCAAAACTCCGCCAAGAAAAAAGGTAAAAACATGCAGAAATGAACAGCAAACATATTATTAATTACATAATAACACTTAGGTTATTTAACCATATGTAAAAAGCCAGAGCTTTCAACTATATTAAACGTGAATGAAGAGAATTTGTTTGAATTATACTCATTACCAATAGGATGACTGGTATTCACCACCTTACAAAATTACTGATAAACCATCATGGGGAAACAGTGATGTAAAACAGAAAGATAACAATATGTCCAACGTACTTCGGGGCAGCAGTATGTAGGGCAGAAAACTGATGTAATCATGCTGATCTTATTACATGGGAATAACAATCTACAAAAACAGTTAGTGCTTTGTTGTAATAAGAGATAGTTTTTAGTATTCCACATAGATACAGCGAGATCGTGTTACTGTACCTAGCAGGGATTCAAAAAGTAGGATGCGTGACCTCGAAAAAGTAGTATTACGCTGCTGGAGACTTGCGTTGATGAACGAAGTTAAAAACCTCCCGACAGGAGTGAAATTCCAGCCGTTGGTGTTGAAAGGCTCGTCACCTCGGTTCTTCAGTTGGATATTGCTGCTGTATGCTGTTTTGCTGGGTAGGAAAGTCAAGAGACCTGATGCGCACTATAGGGACAGTGCGCTTTTAAGAACCGGTTGCATGATGGGTCAACAACCTTCTGAGAGACCGACAGGCCTGTCAACATGTCCGGAGCACTGATTATTCAAGCTGGCAACTTTGCAGCCACCAGCCAACAGTGAAGTCATCTTCATATTCTACCGCTGTCTACTGTAAATGTTGCTCCATTGCATGGGCTGTAAAATCCTGCACACAGCGCACAGGCTGTCAAGGAAGGACTTGCTAAAGCCATTGATGCAGGATTCTGTCTGAGCGTAGATTATCAAGGACTTATTCGAATATAACAATGCAATCTCCTCACAATCATAAGGCAGTGTTCCCCATTCGGAACAGCGCATGCCCTTTTGAGGTTTCCTGTCATCATTGCTTAAGCTACAGAAATTACCTATCAACAAAAAAAAAAAAAAACATGGCCTGAGGCAAACTAGAATGGGACCAGCCTTGCAAGTGAACTAAAACATGGGAGATCCTTTAAACGACTGACTGATAAGGTAAGCCACTAGCTTCCCCTCTTAGGAGCCGAAAATAATATATTTGACACCCAAAAGGCGCATTTAGGTGTATCAGTGTAAAATATTTAGACTGTTTTGTCTGGAACTTCGTTAAAGGCTTTCTTAAAAACCTCCCTTGCCTCCTCGAGATTGTGCGCTGAGAACTGTGTGCCCAAATGAGAGTAGATGAGAGTGCTGGGATAGCGCATTTGAAAACGAATTTGTTTTTTAATGAGATAAGCACAGAAGGGAGCTAATTTCTGTCTCTCCTGCTTAATCGGAGCTGGAAGGTCAGGAGAGAGGAAGATTTTTGAACCCTTCCAGTCAATGGATTTTTTCTTCTTTGCTGCTAGGACTAGTTTGGTGACATGTTGGTAATTAAGAATCTTCACAAACACTGGTCTTGGAAAGAGATTGTTAGATGCTGGTCTTAGGGCTCTGTGAGCTCGTTCTATAATTATTTTATCTAAGAGGGGCACTTTGTCCAGGAAAACAGAAAAAATATCCAAAATGTTCTCAAGTAAATCCAATTGTGGAATATGTTCTGGGATACCCCTGACAATAAGATTGTTGCGTCTGGATCTGGCATTAATTTCTGTTGAATGGACTTTATGGTAGTGTCATTATTTTTTTTTTCCAAGAGTAATTGCTCAATTTTAATCTCATTGTCCAGTACCTTTGCTTCTGTTTTGTCCATTCTGTTTAACATTTTGTCCATGGAATCATTAAATGTTTTAATCTGCTGTGAGATACCTTGTATTGCTGTCTGTAGGGGCTGGAGAGCAGTCTTCAGTTCCTCCATGTATGGTGAGTCTGTTTTATCTTTTGATGTTAGAGGTATTGCTTTGGAGGCCTCTTGTTGTTTGGTAGTTCTAAACCTTTTCGGAGTTCCTTTCTTTTCTGGGGAGGCTATAGCTGAGAATTTAGCTTTGGTGGATTGGGTATCCATGTGATCCAGCTCCTTTGACATGTTTATGAGAGATTTTTCAATGATAGATTTATCAGAGCTATTTTTTTTCCACAGGGATACTAGGCCTCCGAGGCCTGGAGCACATGTAGACCAGACAGGCAGCAGACAGACAGATATATCAAGTACAATCCTGTACAGCAGACCTTCCGTATCTCTCCACAATGCATGAACAGACTCCAGGTAAGTTACTTGATAGTTTAATAACGAAATTAAACACTGTGAAGAGTTTGGATCCTTAAGATTTGTTGTTTTAGTTCAGGTGAGTGGCAGAGCTATGTGTAGACACTGCTTATAGGATGGCAGCCATTTTGTTCTCCCACATTATAGTTTTTTTTAAGCATTGCTGTTTAGGTATGGAAAACAACTGTATTAACATCGTGGTCATGAGTGGCCCAAAACACCCCCTGAAACCGTGTTACCCCACTTCCCTTTTAATTTCTCCAAGTTTAATACCATGACAGGAATGGATCCCATTCCTAAGTCAAAGTATGACTAAAGTTCATGAAATTAGTATTTTTTCAATCTTTGATGTTAGCCAGAAGTGCTCTTTGCAGCACACACAGTGTGCCCAGTAGCGATGACTCCTGCAATTTATATGGGGTTACATGTATTGGTAATATATCTAAGTATGATTGTAAACTCTTTTTTTTTATAAGACCCATTGCTTCTCCTACTACTGGAACTGTCTGGGTATTTTTCTTCCACATTGCTATAATTTCTGCCTGTAAATTCTGGTATTTTATGACTTTGCCTCTCTCTCTAAGACACTGGGGTTACTAGGTGTAGCAATTTCATTGGTCAATGCTACTTTTGCATTCTTTTCATGGACTACTAAATCTGGTTTTCTTGCATCTATTTTTTGAACTGTTGGTAATGGGTGATCCCATGTGATGTAGACTTCATCATTTTCTGTGATGTTTTGTGGCTCATGTTTCCAGTGTTTTTGAGCTACTTCAATATTATAATGTTTGCACAATCCTCACAACAGTCTTGCCACATTATTATGCCTTTCAGTGTACAGTCCTTCTGCCATTAGTATGTCACAACCAGCAACAAGATGTGCAACTGTTTCCAATTTGGTTTTACAAAACCTACATTTGTCTGTTTCTCCCACATGTTCAATGGACATTGTAACCCAAAACATATGTAGTCTACTATCTTAGGCCACCAACCTTTCACCTTTTGGTTTAAATTCACCTTTCCTTAATCATTCCTGCATTCAGTCCTGATCAACATGAGGTTGTTCCAAGAGTTTTCTATACTTGCAATGATATGTATGCATTTTCCACATTGCTGATCCTTCACCTTGTATTCTTTCTTTTCTTTTTTGGCACATTCAGTTGCTGCCTGATTATCTACTTCTGGTTTGATTTCCATTCCCACTTGATGCCAATATGCTTTCTCTAAACTAAAGAGAAGTCATCTTAGATTTATTCTCCTCATGTTTCAAAACTTTCACTACATTTGCGTCTTGTGAGGTCAGCAGATATGTATGCAGTCTATACATGTAATAAATTTTGGGGAGGCCCATACCCCCTTCAGAATAGGGAATATATAATCTTGGTATGCACTGATTTTTATAAATTATTTGAGGAGCATGAAGCATCCTTTTTGTTTTCCTATCCAACCTATCCAATACCTTTTGGAGCCAGTCAATCACTACAAAACTGTAAGGTAGGACAGGAAGAGCAAATTGGTTTATAGTTTGGACTTTGTTCCTAGATGGCAATGCTGTTTTCAGTATTTAAGTCTTCTAAAATATTCCTTACTAAGTTTTATTCACATCTGTTCGTGTTTTATTATTGATCCTCCATCAATTCCCAAATATTTATACACTCCCTCCTGCTCAAGTTCTTTTATATCACATTCCTTTCCCAAACTGATGTTTTCTTGGTGCTGCAGCTTTCCTACTTTAAAGGTTGCTTTTGCACATTTATCAAGACAAAATGACATTCTTATATTATCTGAAAAGGTTTTGACTACTTGCAGTTATGCTTTCAGTTCCTCATTTGATGACTTGTACAGTTTTAAATCACCTACAAAAAGAAGACAGAAGTCTTTACACTTTGTTTTCTGGGAGCCAAATTGTAGCCATGACCTAATCTGTTAAGTAGACAACATAATGGGTTAAAGGCAAGACAAAATAGCAGCGGTGACAGAGTGTCACCCTGGAATATTCCCGTCTAAATTATTATCCCTGGAATAATTTGTCCTTTATCATGGCTTAACTGCGAAGTGGTTTGTCACTGTTTCATGATCGCTGTAATGTAATCAATCAGTGTAGGGTGTATCATATACATTTTTAAGCACTCTTTTATCCATGAATGTGGAACACTGTCAAATGCTTTTTTGCAGTCTATCCATGCTATACTTAAATTCTTCCCCTGTTTGGAGTTCTCCATTATGAATTTGTTTAACAACAAATGATCCTTTGTTCCATTAGACTTTCTTTTATTACCTTTTTGTTCTATTGCCATGATTGAAATTTCTTCTAAATGACTATAAGCTCTGTCACCATCAATTCCAGTGTATAGTTTATGCAACATCTGAAGGCAAGCTTTTGGTTTATAGTTTTTAGGATAGCCTGCAGATTCGCTGTTAAGTAGGAGTATTATTTTTCCTATTGTTAACCAGCCTGGTCAGGGTGGGCATATAAGTAGTTCTTACTCATAGCTAATTCTTCATGTAAACATGTTAATAGTTTTAGCCAGAAGTTAGGTACTGCATCTGAGCCTGTGGTCTTCTAATTAGGAGCTTTTCTTAACTCCGTTTCAATTTCTCTGGCTGTTACTTCCCATTACATCCCATTTCCTGTCTTGTATATTTGAACTTCTTATTCTTTCTTTTACTTCTTTTATCCATTTAGCAACTTTGTTGTGTTCCACAGGATCTTCATAGATATTTCTCCAAGATGTATCTATTTCTTTTTTTGCTGTGTTTAAGTTCGTTTTGCCTTGTTTCCCAGTTCACTATAAAATATTTTAAGGTCATCAGTAAATTATTTATTTCATAGTTAGCGTTTATATTTATCTGCATCTCTAGTAAGTGTTTCAGCCTGTTCTTATATTTTTAGTTTAGTATTTGTGATAGTGCATGATAGATCCTGATCTGTTCTGATACGGCATATTGCTTTTATCACATCTATCTTTCTGAGTATTTTTGTTGATCTGTTCCCTCTTCTATATTCTTCTAACAATGACATTTCTTGCCTTAATTGCATCTGTTATATCACATGAATCTCTATGGATAGTCCTAGTTACTGTGTTCAATTGTTTTATCAAACTTCTAACTTTTTGGGTTTTATTGAATTTCTGTAGTCTGTTTCTTTCATTAATCTTAATATGTCTCTCCATTTGTATTAAATCAAGCAACTCTTCTCTTAGATCATTTTCTGATAAACTGAGGGCACATTATTTGTTCTCCATTTCCTGTGGGCATTCTACAGAAAGTTCCAGAGTGTCTTCCTGTGCCACATTCTCTTTGGTTCTCCCATGTACTATTGCTGATGATGTATCTGATAATTGTATCTTAAATAATATTAGTGAGCAAATGTCCCCCCCCTATGAAAGCTGTAACACTGCTGCTCCCCAAGGTGACATGACTGTCTATCTCTCACTGTTAAAAACAGTTCTGCACATGCATATGGTTGTACCCAAAAAGATATTACAAGGTCAACGTAAATATATTCATAAGTGCTCCTTGTATTTGCTGATGGCTGTATTTACCATTAACAATCCTTCTGCACCATTGTCTTACTCTAGCAGTACCATTCTCATCCAACTTGTTAAATAAGCCATGCAAGTATTGTCAAAGGTATATTATATTCTGAAGTAGCGCAGCAGGTACCATTAACCTTATTTTAAAAAGTGAAGCTGAAAATGCAAACTTGACTTGTTGAATTTTAAAGAAGTTGTTGCGGAAACAATTGGTATAAGATGGACCTGCTTCAGGTTTTAACGTTGCTGCTTTAGGAATTCTTCTGTGGAGTGATAAGGATCTGTGCCTTTCCTCACACCTTTTTCATCAAATATGAGTGTCCAGAGACAGTGATTAAGCAAATATTTCTGAATCGCTCAATTTGAGCATTATGATAACTTGCCAAACAATGCTTTCATTTGGGCACAGCTTTGTGCATATGCCTAGGCACTTGCTTTGTGCATGCACAGTCCATGCCATAGCTCCAGAGACAAATCTGCAATTCCACATCTAACCTAAAAGAAATAGTCACTGTAATGCATGCTTTATTAACAGCATACACAGAGACATTGGAACACAGACATTATGTAATACCTTTTATTGGACCAACAATGGTTTTACAGTTACTCAAGCTTTCAAGCTGCCATGAGCCTTTTATCAGGAGTTATTAATGCTCTTGTGGTAGCAATACAGCTACCAAGAGAAGAGCTGCTTTGGTGGAAAGAGAGGAATATCTGTGACCGAATTCAACACGTGACAAAATATAAAATCCAGAACTTACTGTACAAAAGTGTAAGGGACCTCCAACCAATCTTCAGTGAAGATGATAAGCTGTCATTTAAACAACCACTAAATCTAAAGAATCTTCTTGTCAGAAGCAGTTAGACCAGAGCAGAACATCGTCCAGAATGACACAAAACCCTGCAACCATCCAAGATGCACATCACATAATTTGTACAGCTTTCAACCTAATGTCACAGAATAGACGTTTCAAAGTACAGGGCTCATTTAAGTGAACTTCCAAAAATGTGACTTATCTAATCACATGCAAAAAATATTAAGAGAGATGTTACATAGGAGAGAAAGGCCAGTTACTTAGAACTGGCATGAATGCCCATAAGACACACAGTTACAAATAAAATGACTGGTAAACCAGTCAGTATCAGCACACTTTTCTCAGTCTGACTATGCTGCAGATATGGTAGCTATGGTACTTAAAGGACATTTCCACACACATTTGGAAATAGCAATGATGATAAAGTTAATTCAGTTGTTCAATCTGACAGTCAGTTGTGTGAATCTGGATATTGGTTTGACGAGACACTATACTACCTACATTTTCATTCTGAGCAACTAACAGTGGACATAACACTGAAAAACAACAAATACAGATATTTTATTTACTCTAAAGCACAGCCAGTGTAGCGTGTTAACTGCATAAAACATTGATGCTTGTATCGTACTCTCTTGTTAATCCTTGCTTTTCTAATTATTGTGAACTGGACACTATTGCTAATTCATATGTTCTGTTAACCAAAACCTGTCTCACAAAGATTTATTTATACAGACTAACAACTTACAAAGAATAACTACTTGATTTCCTTCTCTGGATTTAACTAATCAAGTTACACAACTTTTGTTTTGAGATTTATTGTCTCATTAAATGTCAAAGAAGTTTCTCTGAGTGTTTATCTTCTGTGCTAAATAAACACTAATGTAACATGCCAAATGTTCAATTTTTATAGCATTTCATGACACTGTTTTACAGTTTCTGTCTGTTACACACTCTCACCTGCACATACACTTGCACTCTCTCTCCCGCACACACACATACACTGCATGTCTCTGAGGACCAGTATGAGCTATATTCTTTTCACACTATAATTTTTCAAGATTTTTTTTTGCCAATTAAAAATAAATTATGTCCTTCCCTTTCTAGTCACAAGTGGGCATTTAAACACTGTATTTAACATCAGTAACTTAACTCCTGATGAAGGGATTGTGCCAGCTCAAAAGCTGGAATAATAGCAAAACCTATATTCCAGTGTCTTTGTGTTTTCTGTTAGTAGACCAATGCACCATTTCTTTAATTGTTTTTCTTATTTATAGCATATGAACAGATACATGACTAGCATGTTTCTCACCTTAAATTGCAATGTTCAAACACTGTAATAAAGTACACGTATTGAGCTGCCCTTCTGGACACACAAATAAGGTGCCTGTTATTGCCCAGCAGTTGTTATGCCTGAGAACAACAGGTGTGACCACAAAGTATTTATTTTCATAGGTTCATAGGTTCATAGGTTGGTACTAGGCTATCGGCCCTATGGCCTATGAAAGCCTAGCCATAACAATTCCCTGGATATTTCTTCCCACAATATTTACTTCTCTGGGCCCCTGTCTAGCAGGGTGACTGATATGATCCCCGGGATGAATTTCCTATCTCCCATCCAATCATCAAGGTTCCTATTGAAGAGAGCCAATGAGGCGCTCTGCTTGACATGTATGGGCAGTCTATTCCAGAGTATGGGGAGTCTCTGGGTCAGGAACCTATTCCTCCAGCATATTTTGTTCATTGTGATGACAATGTTTAGATCCCTGGAGCGTGTGGCTCTGAGGGATTGGGATTTCTTTAAGTGGAGCATGTCCACAGCTCAGGGTTTGACATGGCCTCGTATGTTAAGCAGAGATCGCCTCTGAGTAGACGATATGCCACAGAATATAGCTGGAGTTTTTTTAGACGGTCAGCATATGGCATCTGCTTTAGGCCTGTGATTCTTTTAGTGAGGTATTTCTGTGGCCTTTCCATCTGTTGTAGATGTCTTGTGAGATACATACCAAACGGGGCATTATACTCTATAATGGGTCTAATGAGGGATGAGTACAGTGGGACAATGACCTCCTTTTTTCTGGATGAAAAGCCCTTAGGGATGTGGTGTGCCATATAGAAGGATTTCCTGACTGTTGTGGCAATGTGGGTATCGAAAGTGAGACCACTGTCCACCTGTGTCCCTAAGTCTCTCATCACACTTTCAATGTTTAGCGTCCTGCCACCTATGTGGTAATTCATGGGTACATGTTTTTTTCCAAAGGGGATAACTATACATTTCTTGGCATTAAGCTTGAGCCCATGGCTCTGGCACCACGCATCTGTTTCTGTAAGGCCCTTTTGTAGAATATCCACATCATTTGGGGATTCAATAATGGCTCCCAGTTTGCAGTCATCTGCAAACTCTGTTAGCCAGAGTCCCTTAGTGGTGGCCTGTACCTCAGAGAAGTAGATGCCGAATAAGAGTGGTCCCAGGATTGAACCCTGAGGTACTCCACTTTTCACCTGTATGGAGCTGGATTTGGAGTCGGCCACTTTTACAGTCTGGGTTCTGTCAGTAAGCCAGCTGGCAACCCATCAAGTGACGTAGGGATTTATGCCCAGCTTAGTAAGTTTATCTATGATTCCAGAGTGGGGAATGGTGTCGAAGGCCTTGGCGAGGTCCAGATAGGCTGTGTGGACCACCTTACCCTTGTCCACAGCTCTGGAGACTGATTTGAAGAAGTCAATCAGATTCAGGAGACAAGATCGGCCCTTCACAAACCCAAACTGGGTGGGGTCCGGTGTTTGAAGGTTGCCAATGTCTTTGTTTA
Source organism: Protopterus annectens (assembly GCF_019279795.1). Classification (NCBI taxonomy): domain Eukaryota; kingdom Metazoa; phylum Chordata; order Ceratodontiformes; family Protopteridae; genus Protopterus; species Protopterus annectens. The sequence continues at coordinate 685,044,216 of NC_056737.1, read as the reverse complement.
TAAGTTCCATGATAATGCATTCCATGTCCTTGCAGATCAGGCTTGTCAGACTGATGGGACAGTAGTTCCCGGGATCCAAGGCAGATCCTCCCTTGTGGAGTGGGATAACTGTAGCTGTGCACCACTCAGTGGGCACGAAGCCTGAGGTGAGGCTATGATTAAACACGACACTTAGGTGAGGTGCCAGTTCATTTTGTAGTTCATGTAGTACACAGCCTTTCTTTGCAATTTTACACCTACTGACAAATGGCAAAAGAGGGAGAAGGCAGTGCTCCCTGTAGGGCACAAGGGTGGTGTGTGGAGGATAGTAAAATCATCCTTGCTATACCCAGACTACAGCCAGAGAGAGGCTTTTACAGTAGAACTATGATGGTCCTAAGTACAAAACTGTTGCCTGGAGTAGTTTGGCCCAGACAGTATCACATGTTGTTGGCATCCCACACATGGGTAAATAGTGTCACCATCATTATGGTGACATAAAGAGAAAACATCCTGATCTCCTAGACTACTGACAAGTTGAGGTTAGAGCTTAACCCCAACCTATATACTTATTGTAAGTAATACTTGCTGTAACCTACACGTTACCTGCCAGGTTGTGCCATCCAAGTAACTTACACACTACTGTTTGTCTCTTCATAGCCCCTGATCCCATTGCCAAGAATGAACAGCTGCATGGGAAGAGGATAGAAGACCTTGGAGATCACTGGGATGAGTACACCTGTTTCCCACAAAACAGGTTTAAATGTTAACAGTGTGCTCAGGTAGTATAACTGTAGTCTAAAACAGTACCTGTTTTCTACAGAACTGTGCTAAGATCCATAGTTCAGATCAGTATGATTGATGCTATTGCTGTGTGTGTGTGTGTGTGTGTGTGTGTGTGTGTGTGTGTGTGTGTGTGTGTGTGTGTGTGTGTGTGTGTGTGTGTGTGGAGCTGCACAACTTGCTCAGCAAAAGGCTTCGCTTAAAGACTGCATGTGATGATGCCCATAGGTTTGATTCCCCAATCAGGTGCCTATTATGACATCATTAGTAATTTGGGGCCAGTGTTTGTTGTACTCTCTAATACATTACATACAACATTAGAAGGAAAATATGCATGAGTTGCATTTTATCATCGTATCTCTCAATTTCTTTCACAGACCCTTTTTCTCATTACACCTGCTCTGATGGCATTGATGTGCATTTGACTGCAGCCTTTAGTAAGATAGTAGCTCAATATGTTAAGTATTTTCCTTCTGAATTGTGTGTGTGATTATATCTATGGGCTTGATTCCCCCTCTGCTGTCTGTTGTACCATCAGTGGTAGTTTCATGTGGAAGGGTGTTGTAATTTTGAGTGAAGTACCTACAATGTTCTTATGGAAACATTTGTCTGACATGCATTTTTCATTGTAACTGTACATCTGCCTCACTCATCATTACGGTGTGCTTGACTGCAAGCTTCACTGAGAAGTAAAGTAGCTCAGCATGGTATTGTTTTCCCTTTCAGAGTTTAAGTTATTATAGCTGTGGGTTTGATTCATCTCATCTTTGCACACAGCCATCATTGCTAATTTCATTTGGGTGTTTCTTGTGATTCTGTATAAAGAAACTACAACATTAGCAAAAAGTATGCTAACAACTAAGCCAATATGTGAATGGAGAAATGAGATTTTGCCAATAGGGATGCCTGCAATCAGGAGTAAAAAGAATAACTAAGAGGGGGCTGGATTTTTTGGGGAGAAAACTGGCAAAAGAACCAAAGTATTGGGAGCAAACAACTAGAAAGGGAAAGACAATAGAATGGTAGGAGACCAAAGAGACATTTGGACTTCAGGCTAGACTGCCTTCCCTATCTTGGATTGATATCAGCATATAGACAAACAGAAAGGGCTAGGAGAATCCTAACTGAAAGACCTGGTCTGGTAGAGTTTTTAATTGAATCCAGAACATACACTGCTATTAAAAAGGGATAATTAGTAGGGCATACAAAACATTGCACAATAATTATAGGATTCAATCAGAGGAGGTTAGAAAAGTTTGGGAAGAGAGATTTGGAATTTACAAGAAAACAATGGGAGGACATGTTCATGGCTCCTAGGTATGCAACAAAGTCTACAAGATTTAGGATTTTTGCTTGGAAGTCTTTGCATAGGTATTTTATACCCCAAGCAGCCTCTAAAGAATTTTTCCTAAAATAGGTGGCAAATGTTGGAGGTATTATGGGGTATAATGAGCTAGCAGACTAATAATTCCCTACAGAGAACTTTGTCAGAAATATTGGGTGAGCAAATGGGTGTAACAAAGGAAATGATTTTTTGAGCGGGGATATAGGATCTGAATTGAATAGACAATAATGCCTTGTTAAGTCTAATTCTGGTAGCTGTCAAAAAAGCAGTTACTAATAAATAGAAATCAACTCTGTATGAAGTGATGAATATTAGAAAAAAGATACAAGAACTGGAAGTGGGATCTTTAAGAAAGGGAAGGAGCAAATTACATAGAAAAAAAATGGAAATTGTGGGAATAGTACATGCAGAATTATGTTGGAGGAGGAGTGAGGTTTAAGGGAAGGCAGGAAATTATCAATTTATTTAATGTTGGATTGATTATAATTGTATAAAAGAATGTATGTCATTTATAATGTTTGTAACTGTAAACATGTTAACATGGTTTGTTTCGTTTTCTATAAATATATGATTCCCAATGTCTTAAGTGATAATTCAATAAAGGTGTTAAAAACAACTACAATAATGAAAGGGACACAGTCATCTGAACTGCATATTGTTTGTATCTATACAATTCTCTCTCACACACCATTACTTTTACTGCAGTCTTCAGTATGTTTGTAAAAAGTACCTCAACACATTAAAGCTTTGACTTCTGGATTACATTTGATTATGTGTGGCTTTGATTCCCCAATGACTTGTATAATGTGCTGTCATTGTTACTGTGGATAGATGTTTTGTTGTTCCCTCAAGAGTAATGCCATTAATATTATAGTGAAGATATATATATATATATATATATATATATATATATATATATATATATATATATATATATAGATAGCTGCATTTGTTTTCATTTTATCTGTACTTCTCTCTCCCCCACTCTCTTTCTCGCTATCCTTTCCTCTTACGTCTTATTTTTTTCTCTGTTTATATTACAGTTATGTGTAGGATTTCTCAAATGCCCTTTGTAAATACACTATTTCCATCATACCCTTGCTTTTATACACGGTCCATCATTTTCCTATTCCCTCTGTATCACAGTTAGCATTGTGATTGATATATTCTGCCTGTATCCTCAGTGTTTGAGTTCCACTCCTGAAGGACCTATGTCAGGAAAATGTACAAAAATTGCCCATCACATTCTCATAAGACAAGGTGTGCTATAAACACATTATACTTCCCAAGCCCTGCCTCCCATCTTAACCTGTTCTGTGTCTTCTATAAGCCTCATGTATACAACTGTCAAGCAGTTTGTAAATTAACTTTTTGCTATTACCAATTTACAGTTTTGTCCTGTCGTTTAACATTTAGTTAATGCATTACTATTGATCGATTCTGTATACCCCTTTAGTATACATATTTGATTTTTTACTCTTTATCGCTCTTTCAGGTTTTATGATGCCCCTGCTTTGACCTCAGCCTTGCTTTGTGGTATTACCAGATAAGTCTCTGGCCTAGAGAATGTTGAGGTAGTTTGTCATGGGTTCAGCTCCAGTGTTATGCTAAGCCTTACTTAGAGATTGGGTTTAGAAAAATGCTTAAGATGTTTACCTCAGACACACACAATACAGGGTTTGATCATCGCCTTTCAGGTAAATTGGCATCAGCTGGCCTAATACTTGCCTATGAGCCTCATCTCCAGCACCCGTCAGCCTTACCAACACAGATTATAGAGATTTATTATTTTCTTTGCACCACTGTTCTCAGTTCATCACCGTTATAAATAATTCATCATATCATTACGGCATTGTAAGCATGACTTGGATTAACTGCCAATATATATACCTAGTTCATTCATGATGCTAAGTAGAGGTAACCATTCAAATATCATAAACCAATGAAATTGAGTATTGTAAACACATGCTGTCTACCATGCCTTTTACTCCAGAAATCTTAAAAAATACTATTTCCTACAAACAGAGGCACATTATTTGTAAAATAATGTAGTATTTCTTAACTCACCCTAAGAGTATATTTTCCAAACCCTGTGTCTAAAGGCCATTATTTACCCTTTGAATTGTCACTATCAGCATCATCCTGTCTTTTGTGTGGTGTTAAATTTCAACTGCCACAACAGCTCCCAGTGCTCAGTCTTCTTTTCCCAGTTTGCACAACATGGAACATTTACTTTGTTCTAAAATTAAATTCTTACACAACTGAGCATATGTACTGAGTGCTTTGTTGGTAGTCTGAAAAAGTCTCATTTTCCTAAGAGACGAAAGAGAAGAATCTTTCATAAATAGCTTTGGATGACAATGGCCTACATTATCTTTTTCTATTTGTGTGTTTAGGAACATGACCAGCTCTGGGCTGAATGGTTTCTTTCTGTTCATAGTTACATTCAGCTTTTGACCTTGAAGCTAATATAGTGGGTCACTCTGTACTATCCCAGAGTTTATGCAAAAGAACAACACCAATTTCACAAGAAGACATATCAAATACCAACTAAAAGGCAAAGGTGGATCAAAGTGTTAATTTTCATCACTTTCTTGAAGGTGTCTTCTCAGTCTTCCCATCTGTTACCATACAGACTCATTCCTTGGCAATCAATTAAATGGCTAGCATACCACAGAGAGGCTCTGAAGAAAAATAAGTAATAATAGTTTACCTTTAAATATACCATCAGTTGTGACACATTCTGTGGCCTAAGTGTCTATAGCGCTGTCTCTGTCTTACTTCATGCCTTAAACTTCCCATTCTTGTAAACAACATACCAGTAGTAGAAAATTTAGTATTTCAAAAATGTATAATTGGTTCTGCTGGAAAGGCCATACTGCTTTTGTTTGTTTAGCCAAGAATTCATCACATATCCATGCCAGCAGGATATTAATCTATGTCCTGCTGCATATTACAAATTTCTTGAATACTCGATTCATTGTCTGCTAAAAAATGCCAAGTGCAAACACTATTACAAGTAGGTGGTTATACTATGACAAATCTTAAGCTGAATGAATTTTTAAAAGCAAAATAGAATATCATTTTATTCTGATTTGTAATCATGCCTTTCCAAGACCAACCTTTGTTGGTTACTTCTTAGACCTCCCAACTGTCCGTGTTTTTGAGGAATGTTCCTATGTTCAGGCCTGATTTTCTCCCCACACATGGACTACTTATTTTTGGAGTTATGTCCCTATTTTTATGCTTGATTTACCCCTAGACACAATTTTCTGAATTGTCCTTATCACACATGATTTTGAAGCTGCTACAGAGAAAATCACACTACATGACAAACATACATTACTGGCACTAGTAATTTAAAGAAAGAGGACACAAACAAATCTCACTTTTTTCAGAAGCAAAAATACATGGCATTGTGGGGGTAGAATTTTGCAAAGGAGTTTGTTAAAGTCTACAGACTTTATAGGGTGTCTTTGATAACATACTTATCCGTTTCCATCATTTTTGTTAATTCTGATTTTAAGCATGTTCCTAAGCAGCATCCCACATTCTTACTGGTAGCAGGAAGATTTATGTGCTATTTGGGATGCAAATTTTATGCTAATTAGATTTCCAGATGTTTGGATGGATATACATAGTTTTGGGGGCCTACGTACCTATTTTCAATGTCTGCAGACTGAGTAGTATGCTTATTTTCCAAATGTCAGGTTTATACAGACACATTCAGTTGCTGGAAGTAAGTTAGATACTAGTGTATTAGTGATAAGTTTAAAACACCAGATACAGACATCCTCTGAAAAACTTTTTCTGCACTTTCCATTTTTTTCTCTTTCTACTTCAGGTGCTAAAGTATAAGGCATGTGTCTTGGCCCAGTGGGGTTCATAGGTTCATACTAGGCTATCTGCCCTAGGGCATTTATAAGCCTAGCCAGAGTGTGTTTGGCTTTCGCCACCCATTTTAAATTAATTTTGCTATGCCCTTTTTAGTGGTTAGTATACTGTGCCTCTGTCTAACAGTGACACAGAAGTGATACCCGGGGTAAACCTACGATCTCCCATCCACTCATCAAGATTCCTCTTGAAGAGAGTCAATGAGGGACTCTGCCTAACCTGGACTGGGATTTTATTCCAGAGTGAAGGGAGCCTCTGGGTTATGAATCTGTCCCTCCAGCATGTCCTATTTATTTCATAAAATAAAAGCCCTGACTACATCCCACATGCTCTGGGCTCAACCAGTGGTGTGGAAGCTGAAGGGGGTGGGCAGGCAGTGTCTGGTCTATCATCCTGGGAGAAGGTTGATAGCTCAGCATGATGCACTGGTGACACTTGCAGAAATTCAGGTGTATCATTCAAAGTATGGATCTTGCTATGCACACACAGCAAGCAGTGTGTCATTTGGACTTGAGTTTTAGCTTGCTTGGTAGCATGCATGTGCAGCACACAAGCTGTAGGAAGGAGGGATTAGGACCAAAAACAAAACAAAAAAAAATTCCTTGCAGATGACATACCACTGTTAGCGTCCAACTCTTTACTCCAAGGGGAAAGAATGGGCTGGTGGTCTCTCAACCTGGAAGAAACTTGTAGATCCATTGAGTGTCTGAGAATGAGTCAATGGTTATTGTGAGGGTAGTCTTCCCAAGTGCTAACACAAAAGCCCTAGCCTCTGAAAAATATAAGTTAATCATTGTGCTCCCCCTCCACTGAGTGTCTGAGAGGGAGTTGATGGTTATTGTAAGAGTAGGAGTCCCAAAATAAGTGTTAACACAAATGCCCTGGCCTCTCAAAAATATAGTGTTTGTCTATCAGTGCTCCCAGCTCCTTTCCACAGGAATGTCTTGTATCAATAAGTAAATTTTACAGCTTGTCAACCTTGTCACTGTCTTTGGCTACCATGTTTACCTTTTTGATAGACTCAGTTAATATTTTTCTCTTCCATACTCTACCAAAGAATGCTAGTCCTTCTGTCTCATGTATGTACAGCTTCTCATTCTGTGTTTTGCCTTCATATGTCACAGATGGAGTTATTTTACACATTGGATTCCTCTACCCTTGTATATGCTTTATTCTTTGCATTCTGAAAAACATGGCAACAGATTGCTCCCTATGTTCACTTCAGTCAGATTTCTAATTTTATTTCAGTCTGTGAACCCTGAGTACTTTGTTATGTCATGGTCAGGATGGTTACAAATTCGAAGATTGCAAAGAATGTGATTGTCTCATTTTCTGGCCACCTGACAACTTAATGTAACATTTTAGCTCTTAGGATTGCTCCATTAACATTTGCAAAAGATCTTATAGCAATATTTAGGCATCCAAAGTCTGTATTATCCAAGACTTCGAATTGTTCAAGCTGCAATGATGTCCATTGTTGGGAATGAGTATCTGTGACTGTTGTTCATCTAATGTGATTTATCTAATATGGCGTATTTGGCCCTATGCACACTGTCCATCATTTTATGTAGGTAAGACAACTGTAAATTAAAGGAGAAAATGTGCTCTCATTCATCTGACATAAGGAGAAAAAAATGAAACAAATGCTTTATATAAACATATTCAAAAGGAAGGTATAGGCCAGTGATGGCAAACTTATGGCAAGCCACGACATTTTGGGTACCACAGCATTGGTCACCAACACCCGAGTTACAAAATAAACCACTTTTTCATTTGTTGCTTGTGTGAAGTGCATTGAATTATTTCGTGCCTGGAGCCAGTTCAACAACACTGCTGCAGAGGGAAGGGAGTTGTTAACCTCAGACTATTTCTGTATAATTTCTCGCTAGAGTCTGCAAAGGGCAGTGCTTACATTGTTTTCTCTTCGTGATTACACTTCTGCAAAAGGCAAGTAGTCTGCATTTGTAGGAGTAAGCTGTTTTACATTCCTCTCAACAGTCCCTCTTAATCCCTCCTAAAACTGGCAACTTTTTAAACTTAATAATGGCAAAATTAGATTTATAGACTAATTTAACTTCAGAAAATGTATATTAACTCACGTTCATTTTATTCCTGTCAGTGTCTCATATTAATAGTACTAGTAGTTTAAAACTGTCCATGCCTCTTATTTCTAGATTTGTCCCTTATTCTGTTGAGATTTATCCCTGATGTACTGAGAGTCATGCTGTTTTATTTATTTTTTATTTATTTACTTAATTTATTTTATTTTTTTGCTTTTGTTTTTTTTTTTTTTTTGGGGGGGGGGGTGTGACATGCAAGCAGAGTCAAGTTAGGCATTTTCCGGATTTTTGACACGCTAAACCCAAAAGGTTCACCATCACTGGTATAGGCCATTGCTTTCAATTTTTAGTACTGGAAAATGTTTCTTTAAATAATTGTAGAAGGGGTAATATTTTAAACAAAATGTAGAGGATAGAGTATAAATCAATAAATACTTTTAAAGCTGATCATACTCCCAGGATTAAATGCAAGGAGGGTGGCCTAATGGTTAAGGTGTTTGCCTTACAAAACACAAGGTGCAGGGTTTGAGCCTCACAAGGGATAATTGGCTAGGCTTACAATGGCTCGCAAGGGCAGTTAGCTTAGTACTAAACTATGAACTATAAAATGTGTATTGAAGGCTAAGTCTTTAAGATGAAATTTTATTGCATTTTTAAAACTGTTGTAGTCTTTTAAGTATTGTTTTGTGGTTGATATGCATTTTACTTGTGCACATTATTCATATCACTATATGTATTGGATTGTTTGGCTTTAAGATTTTTAACACTTGATTAATGAAATTGCGAACTCTTATTACTATTGTATGTGAAGCTCATGATTTATTAAATGTCCTTTTGTGATGTTCTGAGCATTTATTTTTCTGCATTATTATTCAAGACTTTCAGTCTTTCAAGCTGCAATGATATCTGTTGAGAATGAGTATTTGTGACTCTTGGTTACTCTTCTTGATATGCCTTATTGTTTTGAACTGCAGCTGGATTCTGCTGTTCAGAATATGTTTATTGTAGACACTTGGAGCTGCTGTTATAAAATCTTGTCTCTCTTTCAAAGCAATGCTGTTTCAGAATCATGGTTCTTGGTGTGATTCGACAATTTTTGGTGTCTGGGACTGCTGCTAATGCATTTGGGGTCTGTGAAGGTTGCAGTGATGTAGAACAATGCCTGAGTGTGGCTGTTGGTCCAGTTTTGGATATGGAGGGTATTTTGTGTTAACCATAAGGTATTAAACATCAGGGGTTGCCAATGCAGCCTTGATACTATATTTCAGTTTTAGGTGTAGCAGCTATACTGTGACTTGTGCAGTCCTGCAAAGTTTATAATAATTGTAAACTGTTTTCCGCAATGTTACGGTAATGGATGCCTGCTGTAATTGCCATCCTAGCACCCCTTGATAATGCTGGATTTTTTGTTTTACATCTGATTTGTATATGTCTACATCCTAATGCACTTAATTTAGTTAAAACTTCCATGTATTTATTTTGTTTAATCTGTATGCAGAACACATTTGCCAAGATAAATAATCAAATATTGTAATAATTTACATTATTTTTCTTAATGTTTCGTTTACATTGCTTCACTTAGCAAAAAAAATATGATTATATGTTAGTGACAAAGATTTTTGAGCAACTGGTCTAGTCAAAGCATTGAACCTGTAGGCTATGCAGCATTCATCTAGAAAGGTTCCTTTCTCCAACTCAAATATGCCAAAAATTTGGACAAGATATATCTTTTTTTAGACTCGGGGAAGGAAAAAACAAAGAAGGAAACATTTGTAACTTGACAATATCACTTTCCTTTGTCTGACTTGATTTGTTTTTTGCATTTAGCAATCTGTGTTTTGTCTTTCTCTGTAAAAGGTGATTAGTTAACCACACTGTTTTTGAATTATGGCTTGGTTTCTTCAATGAATGTCTTCTACTTTTTTGATCATTTTAGCTGAGTTGGGACTTAAAAAGGGCTGGTGATCCTGGAATCACCTCTTGTGTGCAATAAATTTAAAAGTCCCACTCAGGGACTGATATTTGGATATATGCAGTCAGTGACACATAAGGACAATAGTCGTATCAAATCACTGGAGTTATTTTAGAGACATAATTTGCTCTACCTTGCCCACGAGTAGACATTTGGGATAATGTACTGTTCTACTGTTACTTCTTTTCAAATCATACGCCATCAAGATGGTTTGAATATTTAACATGGATTTTATTTTTTGACTTGATTAAAAACTGAAGTTATTTGGTTCAATATCTGCTAGTAAATATGTTCACAAATCTGTGCTGGCTGGGTTATTTTCTTGCCTAATACAAATTAGACAGCTAGATGGTTCTAAGCCATTGTACTGTATGTTCAGCTCGTATTTTCTGGGCAGCCTGTAATTAGCTGCTTTGCATCTACAGCAGTCTGTCATGTCAATTGCCTCATTTTTCTTGGCTGTTGGCACATTCTCTAATTCTACAGGCAGGCGCAGGCATGCTGTACTTATGGAAGTTTGTGGATCCAGCTAGCACAAAATACTGCAACATCCTAGACTGTTACTGCGTCCGTTTGTTAACCGCCTTACATTTTTGAATAATTTCAATATTTATGCCTTGTTAGGATCTACTGAAACAAAATCAGCTTATGTTAATCTGAGTGGTGTCTTGGTGAATAATAAGCCCTTAAAAGTAAAAAGATACTGGTATCCAGCTTTCAAGAAAGTGTGGTTACTTTGTTTTGCCAAGATTCCCATAAAATTGAGATGAAATTTCTAGAGCCTAAGTAGCACAAACAAAAAAAAAAATGAAAGGCATAACACCAAATGCTGTTTTCTATAGGAAGTCATGGTCAGTAGGGTCTGTTAGTATGCACTAGCAGTGATTAACACAGGTTCATAGCTGTGTACTAGGTTAATGACCACTAGGGGCTTTATAAGTCTAGCCATGCAATCCAACCCAGTTGAATCATGGGCATTTACTAAGAGGGGATATGTTAGGATGTTTTCTAGAGGTTATTTGGGGGGATTAGTCTGGGCATTATTGTGTGCCTCTCTCTATTAGAGGCATGGGGAACAGACCCACGGTGAATTTCCAACTTCCATTCTATTGGTCAAAGCTATCTATACTTAAATAGGGTTACGGATGGACTCTGCTTCACATGGAAGTGGAGCCTATTCTAGATTATGGGGATCCTCAGAGATACACATCTGTTTCACCAACATGTCTTATTTGTCACGTTAGAAAGATTTTTCTTCTAACACAACTAAAATTAATCCCAAAATGAGCAAGTTTGGGACTTTTCCATGTTATAATTGTGTGAGCTGTAAATATATTATAACCAATGATAGCTTTATGCACCCCAAAACAAATATGAAATGTTAGCTTCAGTAGTTGTACCACTTGTAATACCATAACTATTGTTTACTTAGTGTTTGTCCTGCATTTTATGTAGGCAAAAGCACATGTAAGCCTAAAGATCATATAACTGAACACACTTCTGAAATTTGAAGATGCGTTACAACCAACGCTTTAAACATATTTTAGAAAAAGGGAGGGACCATGAATTTAAATTCAGGGCGATACAGATTGTTTCAGCGTATAAGAGGTGGAAACCTGAATAATAAATTAGAGGTCTCTGAATATAGTTGGATTACATGGTTGCTAGATGACTCTGAACAAGGAATTAATGCAAAAGTTAGTATAGAACCTATATTGAAAAGGAAACGGGATATTTTACGCTAGTGGTTTATTTGTATTTTATATGCAATTTAAATGTATTTTTCACATGCATTTCCCTGCATGTATTTTTAAATGTATTTTATATATGTTTTTATTTTTCATTTTTGTTTATATGTACTTGATTGCACATGTTTTGAATGCATTTTTCTTTGCTTGTGATGAGTGTGCTAGCTCTTTAGAATTTTCTTGCCTGTGTCATGTGATCTTGTTAATTAACTATATACTGAAGTCCTTGTGCTAAATGTAGTCTTTTGTTACCACACAGAAGAAGGGTAGCCATACCTGAAAGCTTTGTGAATATTGTGGAATATTAAAAGCTTCTACTTCATTGAGCATTTCCAGTGTCTGTATACATCTATTGGATTTATTTGTCACATGAAAAATGTAATTCCTTCGCTCTAGTGGTTCTGATGCTTTTTATTATGTGGATGAGAAAAAGTCCATCAGAGCTGCATCTGAGGATGCCTTTTATGCCAGGGATAGGTTGACTCTTGGTAACCTGTAGCAGACAAAGTATAGAGGTGAGGCTTTATGGTGATCCATATGGGGCAGCACGTTTATACCATGGATTTTCCTGTTAAGGAACCTTGTGGGTATTTCAACTGCTGTATATGTTTGGTCAGGGGGCATTATACTCAATGATAGGTTTGATAAGGGCTGGATAAAGTGGTACTGTGACTTCCTTGGACCTAGACTTCTTCCCCTTACTTACAAGGTGGACGATGTAGCATGATTTTCTTACTAGCTTGACCACATGTCGGTAAAGGCCAGATTACTGTCTGTATATGTTCCCAGATCCCTTACTACTGGATCGACTGTTTGGGGTTCCTTATTGCTAGTTTAATTAACCTGGGTGGCAGTTTTCTAGAAAGGTACTATAATGCATTTTTTGGCATTGAGGTTTAGTCCATGACTTTGGCACCAATCATTTATCTGTGTTAGACTCTGTTGTAAGACGTTTATGTTATACAGAATCTATGACAGCTCCCAGTTTGTAGTCATTTGTGAATTTGATCAGCCAAAGGCCTTTAACATAGCCTTTATCTCCGAGAAGTAGATCCAGCAAATGATCAGTTTTTGATTAAGACTCAAAGATACAAGTGGCTGTGATTGATTCCCTTGGTTTTTCTTCCCACTTGGCATTCTGTCTATGATTCTCTTGTATTGTCTTCCCACTTGGCATTCTGTCTATAATTCTCTAGTAATGTCTTCCCATTTGGCAATCTGTCTATGATTTCTAGGTATTGTCTTCCCCCTTAGCATTCTGTCTACGATTCCTTTGCATTGTGTTCCCACTTGGCATTCTGCCTATGATTCCTTTGTATTGTCTTCCCACTTGCCATTCTGTCCATGATTCCTTTGTATTGTCTTCCCACTTGCCATTTTGTCTGTGGTTCCTTTGTATTGTCTTCCCACTTGGCATTCTCTCTATAATTCTCTTGTATTGTTTTCCCACTTGGCATTCTGTCTATGGATTTGCATGTGCACATTTTGCTTGATACCTCACTAATACCTTCCAGAGGGCAATGAATAATTCACTATGGATACTATGCCTGGTAGTGGCTTGATGGTGACATATTGTTGCATCTGTTGGAGGGGTCTGCTGTCTGTTTTACTTCTTGCTCCTTTTTTTGTAAATTACTGTATGCTTCTACTAGTGGAAAAGTAAACATATCATGTATGAGGTTCCTAAAGCAGTAGCTACATGTCTCCTTTGGTGGAATTCCTTTGTCTTCTGCAAATGGTGAAACATATTTAGCCCAGATGCTGGTAGTCAAAGACCTGAGTGGTGATCTGAAAACAGTAGTACGTCTTCATTGGCAAAACAGGAGAAATATATCCATCACTGTTTTCTGTTACTTATGCACCTCCTTTTATAGGTTCATCTAGCACAGGTCTTTCCACAATATATTACTTAGCTTCTGCACTTTTCCCTTACATATCATTACTCTATTCTTAGAGTTGGGGTGGTAGGGTCCAGTCATTCCCTGAAACCAATTCCTTCCTCCTTTTTTTATAAGTCTGGCCCCAAGAGCTGCTCTGCTGTAAACCCAGAGTCACAGCAGTTGCAGCTATTATGCCTCTATATCAGAATATTTATAATGTTAGGCAAACAAACTATGTTGTACAGCATGGATATCAAAGTTAGTATTTTAGCAGACACTTCCTTAAATGTGAGGGTGAATTCCACAGTCAGATTTCTGAGAGTCAACTTAATACTTTAGCAGTATCAGATGAAATAGTGGGCCCCAATGATATTAGAGGATTTTTTATCCAGGGCCGGATAAGGCAGTTTGGCAGGTGGTTCACCTTCAGAGGATTTACGACAGATTATTAAGAACTTAAAATTATTTGCTCCAATCTTCTCCCACATTCCAAAGACATGCAGTAGGTTGTCTAGATACTCTAAACTGGCCGTAGGTGTGAGTACACATATGCGGTAATGAAGAACAATGACAGCAGCGCTTGCCACCTGGCAGTGTAACCATTGTTACGAGATTCACTGTTGATGTGATGACCCAACCCTGTGTGCAAAATGGGAAAAATGGGATTATGGGTCGATAGATAAATTTGGGCATGGCTTGGCTGCAAAACTTGATGGACTGCCAATAGAAATGTGCATTCCCCACCATAACTGAATGCTTTTAACCATCTATAGCTTCTGCCAAGTGTTCCAGTGGTCAAACCTCCAGAATCATAGCAAACCCAAAACATAGCATGTATACCACTTACCCATTTGGATGTTGCCCTATATCTATCCTGAATGCAGACTCTAAAATTCACTTGGCTATTTGGGAAAGGGAGGGTCAGAAACCCTATGCAATATGTGACTGGGGCAGATCAGAGAACTACTTTCCACATAGGTAACTTAGCTACTGTGTGCAGTGGAATAGAAAACATTCTGAATAGGCCTTGTCAGCCATGGTTTCTCTGTTAATTTTAGAAATGAATGCAGAAAAAACCTTTGACCAGCTGTATTGAGATTACTTTTTGATAGACTTCAGGCATTCCATTTTTCTTATAATATGATTGAGGATTTCTCTGCCATATGGGAACCCTTATCCTTTACTGTGCCCTGGCTCCTGGGTGTCTAGTCATGTCCTTTTGAAACTGTGGCATCTGTCATGATTGCCCATTCTTCCCATCTTCAGTTAATTGGCAATAGAGTCATTCACCAATATGGTGATGTTCCTTATGAAAGACTGGTAAAACCAGTCTGTGGTCCATTCTGTAGGAAAATACATTTTGTTGCAGGTAACATTCTCATAGTCCTACCAAAATGTTCAAAGGAGGCATTTCAAGGTCATTTTGCATTGTTGCAGGGGTTTGACTAGTTATCCAACTTCATGATTAATACCTCTAGATATCTCAACTCTGTGGAGTGTGCTCTCCATCCATAGAGTTGAAACATCTAATCTGATGTCCTTTTCATTCTTCCTCATCTATGGTTTCAGATCTGTCTCAGATCTGACTCAGCTGCATCTTCAAGACTTTGGATCCAAATCTCGAGTTCCTCCCTTTCCCATAATGCACTACATTATCCTTAATGCTTCCAATTTAATTTGCCACCAACGTGGTAAGACAAAAGATTTTGAAATCTCAAGCAGTAAGAAAAATTAACTCTGTTTTATAAATCCTATATCTTTTTCCTTTCTGTATTCTCTTTTGGATAATTCCTCCCTCCCTCAATAGCACTGTGGCAATTTATTTCTGTTATTAGCTCTTACCCCCATTGACTCAGTTCCTGGTCAACAGTTATGTAGTTTGCTGGTTTCTCTCTTTGCTTAATCCATTGCTTTGCAGCTTGTTTTTCACTTGTAAACTTTTCTATGGTGATGTTTCCTTTTGTCACTTTGTTGGTGTTTCTCTGTTTGCTGGCTCTGCCTCTCGGCAGTTTACAGATTTTTGGGACTTGTCTTTTAATATCAAATCCTTTGTTCAGTGATATGTTCCTTCCCTATAGTTCAAGAGCCATTCTCTTGTGGCTGTATTGTTACATTCTCCATTCGCTAGTGTTTTCTCAGGTGCCTGGCACTCTGATAGCTTGCTGGTTCTTGACTACAGCTTCTTCATGCCTAGCTGTCTGAGTCCCGATCTGTGTGCCTGCTGTCCATGCTAGAGGGTCCAGACTTTTGTCTTATGATTTTTGCTCTGTTCCTAATGGGATTTTGTTTTTTCTTACAGGTTGCAGACAGGTCATTGGGGACTGAGGTGGGATAGCGATAGACTTTTCAGTCTCGGACTTCATACCCTTCATGACATGCATGTTAACTTGGAAGTGTTATTTTACCAGCTTCCTAAGATTGTGACTACAATGTTTGGCAGACTGGCATATGTTAATCTTTGTGCACGCGCCCTTCCAGACATGTAAGGTGAATCTGTTAGGGGCTCAACCCCCCTTAAAAAAACAAACAAAAAAAACCTAACAAAACAGAACTCTGAAGAGGATTTAGGATTCGATTTTCTTGGCTCCAAAGCTCCTTGGAGCTACTTCTGATCCCAAACTATCTGCGGATCTGAATGGTAGAGTCCTTGAAAACTATTTAATATTTGCTGCCAACAACATCAGGTCCTAAGCCTCCGATTTCAACTGATAGTTTTCAGTTGTCCAACTTCATTGGATCCTAAGCTCAATCCTAAATTCTGGATCTGACTGATACAGTTTTCAGTTGTCTGTCAGCTTCATCAGATCCTAAGCTCCAGATCCACAGGCTTCATCAGATCCTAAGCTCTGAATCTGACTGAATGGAGTCTCCCTCTCCAGGCAGAGAGCTTTACAGTTGCATCCCTTTAACAAAAGCTTTAAAAAAAAAAAAAACTTTCACCTCCAGCCCCCCCCCCCCCTTTCTGATCCAATCTAGTCAGACAATCCTCTCCTGATCCAATATAGCTCTTAACTGTCCAGTTTTTCACTGAAAGTACAGATTTATTTCTGGTTTAAGTGAGGCATTTATCTCTGTATAGATTACCTAGTTTTTCTTTTCTTTCCACTCTTTTAGCAGCTTTGTATCTTTTGCATTTTTTCTTAACAGTTGCTGTATTTTGTGTTAATATTGATCATTTTTCTTCCCAGCTTCTCCTTTTAATTCTACTTTCCATGGATCCCCACCAAGCCAAGTTTGATCTATTGGCCTGCAGTGCTGTTTAACAGAACCGGGCAACCTTGGGATGAGTGTTATTTTCAAAATATACAACAAGTATGTTTTATCCTCCAGACAAAATTAATTGCTAGCCCTTGTTTAATTTCTATTTTTAAGTAAAGCACTCCATCATGAACGTTAGCTTGCCCCCTCCCCATACTGTACTTCCTAACAGCAGTCTCCCTTTTCAAGCTGTTTCAACTATTTGAAAGCCCTGCTGTTTTTCTAGTATTACTAAACCCTCCTGTAACTTGTGGTCTTTTTAAATTCCGCATACTCCTGGTTACAAGTGTTTATTTTATTTCAAAAGAAAGGTATGCAAAACAAGTAAGTCCAAAGTACCTACTGATTTTCCTGATTGTTTCAGAACATTAGCTGCCCCCCCATTCGGTACTTCTAACTGCAATCTGTCTTTATATGCTGTACTATTTGCATGTTCTTTTGTTTTTCTACTTCTACTAAACCTTTTCTCTTATAAAGTCTTGTCTTCCTAATTTCCACATAACTCCTTGGTAAAATTGGCTTATTTTATTTCAGTAAGACAGGTATGCAAAACAAGCAAGTCAGAGTACCTACAGCCATTTTTTATTGTTTTTGTAGACTTGCATATCTGTGAAATCAGGGCCAGCCCTTTTCATCATACTATTGGCTATCCACCAATTTTCTGGTCTATTCTGATCCTCCCCTCCCCACAAGAACAACTGCAGCCTAATCAGGGCCAACTCTTTTCATTATAACCTATAAACCTACTGATAGTCTTCCTTCGTCTATTGCCCACTACGCTCCCCTCCCTGCCCCCAATTTCCACCCGCCCCCAGTGGTCCTACCTTTATTACAAATAGTAACCACTCCCACCCTTCAAACAACTTATAACATCACTACACCTATACTTCCTCCTACTTAGCTAATATGTACAGGCACACCATACCTATAGTCACTGCATGCACACTCCTTGCATACATCACATCTTACCAAACCTCCACCATTCCCGCACTCAACCACTACCACTGTACCACCACACACACCACCACTCATATCCCACCTCTACTCTACTACTCTCTCATCAGTTCAACAACCTTCCCAATACACCCTCTATACAGACTACAGACCAAAATACCTAAACTAAAAACAACCCCACAGCCTAACATAACCCTACCACCATAGATATTACCCACAGAACACAATCAAAAAACTTCCCTTATAAGCAAGCATATACAGAAATTGATAAAACTAATAATCCCATCCATATCCAATCTAGCACTCAGGGGAGAGATCCATCCTAATCCTGGTCCCTCAATCTCCAACCCCTCCCCTCATAATCAGATTAAAAACCACATCTTCTCCCAAATCACAGCTAATAGAAAGCCAACCGACCTCCTTCTGATATGCCTAAATATTAGAAGTATATACAACCAAGGTGCATGACTTCCATGCCACCATAGACTTCTACTCCCCTGATGTAGTGATCCTTACAGAAACGTGGTTAAAACCACATATTACTAATGAGCAAATCCTCCCTACCAGTTACAATACACTAAGAGTAGACTGACTAAACAAAAAAGGAGGTGGTATAGCTATAATATTTAAGCACCATCTAGACATCCAGATCTTAAAATTAGCAGCTCCCCAAATAGGTAAGGAAGAAATAATATATACCAACCTTAAAATAAACCAAAATAAAACCCTAAACATAATAGGTTGCTACTTCCCACCTGGCCACAACATCCCTCCACTTGAAATCCTCCTCAGCTGGACTACCCACTACCTACAAACAGAAGAAGAAGATAATGCCAACACCATGATATAAATAAAATCCAGTAAAACTTTATTCGAACAAAACTGCTAGTACTTAGACTTTCACCATAAGGCTTCATCAGGCAAGTGAATACAAAGATTACAATCATTTCATTTAAGTAATTTATCAAAATCACCTACCCCAAGAAACTTTAATTCTAGGACACTTCAACACTGACTGGCAATCCTGCTCTAGCAACCACCCAACCCATCATGTAAATCCTCATGGCTTCACCCAACTAGTCCAGTCACCTACTAGGATAAATAATTCCAACAAACACACTACCCTTGATAGGATACTAGTCAATAAGAGCCCCAGTCATATATAGCAGGCTGCTTATCTGACAGCCTCAGTGATCACTCCCCAACCATCCTACTAAGAAAACACCTTTATAAAGCAAAACCCATCATCTACCATCAAATACACAAAAAAACTAACTTCAATCCTCTCTCATTCAGCTCATCCCTAAAAGGCTGTAACTGGCAACCTCTAAAATACCTCAAACTAGATGACACAATTGACTAATTTAATAAAACATTCCTAAGCATCCTTAATTACCATGGCCCCATAAGACATTCCTGAACTAGAGCCCAACCATCCCCATGGCTACAAAAAAACACCAAGTCTGAAATGAAAAACAGGGATAAAGCCTGGGACAACTGGCGCAAAACCCCCTCTACTAGGCAAAAATTCCTAGAACTACACAATAGAACCAAAAAATGTATAAAACGGGACAAAATCCAATACTAACAGTCTGCCCTTACCTCTTTCCAACATAACCCCAAACAGTTCTGGTCCTCAATAAACTCCATCCTCCACCCAGGTAAAGTAAGTACACCCACTCCTAACTTAACTCACTCCTCTGAAAATATTGCTAATTCTTTCAACAATCACTTCACACAAACTGTACTATCACTAGCTAGACAACACAACCCCCCTATAAACCCACTCCATCAACTACAAATAACAATCTCCCCACTAGCTTCTCTTTCTCTCCTGTTCCTACCTCCAAAATAAAACAACTACTAACTAAACTTAAAACCACCAGATTAGCAGCAGACAACCTCCCAGGTGAATACATTCAACTTGCAGCTGACACTCTAGCCTACCCAGTATCACTCTTGATTAACAGATCTCTGTCAGAAAGTTATGTTCCCACACTATGGAAAGTCTCACACATAATTCCCCTACACAAAGGAGGCCCCTCCACAAATCTACCCAATTACCACCCCATAGATATTCTCTTGCCACTCTCCAAAATATTAGAGAGATGCATTCATTCTCAAGTCTCAGATCACCTCCTTGCTAACAACCCCCTCTCCAACACACAACACAGATTCCGACCTAACCATAGCACCACCACCACCACCTTACTCTCTTTCTCTAACATTATCCTACAAAATAAAAATGCAGGTTATCTCCCCTCAGTTATCTTCCTTGACCTCTCTAAAGCTTTCGACATGGTCACACACAAACAACTCTTCTCTCTTCTCAATAATCTATCCTTCTCTCAACCAGTCATCAACTGGTTTCAGTTACCTATCTGACCACCAACAAGCAGTTGTTTGGCAGGACGAACTATCCCCGCAACTACCAGTCTCCATAGGGGTTCCCGAAGCGTCCATCCTGGGACCCCTACTCTTCTCTATTTTCACCAATAAGCTAGCCTCAGCCACAACACATGGCACACTCATACAATATGCAGATGACTCAGCCATAATCTGCACAGCCCACTCCCTACCCGAACTGCAAAAAGTCACACAGGAAGCATTTTCTTCTATTGAAACTTGGTTATTCGATGCCCAACTAATACTCAGCCCAAACAAAACAAAATTACTAATCTTCCAACCTACCAAACTTACCCTAGACAGCTCTCACTTTAACATCACAGCAAAAGACAACACCACCATCCATCCTACAGAACACACCAAATTACTAGGAGTAGAAATAGACAATAAACTGAACTTTGACATTCACATTTCCATGACCATTAAAAAATGCACAAAAAACTAGGAGCATTATACAGAAATCAGCAACTACTTGCCAAAGCAGCTAAAATTTTGGTAGCAAATTCTCATCTTATCTTTGCCCTACTCTACGCCTCTCCAATATTTACTAACCTTAGACAATGCGACCTAAATAAGCTCGAAACTTGCTACAACAAAATCACCAAATTCGCCACAGGGGCCTCCTACCGTACTCACCACTGTCTCTCACTGGCAGAACTGGGCTGGCTAGAGCTACCCCACCTCCTTCAATGGTACCAACTCACACTCGCCCACAAACTAATAAACCAACCACTAAAAGTCCCATCCCTCAAGAATCTACCCCAACCCTACACAACCACGAGACCACTAAGATCCAGCCACAAAAGCCTCCTACAGGTTATGAGAGCCAATAACTCTGCTGGAGAAGCATTATTCTCCTGCACTATAGCCAAACTCTGGAACTCCCTCCCATCCTCAATTACCTCTGTAACTTCTTGCACCCACTTCAAATCCTTACTAAAATCACACTTAAAAACTTGCCAGATATGCCCTTGCAATCCCCCCTCTAATACCATACACCCACCCACCCATTACCTCTCTCAGCCCCCTAACAACCTACTCTTAGCAAGCTTGGCTACTCATGTTCCCAGCTAACTACCACATAATACTAACTTCTTCTACCAACAACTGCTAATGGCTGTTATGTACCTCAAAAACAGATTGTATCAATTGTTCACTGATGAATCTCAACTACATTTGTAACCATGTTTAGTATATGTCACCATATTTTAAAATTGTACTACATTATACAGCTGTTTTACATCTATGTTTTATTCTTGTCTTACTTCCTCAGCTGGACTAATGTTTATATTTAAATGCTATGTTTTTTAACTGTATAATGCAAGTAATACTTAATGTGGAGCTTTTCTCCCCGGACCTCCGCTGAAAACAGACCTGTGTCCAGTCGGACTCTCCCGGTCAACAAATGTAAATAAATTATAAATAAATAAATTTGCTGAGGAATGAAGTCACTAAATAATGGCATTCATCTAAGTTTCAGAATTAGTTGATTAGTAAATACATGATAAGGCAAATCCTGTTATTCTAGCAATTTTTTTATGTCTATAGGAGCAATATTTAAAAATCTGTTCCCCATTATTTTAGACTTTCTCCAGATTTCTTATGCTAAGAAACTGAGATGTACAGGACCCCACAAATACCTGCTTTCCTGGTCAGAGAGCTGGGTTATTCTCGGATCCGATACTGACTGAGCCAAACTATTGAACAGTATAGTTTTGTTGGATCCGAAGTATTCCTTGGATCCAAAATTCTGGCTGCTGGTTTCTTCCATGTACAGTTTCTCCCAGAGTGTCCAGAAATTCATTTGGTTTTAATCTGTTCTTATTAGAATTGTGCTTTTTTTTGGCAGACCACTGAAGCACTAATTGCCTTTCACCAGCTGATCCAGGTATTGCCTTTAGGAGACAAGTGGATGCGATTGTGTGATCTCTTGGATCACCAAGATTTTTATCTTACCCCTTCTTGGTGCAGGTATACTAATTAATTTTCTAATTCCCCCTATGTAAAATGTCAAGAATTTCTCTCCTCAGCCGATTACTTTGTCATCCAGTTACATATTTCCAATACACTGATACCCCATGTAGCTGAGAGCACCTTTCAACCAACTAGCCCTGACCCAACTGCCATCTAACATACTTGTATGATGCTACAATTCTACAGATACCGCCAGAATTAAACTTTTCTTCTCCCATTATTGTACATTTCCCTTTACCTCATGAAGAAAGAAAAGAAGAACGGGATCCTAAGGCCAATCCTAATTCAAACTGTTCTTAGTGAGCAGAAAGGAAGTCTAACGTTCCTGATGTTTTTACGCTGTATCTTTCCTGTTGCTTCTGCATATGGTCAAATTAATGTGCCCCCATACCATCCTGGGATGCATGACACATCATTAAATAGATAGGCATTCTAAAGTCATCTACCTTTCAGAATTGAGCTAGTCTTTACCCATTCTGTTCTTCCCCTCTATTCCCAATGCCCCCCACCCTCCTCCCAAGAATTTAGCCAAAATGAGATGGTTGGGTCAGCTCTCATGAGTCTAGAAGGGATCCCCTCTGTTTCTTTCTATACCATTGGTGTTTCTCACTGCTATCTCCAGATATCACCTTCTTCAAACATGGATTTAGTCATCTCTTGTGCATTCCTACACCCCTGGGCACTACAAGAAAAATAGCTAAATTAAAACCGCTATTCCCAACATGGATTCTGTTTGTTTCATAGCAAAATACCAGGCATACGATTTGCTATTCTTTTGTACATCCTCCTCTGCAGATTTATACTGGTTAGCCACTGATTTTGTCAGTTATTTCCATCATCTTAGTTGATCTACATAGATTCTCACTGCAAATCCTTTCTATAGACTCTCACCGTACAATGGTCTATCCCCTACCAGCCTCCAATTTCTCTCTCAACATATGCCCAATTTTTACTAAGGTTATACTTACTGATGGACCTAGTCAGAGGACATGTTTTTGCTGACTAAGCTGTTCTCTAATCCCCCTCTGTTACCTACAGTAGCTGCTAATGCTCTGCAACTATGTTTCAGGTGCATATTGAGTAAAGAATAGTCCAACAACATGGTTTCCCCTTGGATATTAAATGACTTATTCTCTCCTATACAATAGTAGTTCTTCTATGCTGCAAGTCTTACAGCCCCCCCCCATCCCCTTCATTGGAAATTATGGCAGCACATACTCTTCACTCTGATCCTCTTTTCCAGAGAAGTCTCAGAGAAATGTTCTGTTTCATATCGGTCCCTTGGGCATATATCCTGCACACATATCCTTACCTACCATTGATCCCACAGTCTCTGCACAAATCCAGAAGGCCTACACCTCTACAATCCTCTCTGTCCTCTTCTGACCTTGTTACTTTTTGGCTTCAATCTTTTTGTACAATCTCTAATATCCTTCTAGAATTTCAGAGTACCATCTGGATCTCCCTTCTCTCCTTTAGTAGATCTAATATCTCAGTCTCCATAATTACCACCTAAATACATGGTTTATCCAATTCCACAGATTATGTGATGAACCCGTCTCACTTTCCCCTACTCATGAGAGATACCTCTTCTACGGACCTCATGGTTATTATTCAGGAACTGACAAAATAAATTGAACCGGTGAGCAATCTTGATGTCAAAATACTTTCAGTAGCTATTAAATTGGCATGAAGTTTTTCACAACTTATACCTTGTATGCCAAGCCTACTTATATCTGCCTGAATTCCCTATTTAAGTATGTCTTCAACTTATCAGCACCAGTCAGTACAGAATGTTTCATCAGCTTTTTTGTGTTCATTCCTACTAGCTGTTTAGGTCAACCATTTGCCATTATTACCCTGGTCAAATAGGTTACTGACTTTATTTCACTGTTTTTACTCCCAAAAATATTTGCAATTCTCTTCTGCCTTTTCCTCCAGAAATCCTGTTGATGAAAATGTTTTTGCTGCAGCCACCTGTTCAAGACTCCAACTTTCCTTACACAACTTTTATCCATGTTATATGTGCTACAGTTATTTAGTCAGAGACTTGTATCTTCGTGACAAATTTCATTTTGGGCATTGTCTCCAAAAAAAGAGCTCCCTTGGTTTGACAGTGCTGTGGCATATCCTCCTTTAAGGTCCTCCCAAGAATTACATTGCTGGGGATTCTAACCCATAGGTGAGGAAGAATGAAAAGGACAACATCAGATAAAAAGTTATGTACTTACCATAATGTTCCATCTGTGTTGTCCATTTTCATTCTTCCTCAAGTTCCCTCCTAGCCATCCCTTTGCCTTTTTTTTTATAAGGATTTTAGATGATATAGGAACTTTCATGTTCCTAGTGAGCTTTGTTTTAATCTTAATCCTTTTTTCTTTTTCTGCCCTGGCTCTATTCATTAGTAGGCAGTAGGCAGTGAACTTGATCTGAGGAGTTAGGGATAGTGTAGTGCATTATAGGAAAGGGAGGAGCTCAAGATTAGGATCCAAAGTCTTGAAGATGTGGCCGAGTCAGATCCAAAACCATAGTTGAGGAAGAATGAAAATGGACAGCACAGATAGAACATTATGGTAAGTACATAACTTATTTTTCTCATGACAGTGGTCTATTCCTAGTGTATTGTAGTTGGGCCAAACTGGATCCTCTGTTAGAAAAAACTAAGTCCTTTCCTAAGGGAAAAATAAAAAAAAAAATGAGGACACTTAGGACAAATATAATCAGTATTACAAGGACAGAATGTCTTCTGCAAATCAGTGAATTCCCTCTGTGAAAATGATCCTAGTCCTAAAGATGTTTTATACATGACATTCTACCACTGTACATGCCAATATAGATATTTTTTTATTGTCAGTAGAGTATGTTGTCAAATGTAATAGCCAAGAATAAGAGTTGGGGAGTATCCATTTCCCTGCCTGGAGAACCTATGTCCTTGTATATAGGCTGCATACTTTAGCCATGTATATACTACTACTTGAGGCAATATAAGATATGCACTATAGAACCATATTGATGTGATAAGCACGTGAAGAGAAGTTTTAGAGAGATTCTTTTATTTTAGTTAACTTTTCCTGAGAAACCAATATTTGATAATTTAAGGGGCTTCTCTATGATAAGATAGTTGCTTTATCCTGTGGTATCTGGAAAAGGTGCTACTGGAAGTATAAAAAAATTACATTTTGGACTATTTCTGTTATGGTTGCAAAACTTTAACAGGTTGAGGCTTTCATAAATTTAATTCTTCCTAAGAAGATGATATATGTCTAGGACAAATATTTATATCTGAATAAGTAATTCCTTTCAAGCAGCTTTTCAGCACTGTGTCTTCTCAGTTCATCTGGCTATTTTATAACTGTCTCTATTCAGATGTTTAACTTCTACAGTCATTAGAAGGAACAGGGTCCAGCTTTAGGCTGCATGTATGCCCCCCCACCCCTTGATGGCATTATGGTAATATCTTCAATACAGTTAGAATGCAAATACTTAGATTTATTTATATATTTATATGATAATTAAGATGCAGCTCTGTAGTAGAAGGACAGAGTCTTTTTTTAACACCTTTATTGAATTATCACTTGACTATGACCTAGTTGACTGAGGTTCAGTTAGTGGCACTGAAAGAAAAGAGATCAGATGAGTGATGAATGAATGGATGGTGCATGCTACTCTATTTCACAAGGGAGGGTGTGGCATGTGTATCCCTTGGAAAACTTAAGACAAATACGAAGCGCTTAAAAATGGGCATGGCTTCAAGAGTTCTTGGACTTCAAGTAGAAATATACATTTCCTACCCCAAAGGAATGCTTTTAAGCATCTATTAATTCTGGCTTTTTTTTTCCATGTCAGTCCCCAAGCATAGCATGTATACATAGTACCCATTTGGATGTTGCCATATATCTGTCTTGAATGACTACTATAAACTTGGATGTTTGGAAGAGGGACAGTCAGGAACTCAATTGTTATTTGTCTTTCGGCTTTTCCCAGTTAGGGGTCGCCACAGCGGAACTCCGGTCAGCTAATGATTGGCAGTAGATTTTCACGAACGCCGAGGTGCCTGCTCAACGTCCAACCTTCAATGAAGGCACGCCCATTTATGCATGTCTTTCGAGTGCCACCCAACCGTGGGGAGGACATGCAGACTCCACACTGAAGGCACTCCCCGCACTCCAGCTGAGAATTGAACGGGAGAACCTCTTGTTGTGAGGCAACAAGGCTACCATGGCTAAGCACAGTCAGGAATTCAATGCAATATGTTTATTTACCTGGTAGTCACCTGAAGAGTCAGGACCCAAACTGGTGACTCCTGGAATGTGGATACTGAATGGTCAGCAATCTGTACTTGCATATAATAAGGCAGAGGGTACCACTTCTCAGAGGTTTCCTTTTCTCTGAGGTATAGTGATGTCTGAGTTGGTACATATCAGCTCAGTGTTGTAGGGGGTTACTCCCCTGCAAAAGAAGTTTAAAGAACAAAAGCAATATCCGATGCTGCTCTTTTCCTGCATTTTCCATTTTTTTTTTTTGCTTGTAAGGTCTCTGCATTTCAAGTCCTGACATTTCAATTGGGAGCAGACATTACAATATGTCATCTGGGCCATAAGTGCAATTTTTACACATTTTCAGTAGTTAAAGCCCTGATGTGGGTCGGGGCTTGTATTGAGATGCAGCTTATAAGGTATCTGGGCTTTGATTATGTTGCATGCAGGGGCATAGCAAGCAATCCCATGGCCTATTGCAGGCCAATCCCTTCAGTGTGTTCTGGGCATGTGCTATGGGAGTTTAAGGCAGGGAATACAAAACCCCATTCCCCTGTGCAACTGATGGTGCTGTTCATCTGTTCTTCACTAGCAAAGAACGAATGAGCCACAGGGCTGTTGCCATTAGGAGATGAATAGATCAATGGGGTAGATGAGAGGGACAGCTGATGGTTATTGAAGCATAGATAAAAAAATTTCATATAGTATGGCTGCACATATTTCCACACCTAATGAGTTCTGGCTCTGCTTCAGCCACATCTCTGTGCACTGCTGCTTCCTTACTGAATGTTGTAGCACAGAGATTATTCCATTTCTTTTTCCTATCCCTGTGGAGGCTCTACTTAATGTTTTCAGGTGTCCCTGCTCATTGCTGGACATGCCCACCAGAGGTAGTTAGAAACTGATTACATTAGGTCAATGTTGTATGATGTTCCCTTCTCTAATTATATTTCCTTTTTGTAGGCCCATTCATTTTGGGAAATCGTTATAGAGGCTAGAAATTATATCACAGGATTTTGGGGAAAAAATTATATTCCTTTGGTTCAGGACTGGCAAAAGTTAACAGGGGCTTTTGCATTAAATTAATTTCTATGTAAGTGGAGTAAGTCTTTTTCCAGATTGGCAAATTCTTTGTTAGGATCATATGTTGAGTTCTTTGTTTGTAATTAACCATCTCACTGAGTCTTTCTGTTGGCTTAGATCTTCACAATATTGTGCCCAGCATCTTATTTTATTTAGATCTGCAGTATGCTGGTTATTTTCAAGTTATGTTATATATACCTAAATGGGGTATGTACTTTTCTTTGTTACCCCCCCACCCCCACCCAAGTCTGTTTATTTATTTCACATTTATAAAAGGTTAAACAATTATAATGTTGATTCTGAAAATCTGAAAGACATGACTCTCTAAGCAGTCATTTTGATGGAAACTAACATCCTGTCAGCAGATGATCTGGGTTTTCAGACAAGTGCACTATAAACTCGAGTTGACTATATTTTGTATGGCTTAATGTCTGCCATACTAGTGTCCTATTGCAGGAATTCTACCTTATGTTTGGCAATGGCAGCCATTCACTAAGTCAACTATCTAGATATGTGCTTAAATAGATTTGCATTAAATGAAGTGTTTGACACAACCATGGTGCAGTTTTATGAAATGTTAGTTATTCATAGAATTTATAGCATATTTAAACTTTAGCTCCCTACCAGTGACCTTATAGTTTCTCATATTTATGTTGCAAATGAGCATATAGTCCCAAAAAGACACCTTTGTGTGTCTATATCCTGCATTTTCTATAATTCGTACTGGAACCCCCTTAACCCCAATAAATTGTTGCATAAGACTATAAAAGTGATTTTGAAGGTTGGTTATCTCCCATTTACAATTAGTAATAAAACTATAAATTGCAGAAAGTATACTGTGGTCTTAAGCATAGTATGGTGTGTTTCTCTCTGCTATGTGATGAAAAGCATGCCTATATTAAAGGTTACATGTTACATTTTATTTCTTTTGGATTTGATATTGGAGTGTGACCTGCAGGACTGGAGGTGATATGGAGTCATACTGTCACACTGATACCATGAGCAACAAAAAAAAAAAAGTCACACTGGGACTAGATGTTAGATGTGCCAAATTTGTAGATAACTTCAGAAAGGTATGTTAAACGTTCTGGGAAAAAACAGAAATCTAAAATGAGTATTTCTTCAGACAACAATAATATTTTCCGTTGCAGATGTGTAAAAATGCAAAGTTACTCATAGAATGTTTTATTTCCGTTCAGAACACTAAATCCACAAAACAAGATTTATATTACATAATTAAAATGACACTATACCTAAGAGGCCATTGCTGTCACCAGCTGAGTAATATTAAGCATTATAAGGCCTGCTGAATTATTGACCGAGAGTTCAAAGGTCACAGAATGAAACTGGATATCAACTAGTGAAATGTTGAAAATGTAAAATTGATTGATGATTTCAACTTTCTCTATCATCTTAACATTGGTTCCTCACATTTTTCTTCCCACTGTTACTTGTCTGTAGTGCAGCTGTGTATGTCATTGCTGTGTATGCTGCCTCTAATTTGGATCAATTATATTTCCTCTCATTATACTTTTAAAAGGTTCTTCAGTTCCTACAGCAAATATGCTGAGAAAATAAACCTGGTTCTGTTATGTTGTTGCAATTGCTTGCAGCAACTGAATTGCTAAAATGTTTCTGGTATCTGATTCAGTGTATCCTCTACATTTCCTTCACTTTGTTGTTCACAGGAACATCTTATTGGTGACTCCAGATATGCCCTGAGCCATGGCGCATGCCACTGATATGGAACCCCAAAAAGCATTGCTGAAGACTTTCAACTCCACACTGACACAGAGCTGCAGCATCTTTGGGCATATGCTAAAATTGTTGAAGGCCTCTTCCACTACATAGATCCCTCATTGACAAACTGCAGTATGCTCTGGAGTCCTGAAGCAAAGCATCTGCTGTCTGTGTAATGCTGCACAGCATGGCGTTCCACAGACAGCTAGAGAAAGGTGATGTGCACTGGAATACCACTCAGACAATGTGACAGAATATTCTAGTTGAGAAGCTGTTAAAGAAACTGGCTCCAGGGCAAGACAATGAAAGGCAGTGACAGAAATAGTGCACTACTGCACTGGCAAAGAGGTGATGTATGTTATGGACTAGAATGTGCACAAAGTTTAAAACTGATTATCTAGTACTATACCCAGGCTACACTCTACTATGTGCTGCCTGGGTACTCAGTGCTTAAGACATTATCTAGCCCATGTAACACAGCAATGAGGGCAGGGCACAGCTGTCATCTTCTGAACAAATGCTGCAGGGCACAGTGTCAGGGTTATGCAATGGGCACATTAGTAGAAGGGAGTATATTCCATTGCTGGGTGTTGGTGGAACTGAATGTACTGTGCAGTGAGGGAGAGTAGTGTTTCCTAAGTGTGGTAAGTGGCTAGATGTTGTGGGTACTTAGTTCCAGGGGGCAGAACTGCTGCACATGTTATTGAGCTGTGTGGTGATGACTATGACAGGTACTGCTGGACCTCAGTTGGGAAGGATGCTGACTGTGAATATCCTCAGCCATGTATGTGTCCCTTCCAAGGAATGCCACCAGCTTCAACACCTATTGGCAAGGATGATGATGAACTTGCATGATTGTGACCCCCCACCCCCATCAATCCTATATACATGACTGACATTTAGACTATGTATGGTCAGCCATGCCATAACAGGCTCACCACTGATAGGTAGTATGATGCTGGCAGCAGTTCATGACCTTAATTCATTTGTCCTTTGTGATGTATCCAGAGTGGACAGAAAGGAGCAGCTGCCATGGGAAGAGTGTCAGCTCTGATATGATGAGGGTTATGGCTACACAGTGGCAAGAGAGGCACCAAGATGCCTGTCAGCATGCTGATCCTAATTAGTTGATATAGAATTAGCACACCATTTTGTACATTATCATTCAGGTAACATACTAACACAGTAATCTCTGCCATGGGAGCGGTGTCATCCATAAATGCCTTGCTGATTCCCCTGCACATTGTTGTGTAATTCCTACTATGAAATGCAATTCAGCCAATCAGTGAGTGGGAGCCATGGCATTGATTGTTCATGGGCCCCTGCTCCTGACTGGTATTCTTATGCTCTTTGGTGGTGCCACTACTACCGGTGGTATATGAGCAGGGGATGAGGGTGCTCCCCATGTCAGGCTTTCAAGCATGAACTTTCCTTTCCTACATGCTTGTGGTGTATGTGGCACCCCCCCATATTAGTGAAAGTGTGGACACCACTTCCAGACACTGGTCTGGATCTTTGCAGTGGCACATAGAATTATTAGTTAACCTGCAAAAACGTGTAATGCTGACTTTTTATGGCCACCAACAGTACTGTCATCCATAACCAGATCATCTCTCACACACATTTCTGGAGGACCCACTTTGTCTTGTCAGTGCTGAGTATTCACATGCCATAATCACAGACAGTCTAAATTAACACTTGAATATTGGCTTGGGAGAACTTCTCTAGCTGCTTTGGCTGATTTATGGTCATGTATGCTCCTTTTACTGGTGGACAGAGTTAGTGAGTGGGTACACCTATGCAGCATCTGCTCTACTGTTCTTGCACCCATGCCACAGTGGCAACTGCAAAAAGTGAAATCTCTGCCATACCCCAGTATTACAGGCCATGTTATCTGTCTACAATTACCTATGCTCAAAAGCACAAGTGACATGTGCCCCATATACTACTCACGGCCAGTATCAGTTATCAAGTCTGCCCCCCCTACCCCATCCACTACGCACCATTCCTGAACCATTGTTGCAGTGTGTCTCATTACAACACATCCCTCTCTGGCTGAGCCACCCTACCAAGGTACATACTCTTCCTCTTACTGCCCCCCAGCCATACATCTGAAGGGTTTGCAATGCCTGGAACTGTGCTCTGTCTGCATTCCTTCATCATTTCTACACTCCCTGTGCCCCCCACCCACATTAGCAGGTTGCTGTGGAGCAGCCACCCACACATAAAGAATGTCACACCTATTGAGTCTTCCTCCCAACTTTCCACTAGCCAGCTGTCCCTTATTAAAGCAGAAGCAGAATGCCCCTGCATTTTCCAAGCCAGTGGAAAAGTTCTCTCCAAAGAGACACTCACTATACATGTAAAACATAAACAGCAGGATGAAAAACATAATGACAGCGGTTGTTTATATTGTGCTATTTTGAGACTTGTGACACAGCAGTAATGCTAACAAAGCAATATAATTGTGTCTGAATCACTCAATTTGCATATTACTCACAGCCAGTGTCAGATATCGTCTGCCTCCCCCATCCCATCCTGTCTGTCAATGTATCCTGTGTATGCATACCATATACAAAGCCCCAGATTGTGTTATGCAGCCTAGGCCTACCTGTACACACACATTATAGAATGAAAAGTGGCTTGCTCATGTCTGGGCGGTTCCAAGACATCAGTGAGGCCACAGTCTTCCCAACATATACTCCATGGAGTATAAGGACATTGTGGCATCTCAGTGCATTTGCAAGCTGCTGTACATTAAAATGATATGGAGAGAGACAATATATGTAGGCAGCATGCCTGTAATCCTGCCATCGTGTATGTCTGTTGTTGTACTGTCACACTTCCTGTTGATGTGCATCATGTGGTTTCTGCAATGTGCATCACTGCAGATCTGTTACCATTTTTCCTCTAGGTATCAACCCTTCAAGTGGACTTTTCCTCTGAAAGGACTGACATTGAAAGGGTTCCTGTATAGTGCAGGACAGAGTCAAAAATCTTTTTCCACATATTGCATCAGTTACTACTATCTGCAACTGCCAGGATACACCTGCAAGGACCACCAGTAAAAGGGCTAGGGCTATGTGTAATGCCACAGCCATAACCTGCTCTGGTGAGCAGTGCTAAAATCATTAAAATTATCAGTGGTTGCGGGTCTATATTATATTATCGAAAGTTTAATTCAGCAAATGCTCACATGAGCAAAAACACTGGAAATCGAAAGGGTGTTTGTGGGGTCGTGGTACAGTGAGGAGTGGGATATTTGCCCTTTCTTCACTGTGGTGCAATCTTGGAGTTGGAATATATAGTTAGTGGGGGAGCGAAGCCTCCCACAATAAGAAGCTTGATTTCAAGAGTTTTCACTCATGTGAGCATTCGCTGAATTAAACTTTCGATAATATAATATAGACCCAGTAGTGGCACCATGCTGACTTTCTACACCAATGGGAACAAGAGGTTAAGGAGAGGCAGATAGAGCTCATCAGTAAGTATGGCTACCACCTGGTATTGCGTATACATGAGAAGGCATGCTGGTACAGCTATATACACTATTGTGTATTGAGATGTTCTATTTTTTTTCCTTCTTTCCTGTTTTGTCTCTTTTGCAAGTCCTAGCGAGAAAGAGAAAAATCAGTTGATACAATAAAATGAGGTGTGACTGCTTGTTCCAGAGTCAGTGTGTGTATATGGGATCGGCATTATACATACCTATCTTAGACACCTGCTTCACTGCCATGTTCACATTGCTGCTAATTAGTTTTGCCAAAGCTTTAAAATTTTGCTTTGCTTTGCATCATACACCTTGTAACTGCAAGTGGAATTATTCTATTCTCCGTGCTACTGAGAGGTCTTCCCAACAGTGCCAAGTTAATATAGACTGGAGTGATGGCAGGTGTGCCACCATCATCATGGGTGTCAATGCTTTGGTACACGTGTAGTTGTCCTCATTCAGCTCCACATCCTTATTCATCCATCGGATCAGTCATGCACAATTAACTTATCAGCCTCTTGAGTCAATGTTACACTTTTCCATTGTCCATACCTTTGTCAGTTATACCTGGCATATCATGGGTAAGCAAATGTCGGGCTGGAAGGTGACGCTCCATGGTGGCTACCATATGTCAAGCTGCAGTATTACTGAAAGGTTTAGTTCTCATATGTGTATTCATTTTGATATTCTGAGATGGAGTATACATGAGATGGTCCCACCTAGTGCTATGTAGCTAGACACTTGCCAGTCTGTGAACGTATCCTGTGCCTAATATAGGGTTGTGCACTGCATTTATTCAAGAGGTTGTTTCTCTCCCGCTTCACTGCCCCTTGCAAAAACACTTGTTGACACTCATGCATTTTACAGTGTCCTACATATGGGTGACTAATTAGCTGCCATCTAGTCCTACCCTTTATGGCATACACAGTTCTGCAGTAAACCTGCATCAGGCTGTTATACTGCTTCTGTTTTTCTACTGAATGGTTACCTGCATGTTACTTCTTAAGGGATGTACTGTCAACCAGCATATGATTTTCTGTTTACCACACTCATCTTCTTTCTTTTTTCATTGTTGTTTGTTCTTTGCTTGGTTTCTCTCCATTTACTTTTGGATTTTATGCAGGCATGGTCATGGTAGTTAATGTGTCACTGCAGCCACTGTGCTATGCACCTGTCTTGCCTTCATCTGCTGGGTCCCCAGATGTCTCCAGGCTTGGTTCTGTCCATGATGACAATGGTCATCCTGTGGAAGGTGACCTGGAGGACTCAAAAGTACCTTCTCTTGGTGCTTATCTAGCAAGGAGAATAGGTTCCCCATTGGTGGGCATTACTGGAGGGGGTCACCCTGTTACCTGTCAGGAGGTGGAAAGGCCTGGTGATGGCTTTGGTAGAATGGTGACTGGACACCCACACTGGCTACCTGGAGCATATTCTGATGCAATACCTCTGGACCTGCAATGGTTGGGCCCAGCCATGAGTACAGACATGGAGGTGACTCATTTTTTGGCTGGGTGAGGCATTGTGTAGCTTGGCAATCTGCCATAACCTCATCTTTTCTCCTTCATGGTGTTCCCTAGCCTCATGTGTCAATTCCCTTTTTGTAGTTGAATTCTCCACGTTTTATTTATTTGCCATTTGTTAACCGGGTTAGTCTGGCTGGGCAGATGCCCTTTTTCAGCAGAGACCCGAGGAGAAAAGCTCCAGATAAAAAGATTACAATTCATTACAACACAGCAATACAGATAAAAACAATAATATAAAATGTGAACCTTATTTGTTTTCAACATTCATTACAAAGATACATTTAGTACCACTTATCTTCTCTTTATCTCCTCTGTGAGCCACCCATTTGTGCCAGCACTTCTCCTGTCGATCTGTCTTTTGTGTTGGTTCATTTGCCCCTGCTGACATCCCTTTTCTCTTCTTCCTTTCCACACCTTCCTCATTCTTCCTTCTCCTCTCCCTTTCTTGATGTAAGAAAGTGAGCACCTGCCCAACAAAAACATGATTTTCCCTCCTCCTTATCCCTTGCCTTCTTTCTGTTCTCTGCTTGCTCTTCCTCTTTCTTCTTGTCCTGTACATCTCTTTCCTGGCCTTGTATGATATAAGCACAGTAGACATTGCTGTATTGTCCTCAGCATGGTGTCTACTGTGTATGCCTTTCTGCAACTCATTCTCTTTTCAACAGAAAAGCGGCTATTTATTCCTTTCCAGTTGCAAAACATCAGCCATACTTAATCAGCGCTATATGGCCTCATTAGCAATATTCTGAATCCTTTTAATTTGTCAGCATTTAATTCTGTTCTTTCAGTTGCTTATGTTAGACCCATATGAACAGCTTATGTTGAGCTTACAGTTGTGGTCTACTTCACAACTGATAGTCTCTTCTTTATTATTTAGCTTTTAATTCTTAAAACTCTAGTATTGATGAGGTTTTGTTTCTTTTTATTTAAAGGTTAAGCTGAAAGCATTATGTTTGATTGCTTCCTAAGCTACTGATGCACAGCTTTGTATGCTGTTTTTGTCATTCTCATGATTACTCATTTTTGTACAATCCATTTTCATTACTGCAAACGTATGACATACTTTCACTGCAAAAGGTTGCCTAGTTCAGTGAAACAAACATTAAAAAAAAAAGATAAAACTATGTCCAGGAATGTCTGAAAGAATTTAATGATTCTGTAATGAAAAAACACACATAAATGTAAACCTTTACAGTAAACAGTAAGCAGTCAAGAAACATTTTCCAGGTTCCACTGCAGCGAGCATGACATCAGCTTCAGTACAAAACAGTATAGGACTTTATACACAATGCAGGTGCTTAGCCCATTTCATGAATTTTCATTACTGATGCACCAAAGAACACTATCTTTTGGTGTTGTATACAAATAGATAGACGAGGGAGAGATGTTGATTAAAATAGGCAGATTTGTTTCCTCTGCCCAAGTTCAGGGTTTCTAATTCTACCTTGCAGTTCTGCAAATTGCTCAGTAGGTGTCAATACAGGGCTGATCTAACATAAGACACCTTTGCCATGAAAGCACCTTCTTTCATTAGGAGAAACTGTCAATTATTTTTCACTTTTTATACAGTGGTAGTACTCTGATCAGATTCATTATTGGTGATAATTTAATATGCAAGGAGACTGCTGTTACAAAATGAGCTTTGGGAACAGCAGAGATGCAGATGATAGAGCAGGGTGTTCCTTGGGAAAGAAACTTACAAAGGCTGGCAAAATAATGATTTAGTTTGTATCAAGAAGTGCTATTGTGGAATAAATCAATCATTTTTTTATTAGTACCAGAATACAGTCCATGATTACCAACTCCCATCTAATACCTGGCAAGTTTATCACAAAAGAAAATCACTTTCAAGCAAAATATATTTAATATGTTAGAAAATAGGTATCAGAATGATATATACTACACTCTTCTGCTACATAAAAGTCAGCTTAACCTTTAAATAAAAAAAAAAAAAAAAACAGGATTAGTAATGTGGTAATGTATCTGGCTTCCTAAACAATAGTCAAGGATAAAGTTATCAAAGTGTGTTGGACCCTTGTCCCTTTGAGATAGCTGATGCTTGCCTGGATATGATAGGCCCAGTGATGTATCAGATATTGGTGCCTTCCTTGAGGTCTGGATTTTTTGCAAATGGTGGTGCAGTGGTTAGCATTGCGCCTCACAGCAAGAGGTTCTCCTGTTCAATCCTCGGCTGGGGTGCCTTCCGTGCGGAGTCTGCATGTCCTCTCTGTGGTCGCGTGGGTTTCCTCCGGGTGCTCCAATTTCCTCCCACATCCCAAAGACATGCTGTAGGTGGATTGGACACACTAAAATTGGCCCTAGGTGTGAGTGTGTGCATGTAGATGTGCCTTCTGTGGAAGGTTGGGTGCCAGGCTGACAACTCGACACTGTAAAACTCCACTGCCAATCATGAGCGGACAAGGTGGTCCGCTGTGGCGACCCCTAACTGGGAAAAAGCCGAAAGAAGAAGTTTTGAGGGAAGCTTTTGTTATCCCAATCCTCAGGAAGTCATGCTTGAACCCTAGTGATTTTGATAATGTATGCACAATGCTAAATCTTCCTGTTCTGGGGAAGACTATGAAGAAAACTGTCTATGCCCAGATTGATTCTTATCTTATAGTTAAAGGACTTGTGACTCCAAATCAATCAGATATTTGCACTTGCCACAGTACTGAGGCCAACCTAATCAGAATAGCAAGCAATCTTGTGATGGCCAAAGATCGGTGGTGGTCTATTCTAGACCTACTGTGTCTCTGCTGTATTTGATATGGTTAAATGTAGGATCCTAACTCAGCACTTGCAGTCTTACTGTGCCTTGGATTCATGTCGATCCATCAAATGCAGTTTTGAAAAATGCAAATAAAACTAAACCAGTTTGCCGAAACCACTTTTAATGAACACTGCAACAACTTACTTTTTTGCAGGGGCAAGACTTCATGTACTCCCACACCCCATAGAATTATATTTACTAATGCCAAGGATGCAAAACAGTGTGTGTGTGTGTGGGGGGGGGGGGGTTAATCTCCTCTTTCATCAAAGGTGGTTTTAGCAAACCAGCTTCGGTTTCTTTGCATTCTTTGAAATCTCCTTTAACAGATTGACATGCTCCCCTGTGCCTTGTTCTCTCTGGTTTTTGAGTGGTTTGCCTTCTACTACTCTGGTTGCACTAGACAGCTATATTGAGATTAATCCCTTCTAACCCATAATCATGAGGTGTTCAATACCACAAAGGTCAGTTTTGGGTCTCTGCTTTTCATATTGTTAATGTTTCCATTAGGGACCTTGTCAGAGGGAAAGGTTTAGCATACCATTTGTATGCAGATTACAACCTCCTTTCTTCTCCCTTCATTTGGACAAAATGGTGAGAATGTATTTTCTTGTCTATGATCTGGATGATATTCAGCCATGGTGGTGCAGCGTTAGCATTGTTGCCTCACAGCAAGAGGTTCTCCTGTTCGATTCTCGGCTGGAGCGCCTTCTGTGCGGAGTCTGCATGTCCTCCCCGTGGTCAAGTGGTGTTTGAAAGACATGCGTAGAATGGGCGTGCCTTCGCTGAAGGTTGGGCGTTGAGCTGGAACCTCGGTACCCGTAAAAAATCTACTGCCAGTCATTAGCGGACCAGAGTTTCGCTGCGGCGACCCCTAACTGGGAAAAGCCAAAAGAAGAACAACATGATCTGGATGATATTCACTAAGGACTTATTGTTAATTATTTGAAACTCAGCACTTCCAAACCTGAGGCTATTGGCAGCTCATGTGACTGATTAATTTCCTTTTTCATCTTTTATATTGGTGACAGACTTTGAATTTTTGACATTCCAGAAGCAGGTATCAGCCATGGTCAAATCATCTTGTTTTCTTCCTCCTTTGAAATATCTTCAGGACTGTGTACCTTATAACTCAAGAAGATCTCTTGTAGCTGTTCATGCTCTGGTCTTATCCCACCTTGATTATTCTAACACCTCATATACCTTGTCTCTTCCTGACACTGAAAGTGATCATCAATAGCTAGTACAAAATTCTGCAGCCATACAATTTATTGGTTCACCATATCAGTAGCATATGAAAGACACTCTGTGGAGCATACACGGACTTCCCTTCTGTTATTTTGTCATCTTTAAAATCTTGGAGTTGGACTACCACTATCAATGTGGGTAACTCAACTGTTGAAATGCATTCCTTCATATTGGCCTCCCTGGAATCTATATTCAGTCTCCCAGAGGCTGCTAGCTGTTCCCCAGGTACATTTGGAAATATATGGTTCCCCTTTGTTATCAAGCACTGGACCTTTTAAAAGGAATTAATTCATACCAAAGTCCAGTATGGACTGAAGAAATGCTTCCAGGAGGAAACTAAAATCATTTTGTTTCTGTTTCAATAACAATTCAAATACATGAATTATTATATACTTGCTCCTATTTATCTGTTACCTTTTTTGAAGTATTGTTTGGTTATTTTTTTTATTTTATTTCTAAATCAAGTAGTTGTAATTGTCAGATATACTCTAACCACTACTTAAAATGTATTTTCTACCTTAAACTTTTGGACTAAGATCTTTAGCAGCTTTTTATTTATCACAGCTTCCAAACCATTTCATGTAAAATCTGAAATGTCTTTTTATTGTACATAGTGAGTTATTCTAATGTTATGCACAAACCTCCTATATTCTGTAAACTGTTCCAGTCCACACTGGATTCCAGTCCACATTGGACTGTATACTAAATTTAAGTCTTGTCTTGACTTACTTTTTCTCTGTGCTGAATTGTAGCCAGCAAGCTGGCAAAGAAAATGTCTATCAAGATGAGTGCACTAAGGTACACATTAAAAACAAACAAACTTGCCTCCAATGAGGCTTTGGGAATCTTCTGTGTTCAACTTTGCCTTGTTTCATTAAATCCCTTAAGATCTATTATTCATGTTGACATGTGGTGGTCATTTTTCTATTAATGGCTACAGCTCTTAAGTACATTTTTTGAAGAGTTCTTCGTGTTTGTGTACTTTGCTTTTAACTACTGTGTACCTTATGTATTTTGTTTGATTGTATGTAGTATTTTTATGTGGTCTAGTTTTATCATGTTGTTACAAGTGCATTGTTACTAAAGTACTATAACAAAATTGAAGCTGATGTTGAAAGTAAGCTTTTTACTTCCTAATCGCCCCAAGCTTCATCAGTCTGCCCTTGCTGGTATCTTTTACGCAGCACAAGACAGGGAGAGACAAAAATCTTGCCCTTCTTGATCAACATACTAATTCCTACAGTAGGTGGCCACCTACTTCTTGAATCCTTACAAGCATATCTGTAGCTGGCAGATGGAGGACCTGGCATAATAGATGGAAACCCATAACTACTGATACAAAGCATATATAATCAGTGTCACTCTGGAATGAGAAAAGCTGAGATAATTTGTAATTCAACTCATTTTTCAATCAATGTATTGCTGTCTATCTTTTACATTTTCCACAAAAGAAAGTATGGATTTCTTCAGTGCATGTAACTTAGCAGCAAACTCTTTACTGTAAGGAAGTCTCATTCTCCATTTTTTCACTCAGAAATATCGTAGCATAAGCCGTATTACCATATGAGTGAATGGCTTGCTAAGACTACCTTATCTACACCCTGCTATGGTCAAGCTTCAGATCCCAAGCCCAATGTGCCACTATTTCTAATTTTGAACTAAGTTACTTTCTACAGATAAATGTTATGCTCTTAATGACCTTCATGAAATGTCCTTTATCATCCTTTCCTTGATTTAAAGACCATCCTTTCCACCTTCAATGTCTTTCTGCCTCATGCTATCTACTGTTTGAATAACACTCTTTGTCTCTCTCTTTATCTGTCATTTACTTAACGGCATCATCAGTGCCGGCATGTGAATGTGGGAGAAGAATGCCATCCGCCCATTACTGTGTGTCCCCTAGTACCAACATGTGCCCATTACCATGTCTCCCCTAGTACCAACATGTGTGTACACATGACACAAACATGCACATATACATTCTGATCTTGCTTACCTCCCTTTGGTATTACTGCTTTCTTTACATGAACAATCCAATCTTAGGTTTAATTTGGCATAAACTCTACTCTTTCCTACTTTACTAACTTAATATGAGCCTTTCTTAGTTACATGTGTACATGTAGATACAGACAGACAAAAAATTCTGTTCTACTAACTACCTATTCTTTTTCAGTTGCAAGCATATATACAGATACCGAATTGCATAAAAAGACTGAATGTTGTTGTATCTTTCGGCTTTTCCCGGTTAGGGGTCACCACAGCAGAACTCCGGTCCACTAATGATTGGCAGTAGATTTTTACATGCCGAGTTGCCAGCTCTGATGCACAACCTTCAATGAAGGTACGCCCATTCACGCACGTCTCCACAAAGAAGAAGCTTTAGCTGAGAATTGAACTTATGTCTTACTGTGAGGCTACAATGCTATCGCAGCAGCACCACCGTGAATGATTTGTTTTATTCTAGTCATACTTTGAATTACTCAGGTGGAAGTCCACACAATGTCTGAATATAGCCAGAGAAGCTGGATTTTTTTTTTTTAAATCATCCGCAGTGTAATTCCAATGACTTGCCGGTCTGTTAATAAATATATATATGGCCTCTTTTTTTGTCAAAATGAATTGACATTGCAAGAGGAAAGTGCCCCCCATCTCAAGTTTTTATTTATGACCTTTATTACTAGGCATTCCATTATATACAGGTCAGCAACAGATTGAAAAGAATGGGGTCATGCCAGAGGCATTTTATTTAAGTGAATATAGGTTAAGTGTTCTTACTCTGTGATGGTATGCATTGTCTCAATCACAGAAGGGCCTTGCTCAAATTCTGTTTGTTCACAGACCACAGTCTTGCTGTAGGGTACTTGTGAGTCATGCAGCTTATACTGGCTGCCACTCAAATTCATAGTCAAGTTCAAGCAGCATGAGTTCAGCAGCTATAGGGTGTGAATAGGTCTTCTGCTCAAACGGGTACCTATCAAAACATCGACAACTTAAAATAACGAAACTGACTCCACCGACAACTGAATTAACTGACAGCGCAAAAACGGACGTTTACAAGGTAAGGGGTGTAAATTCGCTACTCAAGCCTACCATGGTTTAGGAAGGGTGGCAGTGTCATGCAACCATGGTAGGCATGAGTAGCGGAGTTACACCCCTTACCTTGTAAACGTCTGTTTTTGCGCTGTCGGTTAATTCAGTTGTCGGTGGAGTCAGTTTCGTTATTTTAAGTTGTCGATGTTTTGATAGGTACCCGCTCAAACACATGGCTGATTTCAAGTGAGCTAAGTGTGTGAACCACAGGGGGGAGCTGCTGCATGAACGTGTAGTCAAGATTAAGTGAGATAAAGTGAGCAGCAGCAGGAGGAAGAGAGTGGGAGTTTAAGGATTAAGTTTTGGTGTATGACTTTAGAGCTGTGGTTAGGGTTATGTTGTCATGGAAAGGGAACAACTGGAAATTTAATTACTAGGGTTAGAGAGCAGGGATTCAGATTTGGGTTAGAAAGTAACAAGGAGTTTTAAGTTTAAGAAGTGACTGAGGGTTTTAGGTTTAAGGAATGTGGTTTGTAAATAGGTTAGGGAGTGATGCAAGTTTTACGCTTATGGAGCAATGTTTATGGGTAAGCAGGGACTGGGAGCTTTAGGTTTAGAGTGCAGAGTTTGTAATTAGGCTTAGGGAATGATTAGGCATTTTAAGGTTAGGTTAGGGGTATGGACCAAGCAAGACATTTATGGTTAGCCTTAGAGTTCTGGGAGGGCTTTGTATATGTTTAAAGGACTCAGCTATTGAGAAGTCTTGTTATTGCCATTTTGAATATATGACCACAAGTAGGTCAGCCTTGAGTTAATGGCATGCAAGCACATGCAGGAGACCCATCTTCAATTAATTCTCATCTTTTTCATCAAAAGTAGAACATGGAGACCATTTGACAGAACCATACACTAAAGGTACACCAAAAGTAAAGCTTTCAGAGCTTCTAGGCACAAATAGGCCAACACATGATCACTAGCACATCAGATCTTTAGAAGTCTGTTATGTAAATTCCAATCTGGTAGCTGCAGTAATCCAAAATCTTGGTAGGACTCAACATGTCTTATAGGTAGTACCCATCTTAGAGATGTTCTTCATTTTGTTAGAGAAAATAACCATATTGCATAGGAAAACTGTTCTCCTTTGCTAAATTGAGTAAATTAGACTATTTAGTAGATGTACTACATCTCCAGAAATATTAAAATATATCCATATTTAAGATCATATGTGTACTTCGAAAGTCAGATGTCATTTGTTATTTTGATCACCAATAGACAGACATAAAAATGCAGAGCTCACAATAAAAAATGTAATGCTGAATGGGGGCCTGTTTATTTACTAGTGTATGAGTGGGATTAGGTTTTCTTCATACTTATTCTACAAATGTTTCTAAAATCCATTACAATACCTATCTGATGATGCAATCATGTATTCAACGTTTCTGTAGCTTCTGTATTTGATAGGGGAAAATAAGTCACGGATTTTGTATATATGTAAGAAAAAAATACCTAAAGGAAGACTTTTTGAAAGCTGCTGTAACAATGTTAGAAAACAAAAACATATTTTGGGGTGGTAGACCTGACTTCACTAATGAAGTGTGAAAGTATTCAGGCCATATAGGTGTCATGGTCCAGTATCTTTACCAGGGGCTTCAGTGCAAACTGTCATTTTGTCTTCAAATGCCTGCTTGATGTTATCTATGAGTCTTTCTGTATGTCTTAGATGCTATCAAGCTAATCAACATTACTTGTTACAGATCTGATCTTCTCATGTATGTTCTGGCAATAATCCTAACTTCTCCAGTTGGTACTAGGGTACCTTTTTCCCCCAAACCTTTCACAAGAAATTAGTTTTTCTATTTCAATTTGCTGATCACGTTAGACCTACTAGGCAATGCTCATTTTCAGGGGAGGGGGCACAGGAGCAGAGAAATAAA
Source organism: Protopterus annectens (assembly GCF_019279795.1). Classification (NCBI taxonomy): domain Eukaryota; kingdom Metazoa; phylum Chordata; order Ceratodontiformes; family Protopteridae; genus Protopterus; species Protopterus annectens. The sequence continues at coordinate 685,000,892 of NC_056737.1, read as the reverse complement.
AGATTAATTTAACAAAGTACAAAAACATTGCAGATTGATAGATATAATATAGAGGGCACAGTGATCAGTTACAACAAAAATCCTTTAAGGCATACAGAATAATACAATATATATGTATAGAGATTTTAGATGGAAGAGAGAGGGCACAGAATAGTTTTAGATGTGAATTAGTTAAGGCTGGAAGTTTAGACAGAGCCGTCATGAGGAACAACAGGTAGAAGAAAATAGTAGAAGGATGGAGAATGCACAGAGAAAGTGTAGAAATAGCAGTCATAAAATTGGGTAAAAATGGTATTAACATGTTCTGTGCATTCACCTAAATATTTGTTTTGTGTTCACTTCTACTCAATTTATATATTCCATTCTACATAGACAGTACTCCGTTCCAAAATGAGAAAGTTGTAAGAGACCATGACACTTGGACTGATACTGCTCTCTACTTTCATCGTCATGTAACAGTAGTCTAGAAATCCTTTAACTGATCAACAAGGGAATATCTTTCAGATCCAAAGATGTTCTTGTCCCATTATATTCAACATTAAGCCAATTATTGAAAACAATGTCCCCTTTGGGATGTACCTCACTAGGCATATTAAACAAGTAAAGAGACCCCAGTTGTTCCTAACTAAGAGGCTCACTAACTTAAAAACCCCAAAGTACAAGAAAAGATTCGTGTCCCAGTAGTCAGTATCTTACAGGCTCCTAATGGTAGGACTAGGCCTTAAATTCTAAACCATTAGGTAATCTGTAGTCCATCATCTTTTTGTATCTTGACAAATTGAATAGTCCTACAAATAACAGAATAATCTTCACTAGCAGATAAATAAAACAAGGTGTAGAGATAAGTTCATTACACAGCACCTTCCTCAGCTAAACCTCCCAGTTCAAATTAATCAGTGTGATTTATCTTCCTTCAAACAGGAACTGGATGGTTGGATGGGCATCACACATTCACTCTGGCTTAACAGTCCTGGCCCTCTGAGAGAGAAGGTGCAGTCTGATGGTGGGTACAAGGGATGCAAGGCATAAATGGCCTTAATCAATTATCTTGTAATACATATGATCCTATTTGTTATTTAGTTCACCATATATGGATTATGAAACTTGTTAAGTACTTAGAGTTAAGCACATGATTAACTGATAGACAAAATCTAACAGGGCAAATACTAACAGACTAACTACAGCAGCTGTCAAATGGTTTACAAAATGCATCTGGTAGCCTTCAATGAATATTTTTTTGTTTTGCTTTTTTTTAAATTGATTTTATCCACTAAATTTAAGTATACAAATGGATGAATAGGAGAATATGGACAAACCATCTTGGAGAGAAGATTAATCAAGGAAGAAGAAACATATAAGATTAGATGAAATTATTTTTTAGAATACTTATCTAACATATAGGCTACAGAATTGCCTTTACACTACAGTTTTAACAATAAATGCAAGTTCTACTACAGCAATGTGTTGAAATATATTTCCCAATCATTAAAATCAGCTACATATTGTCTATGAAGCAAGTCTGGACATTTATACATAAATAGCATTTTTAGTTTGAAAAAAAGTGTGAGCTAGATCAGTAACCCCCTGATTTCTTTCATTGCATCACTGCAGGTAAGATTAGGTCCAGTCAATGAACTACTTTAATAAGACATTTATCTCCTAGAGTGATTCATTGCAAGTTGGAAGGTTTATATCAATGCAGATACTTTGTTACTCAGTGTCTGTTGGAGAGTATTTCCAGAAGTTAATTCCACAGAAAGACCCCCTGTATAATATAGGTTGAATCAAAGGTTGGTTGGTTTTGGCACTAGTGTTTACTGCACATATGAAACATTTCATAGAAATTGTTGGGTTACTTCAGCTGTACTGATGCTAATGAGATCTACTATTCACCCCTGCTATCTAAGTTGTGTGGCTTTAACTCTAGTAACTATGGAAAGCCGTTGGTCTGAGATTCAAAAATGGTCCTTTCTGCTAAATGGCTGACATTATACTCCCATAATTCTGAGGTGCTAACTACTCAAGCTATACTTTACAGATCTGTTTCCCTTATATCATGCCAGTTATGATGCAAGAAAGTAAAAATCCATTTCTTTGGTCAGTGTTCATGGAGAAATAATGGATGAGGATTCATCATTCATATCCGAGGTGACAGCAGTGCTTGAAAATTTATATTTGTCATCCCAGCCCCAGGTGCACTTTCAGTGCTAGTCACTGTAATTTGTCCTCAGTGGTTCATGCATTCCTTTCCTGCCCAGGTTAATGCTGTATCATTTAACTAAGCATTACCCTTCCCTCAGTGGTCACTGCAGGTATTAGTACTACAAGATGTGGTGTGGTACATCCTAACTGCTGGTTGATGCTTGTTCTAGTTATCAGACAAGCAGCAGCAGCAGCAAATATAGATAAATAAGGTTAACTGCAAGGCCAAAATATGCCTTCTAAAACCTTATGTCTATACAGCTGGCAGTCATGTCCATAGATGTGTGTTTTGTTAGATTTCCCTCTTTGCTAAACTCAGCCTTCAGTCTATGATTACTCTTTTTGCTTTTGACCTTTATTTTATTCATCTTCTGCCCAAAAACAATAATCAAAGACATCATCTATGTGGCTGACAAAATAAATTCCTACACTTTGTTGTAATGAGATATGAATTTGAACCTTGTGTCAAGGCCAGCGGTATCAAAACACATTCCACTGAGGCTGACCTTTTTAATTCAGTTCCCTGAATTTGCCTCATCAGGAAATTCACTGTTTTTCATCAAGTGCATTGCACTGAAGCTTGTATTATAATAAAATGGGAATTATTGAGGTTTTCTCCATCCATGACTCCACTCCCCTATATCAAATGCAACATAATGTAAGATTTTCTGCTCTAGTGACATTTTGTTGTATTCTATGTTGAAATGGTCTTCTACAGATAAATAACTGTCTGGTGGAAGAAAAACACAGGTATAAAACTGATTCCTGTTATTGACATTCATCCTGTAGTCCTGGGTTTGATTCTCTTATTCTCCATTTGCAAGCTGTGTGATTCACAGCAAGTGCTTTTGAATCACATGTAAGAGCAGACATTTATATTTAGTCAATTTTCTTGATACAGTAGTTTTATTACAAGGTAAAGGCTGCTTTCTTGCTTAAAAAGGAAAAGTGTTCTTTGGTCTGAAAATTATTCTGGCTTTGCAATTTCATCAGTTGTATTAACTTTTGACCACTGAGTAGAGTAGAGGAAAGTTGCTTGTCAATTTAATTGATTAAATTCTAATGTCAACTAACAATGGGGACATTTTTTCAGAGCAATTAAGTACAGCTGTAGAAGTTATTTATGCATATCAAATTATGCAGACACCCGGCAGTGTGAAAATTGGCTCTGGATGATTGCCATTGTTGAAGTGACACCCCAACCCCATGTGCAAAAAATGGGAAAAAGGACTTTTGGGTGGATGGAAACTATCAGTAATGAATCATGCTGGCCCTCTGCTCAGTTTTAAATTTCAGACCAGATTCATAGATATAGTGTGCTAATGCAGAAAAGCAATGATGTACACGATCTAGTACGCTAATATGAAGTAGCCCGATTCATAAACATAAATTGTTTATCCATGGCACCATACAACATACACGTCCCGCTTTCATGAAAGGCACAAGGAACACTTGGCCTACAAGTAGGTACTCCTACATTTGGGATGAAGGTAGCTGTTGTGTGACATGGCAGTGCTACACAGTACAGAAGTATTTGGCAACATGGTAAAGTACAATACACCTGACATAGCAGAGACATGTTTTTTCACTTATTTATAATTATAAGTATTGCTTTCAATTAGGGTGGCCACAGTGGTGCAGTGGTTAGCATTGCCGCCTCACAGCAAGAGGTTCTCCGGATCGATCCTTGGCTGGGGCGCCATCTGTGCGGAGTCTGCAAGTCCTCCCTGTGGTCGCGTGAGTTTTCTCCAGGTGCTCCGGTTTCCTCCCACATCCCAAAGACATGCTGCAGGTGGATTGGACACTCTAAATTGGCCCTAGATGTGAGTGCCTGTGTGTGTGTGTGTGTGTGTGTGTGTGTGTGTGTGTGTGTGTGTGTGTGTGTGTCTGTGTGTGTGTGTGCTTTCTGTGGAAGGTTGGACGCCGGTCTGGCAACTCAACACTGTAAAACTCCACTGCCAATCATGAGTGGACAGGTGATCCATTGTGACAACCCCTAACCGGGAAAAGCCGAAAGGAGATAATTGCTTTCAATTGGCTTATTTTCAAATTTCATAGATCCTTTCTTCTAAAATTAATTTGTTCACATTATTCCAGTAATACAATTAGGACTTACCATTCAAAGCATATAGTGTCAAATCATTAAATGTCTGCATTCAAATGCCACAAAAATAAATAAATAAACTTTTCACTAGAACACAGAATGTGGATATTCCTAGCCTTACCTCAACTTGGAGCAGAGCATCTATGTATACATTTGTAAGAAACAGCATTCCACAAGTATGTATGCAATATAAAAAGCACGCTTTTAACAAATGCAATTCATAGCTAAAAGAATAGGACTCCTGGTGTGGGAGCTCTGTGCATAATTATGTCAAACTCTATTCATTAAAGTCCACTGTTCCTTTGCCTCAATAGATTATTTCCATATAATGAAGTGGAAGCAACTTAATTATGAAATATTGTACAAAAGCATAATAAAATTCAGTAGCTGCTCTCAGAGATCACGGAGCATCTGTCAACTAATTAGTGTTTCTGTGTTTAACATGCTGATATTTAAATATGAATTAGTATACATCTGTTTGTTGTCGAGTCAGTAGGGAATACAGAGGCATTAGTAACATCTGTTATCTCAGAAAGGCTGGTAGATCACTAACTCCAGTTCATATTAAAGCTATGTAAACAACAGCTTCAATATAAGAAGACTTAATTCAATGCAGCAGACAGATAACATGATTATGTTAACAGGGCACAGTTAGGTTGGTAAACTGGGGAAACACAGGAGCATTTTAATTGATATTCACATTCCAATATTATTTATCTTATGATTTATTACATTTTATCCAGTTAATAGTGCCTCAACGTTTTGTTTCAATTTCATTCTCTTTTAAAATTGCAGTCATTTTAATCTAATAGCAGTACACCTTTCTTGTTGAAAATCAATTTATTTTGAAAAGGAAGATTGTATCTTTTGTGCTCCTGCCTCTGTATTAAATATTAATGTATTCTTCTGCCATTCAGCCAGGCTTCTAAATTACACAATGAGGCTGAATTATTACTAGATGTGAAACAGTTTCACGTAGAGAATAAGAGTGTATATCTATTATCTCAATTTTTATTATTACTCAGCCTAATTTCCTGGTTCACAGATAATGTAAAAAGCTATTCATTGCAATAATACAGTACATTAATAATATTAATGGAGGGGCGTTATAAGGCCTATTCAGAGAATGTAGTGAAAAATAATTCACAAATATTAGGTATCAGATCGTTTGCAATGACTCTCTATTACAGTTAATAGATCTGAATTCTATAAGCTATGAATAATTTATTTCTGTTTTGTTTACTTTTGCTAAGTGAGAAATAAAAATATTTTAGATAATATAAGTTATTAACTGTACCACACAGTGACAAAACATAATAGTATAGATAAGGAAAGATAATCAATGTAGGGATTGTTGAGATACTTCTTAATTCCTGTCCAGACAAGCAATGTAATTGTATACAAATTTTGCTTTAATTATTTCAGTTCATCTTTATTTATATCTGACAATTGTAAAGGCAGAATGGTAATCCATTTAATTTATTTTCTTTGATTACCAGGTAAGTGAGCCTGTCCAAGAACCCTTTTCAATCCTGACCCAGGTCACAAGGCCGAGACAAACAGCAAACATACATCAGCGAATGTACATATATATTTCAACAAATCCCAATGCTGTTGAGTTGTTGTCATTTCCTTCAAAAACTCTGTGAGTAGCCAACATTTAGGCGCTGTCCATAGAAACAAGTTTTCATTTGAATATAGATAGGTCTAATCTTTGTTTTATGCAGATAGGAAATCTGTTCCACAGCAGCGATATCCTCTGCAAGATATACCTGGCCCTCCAAACCATTCTGTTGATATCGCAGAAGTGGGTTATATCCCTAGACCAAGTAATGCTGATGACATTTAACTTGTTGACATGCAGTAAATCCATCAGCAATGGGTATGAGGATGCTTTGTATGCCTGACACAGGTCACCTCTTAGCAGCCTGCAACAGGGTTTTGAGTCTGTCCATGTAGAACATGTTGGTTAGGCCTTGTATCCTTTTAGTAAGGTACCTTTGTGGGGATTCTATTTGTTGCATGTGTCTGGACAGATGCATGCCAAAAATGGGCATTATATTCAATGACTGGTCTAATTAGGGCTGTGTAAAGGGGGACAATGACATCCCTAGATTTAGACACAATACCTTTGTTTATAAGCTATGCAATATAGAAGGACTTTCTTATAACAATAGACACATGTTGGTCAAAAGATAGGTCTATGTCCACATAAATTCCCAAATCCTGAACATATGAGTCAACTCTTAGGGGCAAATTGGCAATGCAGTATTTCCCTAGGGTGGATGACATACAAAAGGATGCAGTAATGTATTTTTGGTATTCCATAGGTTCATAGGTTCATAGGTTTATACTAGGCTATCTGCCCTAAGGCATTTATAAGCCTAGCCCAAAGTTTTGTGGCTTACGCCACCCCTTATATGAAAAAATACTGTGCCCATTAGTTTGTTGTGCCTCTGTTCAGCAGTGACACAGAGATGATTCCCGGGGAAAACCTACGATCTCCCATCCACAGGTCAAGATTTCTCTTGAACAGAGCCAGCGAGGTGCTCTGCCTCACATGGACTGGGATTTTATTCCACAGCATAGGGAGTCTCTGAGTGATAAATCTATCCCTCCAGCACGTCCTATTTATATCCGTGCTAAGGTTTAAGTCGCTTGCTCTAGTGGTTTTGGTGGATTTGGATTTTTTGAGGTGGAGCATGTCCATTAATTCCGGGTTGGACATGGCCTTGTATGTCAGGCACATGTCACCTCTGAGCAGACGGTATGCGACTGAATAGAGCTGGAGCTTCTTCAATCTGGCAGCATATGACAGATTTTGGAGTCCCTTTATCCTTTTGGTGAGGAACTTTTGGGGTCTCTCCAATTGCTGCGGATGTCGGGTGAGATACATCCCGAATGGGGCATTGTACTCGATCATTGGTCTGATAAGTGAAGAGTACAGAGGAACAATGACCTCACTAGATCTAGATGTGAATCCCTTCATGATCAGGTGGGCAATGTAGAAGGTCTTTCTAACCACTTTAGCAACGTGAGTGTCAAAAGAAAGGCCACTGTCAACCTGGGTCCCCAGGTCCCTGATAACCTCTTCTGTGCTTAGTGGATTGCCACCTATATGGTAGCTTGGGGTTACCTTGTTTTTCCCGAAGGGTATGACTATACATTTTTTGGCGTTTAACTTCAGGCCATGGCTCTGGCACCAGCTATCTGTTTCCGTGAGTCCCTTCTGAAGGATATCCATGTCCGATGCACTTTCCACTATGGCGCCCAGTTTGCAGTCGTCTGCAAACTTTGTCAGCCAAAGTCCTCCCATGTTGGTCTGTACTTCTGAGAAGTAGATGCCGAACAATAGGGGGCCAAGGACCGAGCCCTGTGGGACACCACTTGTGACCGGCTTGGAGTTTGACATAGCGCCAGCAACTCTAACCCTGTGGGTTCTGTCCTTAAGCCAGTTTGCAACCCATCTTGTGACATATGGGTTTACATTTAAGCTGGTAAGTTTTTCTACAATACCCGAGTGGGGTATTGTGTTGAAAGCCTTTGCAAGGTCAAGGTAGGCTGTATGGACTGCCTTTCCCTCATCAATGGCCTTGGTGAGTGTTTCGAAGAAGTCGACCAAGTTCAAAAGGCATGATCTGCCCTTGACGAAGCCAAACTGGGTCGAGTCCAATGTCTGCAAGTCCCCTATATCTTTGTTTATGAGCTCCATTATGATCCTCTCCATAGCTTTGCAGACTAGACTTGTTAAGCTTATGGGGCGGTAATTACCATGGTCCGTAGAGGCACCGCCTTTGTGGAGTGGGACCACAGTTGCCATACGCCACTCCTTAGGCACATATCCTGTGGTAAGGCTGAGATTAAACAGCTGCCTTATGTGCGGGTTTAATTCCTCATTTAGCTCGTGTAGCACACAGCCGAGGACACCATCTGGTCCCATTGATGCTGTGTTTTTAGCTTTAGAGAGAGCAGCTTTCACCTGTGCATTTCAGATGTCTGGGAGGCTACACTCCGCTGGGATAGTTATCTCTCCTTTAGGGGGGGGGGTGAAGTTTGCACTGAACCTGTCTGCCAGTATGTTGGCAATGTCTGTGGGTTCAGTGATTTTTGTATCATTTTGGACTAATTCTGAGCATATCTGGGAGTTTCCACCCAGGTTCCTAACATAGCTGAAAAAGGCCTTATGATTGTCCTTTGATTCCATGGCAATTTTTCTCTCAAAATTGGCCTTAGTTGATTTTATGAGTGCTCGTATTTTTTTACTAATAATGATCAAGGGTGACTTCCCTTTTATGGATTTTGTTCTATCATGTAATAGCTTTCTCCTCTTATTGTAAAGTTTGTTAATGGCTGGGGTCAACCAGACTGGATGTTTGCCCTTTGTGGAAAGAGTCTTGGTTTTATTTGGGATTGCCTGATCCATGCAGTCCTGGAAGTGTTCATAGAAGGCATTTGTAAGGGCTTCCGCAGCTTGGGTTGTGGTTTCCACTGGCTCAGGGGCCTTGAAGGATACCACACCAGTCTTGAGTAGTGTGAAGTTTGCTTTAGAGAAGTTCTTCACTGTGGTCTTTTTTGTTTGGGGTGGGGGCGGTATGTGGATTTCCAGTGAGATTAGTTTATGATCAGATCTCACCAATGAGGGATATACTTCCGTGTGGAGCATTTTGTCCCCATGTTTGTGATAATGAGATCTAGTATATTTTCTCCTCTCGTGGGAACAGTGACTACCTGTTCCATGGCATTTGAATTTATGAACTCCAGGAACTGTTGGGCTAGAAAGTTAGGGCTTGAGTAATGTTCCCAGTCTATATTCGGGTAGTTGAAGTCACCCAATATGATGGTGTTTGGAGATACATTTATACCCTCCAGTGTCTTCAGGAAGGCTGTGTGGGGTTCCTGAGTTTGAGAGGGTGGCCTGTAGCATGCTACAATTTGTATAGCAGTTTTGCCTATGGTTAGTTGCACCTGGATGGTTTCCGAAGCTTTGTGCATTGCCACCAACCTGGAGGTGTGGGTATCCTTTATGAATATGGATACACCCCCTCCTTTTGTGGTGTGGTCCGGGTTTTGGGGCCGGAACGCATGATATGAGGTAAAACCTAATAGTGCCGGGGTGCTCTCAGGAGCCTTGAACCAGGTTTCAGTTACAGCACAGACATCGATGTTCTCCATACTGAGAAGGGCCTCGAGTGCGTGCATTTTGAGATTTAGACTTCTGGCATTGAGCAGCATTACCCTCAGTTTCTTCCCATTTTTGTTTTCTAGGGTGGTAGGTTTAGAATTTGAGCCTTGCCTAAAAAAAGGCACTATGGGGGTGGCAAGAGCCTTAGCCAATATCCGGAATCCCAGGGGTGACAGGTGCAAGCCGTCCCTTGCGAAGCAGCGTGGCCTGTCAAGCATGTCATCCCAGGCAGACAGACACTGGATCCCCTTAGAATGACACCAGACATTAAGCCAATTGTTAAAGCTGATCATCTTGTCTCTATATTGTGGCATCATTCTTGGTGAAGGAAGGATACTGCTCAGGGTCAGGGTCATACCTGCCTGGGCTACATAATCAGAGAGCTCCTCTATGTCTATTTTCATGTAGTCCAGGGAGGTACGTCTCAGGTCGTTCACAGCAGCATGGACAATGACTGTGTCATATTTGTACTTGCCGTGGAGTGACCCGAGTGCTTGTGTTATGTGGCGGATTCTAGCGCCCGACAGGCAGCTTACTGTGACCCTCTCCTTGTTCAGCCTGGTGAGTGGGACGTCAGTGTGTCTGACTATGGAGTCACCTATGACAAGTATGTTTGGTGCTGTATTTGGCCTTAAGGGCTGTGACTGCTTTGCACACTGATTTTGTGGTTTATGTGTTGCTTGTGGGGTGTCTTGAGGTAGCAGTTGTTTGGGTGTCTGCTTTGGAGGCCTCTGCTGTTTAGGTAAATTTTTACTCAGAGCCTCCGAGTATGTCTTTGTGTGTTTATGTGTTTGATTCAGTGGTGTGGTAGCATTATGTGAGGCTGGTCAGTCCATGATTTTGGTACCATCCTCATCTGAGGAGTCAATGACTGCTCCTAGCTTGCAGTCATCTGCAAATTTAGCCAGCCAGTGCCCTTTGGTATTGGCTTTTACTTCAGGAAAGTAGATGCTAAACAGGAAAGGTCTCATCACAGAACCCCGGGGCACTGTACTTTCAATTATATCCCTTGCTTCACCAAGTGCTCCTAATGCGCCCCACAAGTTTGACTTCCCAACAGGGTGAGAGGACTACCCAGGGCTATTGCTACATTAGGAACAGACTGGCAGAAGCAACTTGGGATCCAAGCCACACAAGTATGGATTACTAAAAGCCAAATGAGTTTTCTTAGAACGTCTACTTTCAAAGTGTGTTTAGAGTTCTAACAAAAATACACAATGAATCTTCGATTGATAGAAGTATGCTGCATAGTGACTTCATGCTTAGCTCACTGAGTTTGTATTTTTCCCCAAATCATTGCTCTGCAGATTAATAAGTAACACACAGAATCTGCACCGGTAAGCAGCTTCCAATTTAATCCTGTACGGAAATAACTTCCAGAGCTATAAGAAATCTTTTATGGAAAATGCAACCACTGATGATACTTATCCACTGAACATAATGTTGGCCAGTTGCTTGTTAGTTTTTGTAAATTTAGACAGAATACAGAATATTAATTGTTTAACTTGAGACCTTGGGAGCCACATTTTGATTCGCATCATCCCTTTTTTTATAAGAGTAACCCAAGTAATTTCAGTTGACCAGTATTTTGCATTAAGCAATAAAGCACAACTTTCTTTCCAAAGCTCGACATGTTTTGGAAATGAATTTTAAAACAAGGGATTTAGCATACTTACTGTAATAACCTAAACTTGCATGGCATTTACATAAAGCTACTCTGACTTGCTTTATATACAAAGCTGTACTTTTGTGTGAATTGCCTACAGCTTCATGCAACCTGTAAAGAGAATATTCTGTCTAGATCAAAAACATCATTTCACTTGAGTATGTATGAACATTCCATTTGTCCTGTACTGTGAAAAAGAAAACATTACTAACTAATCTGACAGATGCACAAATGCAATAATTTAAAGACAAACCTGCCTGCTTCATACTCTTAAGTGAAGCATGCTAAGATGCAAAATTGTGCACATAGTTATAATGTATGATGTTTAGACTGGCTAAAGATAACAGAGTTGGTGAAATACAACATTGTACAGAAAATGAGGGATATAAATGGAGTACCAGGTTGAATTTGTGTATGCCACCTGGTTTTAACGATTGTTACAGCCTCGCACCTGTTTTATGCAGTATGAAACTTAAGCATTGATTGAATTGGTTATCTGAAACATCCATCACTGTTTTTTGATGTTAGTTTACTTCTGATTGGTTAAATATTTCTGACTTTGCTGCTATATGTTAGAAACACAATTAAATGAAGTATTTAATTTATAATGAGTTTCGAAAACACATTTTAATGTGAAAGTGCTTGTTAGTTAGTGTTTTATGCAAAAGTTTATCCTTCCCTGTGTTTCCTGTTTGTAGTTTTCATATTTTAGGAGTTTTTGTTACCTCAAGAGGATTAATTCCCACCTCCATTTTTATTTTGAACTTCTTTGAAATTTAGTGGTACCCCCACAGCAAATATGTCTGCCTTTAGGGATTGCTTAAAAGCATGCTTTTTACAACTCTTGGATGACCTAAATGCATTCTAAAGTGATCCACCACCCACTGGCCTCCTCTCTAAACTGCCACCTACACAGTCAGCTGCTACTAAAACCTAATTACTTGCACTGAGAACGCCATCCCTATCTGCTCCAAAATATAGTGAGAAATATAAGAATAAATCCTAAAGGTAGAATGCTCATATTGTAAATGGGTTTAAAAGGAACAAACATAATCGGTTCATACAATAAATCTCCCCATCTCAAAAAAAAAACTGAAACAAGCTAGCAAAATGCTAAATGTACCATTATAAATTATGATCCTGAGTGTGAACTAAAGGTAGCCATGTTCTTCAAAAATGACTATAAATTCCTTTTCAGTTATGTCAGAAAATTAAGTAATACCAAAATACATTATGTGCTTGCCAGCAATAATACTGTCCTGGTGGAGCCCACAAAATAGCCAGTATCCTAAATGGTAAACTTAGCTCCAGCTTTACTGCATACACCCACTCAGCTGTTCCTCACCCCTCAAAAGTATGACAGAGCAAGTTCCATTAGCCCTATGCATAGCTATAAATACTACTTCCTTGGGATATGATAATGTATTACACTGCCTTCATTAGGGGCCTAAGGATAGCCTGGCTAAGCTTCTCCTAATTTCAGCCCCTGCACAGGTTATGTAACTGACATTTAGGGAACTGACACTGTGATCACACTGAACAAAGCCAGCCCTACCATAAATCTAGGCAATTTTAGATCCATTATTCTCATCAGCTATCCTATCCTATCACTGTTGCAGTATTCTTTACACATGGAACATACTGCCAAGGAATACCTAACATCCAGCCAGCATACCAAAGACTTTACACCTTCCAGGCACTCTACGTCTGACGTGTGTGTGTCTTACATGCAAGATGTAAATTACATATGCGACATATGAGCACCTAACCCTCAGTATTTCTTTGCCACCAGTCCAAACATTACCTTTGAATTTGGTCTGCAAGTCATTCACTGAGCTGGTCTACTGAGCCTTCTAAAGATAAATGTCCCATTGGGGTCTGTTCCTTTATTTTCTTTTTTCTTCCTTTTACCTCAGTTTGCATGTCAACCAGGAAGGGAAAATTTGAATTTATGTGGCAGATTCCCCATAAAGATAGACATGATCATTGCCTTTTTTGTTTGAGCACTACACATGACAATATGCAGTGTGAAATTTTTCAGGCATTTGTCCCTAATACTCTGCAGTTATCTGTCATCTCTTTCCATTTATTTGAAGAACCAGTGGTCGAAGCTTTTGGCTCAGGGGACCATGGCCATGTACTTCCACCCCTATATTCAGAAGCTGCTTAAGAAGAAAGCCAAAAAGGCACATACTGAACCTGCTGCTGTCTAGCCTGCATCAGATGTCTCCATCATGTTGGATGAAGAACCCAAGGGCCATCTGGTGCCAATGCCAGCTCCCTCTGCAGTGATTCAGTTGGAGGCTGGCACAGAGCAGGCTACCCACATATCTGCTGAGGCTGTGCCTACATCTGGTACAGATGTGGAGGGGTAGCCATAACTGATTATTCTGGAGGGGCCTAGGGAGATTCCTCAAATACTTCTTAGGGAAGAGGTGTCTGGTACCCTCATTGAATCTAGGCAATCATCTTTAAGCTGATGCTCCTTGGAAAAAAAGAAGCAGAAAACTCAGCATGTGATCTCTGTGGCTAAGGATCCCTATAAAGAATGGCAGGATTTTACTTTGGGGCTTTTCATTGCTCTTACAGCTCTAAATACCCCTCAAGGATCATCTGTTCCCTGATCTTTCACTCCTTCCAAATGTCCTAGCAATTCTGATTCCCCTGATGAAGAGTTAGACACTTGAGAGGCGTCATTGGCTTATTCTTCTGAGATCCACTCTCCTCTTGCCCTGGGGTCTGGCGAAGATGATTCAGTTTCTCTTGACTCTCCTATAGAAGAATTGCCCTTTGGGAATGCAATGGTTCTTATGATGGAGAATACACTAAGTGGAAATGCTCCCAGGTTTCAGACATTCAAAAAAAGTACTGTACCCTTCCAAATAGACTATCCTTGGCCTTCTGCAGCCCCTGCCCTTCTAGATACTTCCACTACAGCTTCACAGGCCCCTGATGCTCAAGTCCCTGCCCCTAAGAAACTGTACGGGTTCTATAAAGTTTCTGAATGTCACAAGTTTTTGTATAAAAGCTCTTCCTCTGACCCTGGTGTTATTTCTGTAGCCATCTAAAATGCTCTCCACTTCTAAGATTTTACTTAATATAAGGATAGCTGTGCTATAGACAGTAATGGTAAAAAGGGATATACCTGTACTACCTTAGCTTTCTGGGCTATTAAGGACCAGACCCATATGACTAGGTATGTCTTGGCTTTCTTCCAGCTTGGGAGCATTCTGGCTGATGTGCCTGATTTGCAGGTTAAGATGTCTGCCATTTCACTTTTAATTTCTGCACGTCTCAGGTGACTCGTCATTCTATTAAATGTAGTTATGATGCTGCTGATGCCTCCTCTAGGGCAGCAACACCTAGATCTGTAATGAGGAGGTATTTCTGGTTGCGCCTCCAGGCTCTGCCTGAATACATCAAGGCCAAACTATTATTCTCCTTCTTTGACAACAAAAACTGCTACTGCTGCATTGTTTAAAACTGTTCAGGATAAACATATCTTTATCTCTCCTGTTCCTAGGTTTCAGACAAATTATCCTTATAAGCCTTCCTTTGTTCATAAGCAGCCTAAACAACCTTCTAGTGACAAGAGGGTTTTGTGTATGTGTGTGTGGGGAGATTCCAGACAAGCCTTCTCAGGGTTCTAAGGGTCAAAAGCCTCCTTTCCCTGAAAACTTTGCTTCTATTTGACATTCAGCCACTCCTACTTCTCAGCCAAATCCCTCTGTCCCTCAGTTTGGCTGTTTCTTTTCCTGTTTGGCAACAGATGACCTCAGAGACATGGGTAGATGCTCTTCATGTTTCACTTATGCAGTCATTACATTTGGGTTATCTGTATGCAGGTAGCCCTCAGTCAGCCTGATTATCAAAGTCTTGGGTCCTGCATTGGCTGCTGTCTCATCTTCCATGACGTCAGGTAGTCAGGGGTATAAAGCATGCAACCGACACCATTACATCAGCCTTCCTTGCCGTGCGGTGCCCAAAGCAGAAGCAGTTAGCAAGTGCCGGTCGGCCGACTCCTGAAATTTTCGTTTTCGATTTTCAGATCTGAAGTCTTCAAAAAAAGCTAAGTACCCCGTTGGGGATCCTTTTTCTTGCTGTAAACCAATGTCAGTAAGAGTTAACAATTGTATTACTTGTGGAAAGCAAATATCTCATAAAGATTTTCATTTGTACTGCATTCCTTGCTTAGGCCCAGACCACGACGTCCCTCACTGTCGGTTTTGTGCCATATTCAATCCTCAAACTATTCGTCATCGGTTCATTTTCACATCTAACTATTTTGGTACTCTGTTCCATTTTCCAGAAATGGCTTCAGTAAGCCACCCAACTACCAGCATTCCAAAAAAATGTAAAGATAAAGAAGGAGACAGTCCGCACAGGTCCAAAGCTGCCAATGATGCTTCCGTTACAGTAGTTGCCAGTTCGCTGGTACTCATTGAGGTGCTTTTGCAACCCCTGATACCCACTACTTCAGATTTGCAGGCCTCTACTGAGACCCATATGCCGCAAGATGCTTCTTCGACTATGGAATCTGCGGATGTCTCTACCTTGGATGGGTCCGGAGCCGCTGTACAGGCACCGACTTCTGAGGGTGTATTCAGGCCTACTGACTTGCATATCAAACCAATGTCATCTTCTTCTTCAAGGCCTAAAACTTGATCCACGCCTAGAAAACCGATGCCAAGACTGTATGGTCAGGCCCCTATGCCTAAAAAACAAATGATAAGAATGGCTGAAGACCTTATTACTCTAATCAGGGGAAGCCACCCTTCTCCCTCTAAGAGATCTAGAACGGATTTTCCTTCTGATTCTTCTGATTAGGATTCTGACATTTCTGTTTCCTCTGATGACCAGGGTTTACCATTATCTACCTATGAGGATTCTGATGCAGAGGGCTCCATTCCCTCTGTTTTCCCTCCAGAAGATTTCTCTTTTGGTGAAACTTTGCATACTCTTAGCGAGCATTTCCGCTGGGAAAGCCAGGATTACTCTGACTCCAAAAAGAGGCTTAGGGAATTCTTACTCCTACCTCAACACAGGCTTTTAGCTATCCCTCCTGTACTGGACATTGTAGATGACACCTTCTTGGAATCTAGCCTGGCCCCAGACAATTTACCTCTGGCTCCCAGGAAACCTGACAGGTATTACAGAGTACCTGACTCTCACAAGTTCCTCTTTAAGAATCCTACTGTGGATCCAGAGACCATTTTACAGGGACCCAAAGGCATTAAGGCTACTACTGCCAAAAAACCTACCCCATCTGATAGAGATTCCAGGGTCCTGGACAGATGGGGTAAGAAGGTATACACTTCTGCTACTTTGGCCATTAGGGCCTTAAACTGCCAGTTTCATATGTTAAAGTATCAGCAGCATATTCTTGGATTACTTAAACAGAAAATGATGTTGATTCCTGACTGTGCTGAAAATAAAGAATTACAGGATTTAATGC
Organism: Protopterus annectens; assembly: GCF_019279795.1. Lineage (NCBI taxonomy): Eukaryota > Metazoa > Chordata > Ceratodontiformes > Protopteridae > Protopterus > Protopterus annectens. Next base: position 684,984,283 of record NC_056737.1, on the reverse strand, counting down.
ATTCTGCTGAACAAGTTGGTAAACATACTTTGCAATGTGTTTTTGATTCCTTAGAGGCATCTTGCAGGGCTGCAGTCACTGGGTCTGTACTTAGAGGGCATGCTTGGCTTAAGGAGCAAACTTTGTTAAAGCTAAATTACTGGATGCTCCCTTAAACAAAGATCACCTGTTTGGCAACAAAGCAGAAGACGTACTTAAAAAGATGGAGGAAAAAGCTAAATCTATGCAAACTGTTAAAGATTTCCTACAAGTACAGCCTCCCAGATTTAGTAGGCACTGGCCTTCTAAGAAATGGTCCTTTCCTGTCTCTTCCAGGCCTTCTCAGTCCAAACCCAGGACCAGCAGACCACCCAGGCTTCAGTCTTAAGGTACTCACAGGCCTAACAGTGGGGGGCTCCCACTTCCAAAGCTGGAAGCAGTAAGACACCCCCACATAGTAAACTGTCACAATGACTTAACCTTAAACCTTCCAAGCCCTGCTCAGCTGACTGTTCCTTTAGTGGGAAAGATCGCCCTGCATGCAAAAAACTGGGAACTCATTACCCAAGACAAATAGGTTTTAAATAGAGTTTCCCAAGGATACAGATTCCACTTCCACTCCTTACCAACCCCAAATGGTTGGCCAGACCTACTCCCAAATCAGTGGGCAGAGGCTCAACAGCAGGTTCTCTCTCTTCTAAGTATCAGGGCTATTCAACCTGTCCCAGAAGAGGAATGGGGACAAGGTTTTAACTCAAGATTTTTCTTGGTACCCAGAAAAGACAATTCCTGGCTTCCTATCCTGGACCTGTCTATCCTAAACACCTTTTTGGTAATCCCAAAATTAAAAATGCTAACTTTTCATCAGCTACTTCCATGCTAGGCAAAAATGACTGATTGGCAACACTGGATTTAAAGGAAGCTTACCTGCACATCCCAATAAGGGAATCTTGCATAAAATACCTATGCTTCAGAGTAGGCTACATGCACTGTCAGTTCTCTGCACTGCCCTTTGGCTTATCTACTGTGCCCAGGGTATTCACAAAGTGCCTAGCTCCAGTCATTGTATTCTGCAGGCAAATAAATATTCAAATATACCCATACCTGGACAATTGTCTAATTCAGGCAGAAAGCCAGGACATACTATTAAATCATCTGGCATTTGCAAAGAAACTGCTAACCTCACTGGGGTACATTATAAACGAAAAGAAATCACACCTAGGACCCTGCCAACAAATTGTACTCCTGGGAGCAAGCTTGATTACAACTTCCCAGATGGCCTACCCTACGCCAGAGAAACAAGTTTATTTTACAGCCTACTTCAAACTACTGGCCACAAAGACCCAGCTATCTGCAAGGAAAATACTGCAAGCCCTGGGGTTCATGGCCTCTTGCATTCTACTAATTCCATATGCAAGACTGCATATCAGGAAACTACAATGGTATCTAAAAAGCCTATGGTGTCAACATTCTCAGGACCTGGAATCAATGATTCCTATCATTCCTTGTATAAAGACAAGAGTTCCTTTGGTGGGCGAAGGCCTGCCACCTAAACAAGGGACTGCCATTCACTGTACCCCCTACCGCTCAAACCCTAACAGACGCATCAGACAATGCATGGGGGGCTCACTTGGCAGGGCAGTGCATTCAGAGCAAATGGAACCCGAGTCAAATGCACCTGCATATCAATCAAAAAGAAATGTTAGCTGTACAGAATTCTCTGACAACCTTCTAGGACCACATTCTTCCAGGGCAATTATTAGTAAAGACGGACACCACCACTGTTATGTGGTACATAAACAAGCAGGGGGGACCCACTCATACCCCCCCTGCAGACTAACCATGGCTCTGTGGAACACAGCCTTGAGCTATCAAGTGCATCTACAAGCTCAATTCCTGGCAGTCAAGTTAAATACACTGGCAGAAGACCTAAGCAGAAATCTCATGGACCCACACAAGTGGAAACTGGAGCCAAAGATATTCAACATTCTGAGAAACCAATGGGGGAGCCCAGAGATAGACCTGTTTGCCTCCCCTCAGTACTACCCGTTGGACAAATTCTGCACAAGGACTCCCCACAGACAAGCTTGGAAAGTGGATGCCCTGTCCTTCACCTGGGAAAGCCTCTCAGTTTATGCCTTTCCCCCTCTGCCTCTCCTCTCGAAATTTCTGCTAAAGATCAAACAGGACAAACCAAGGACAATACTCATTGCACCAGACTGGCCACGCCAACACTGGTACCCCCTCTTGTGCAGTATGTCACTACTGTAACCATGGTACCTGCCTCAGACTCCTTCCCTACTGGCCCAGCAGGAGGGCCAGATTCTGCACCCCCAGCTTCAAACCCTGAACCTGGCAGCCTGGCTAATTACCCGAGTTCTCCTATACAATCCCTCAGTAAGCAAGAGCTGGATGTCATCCTGGAGGCAAGGAGGCCTAGTACTAGAAAATCCTATGCTGAAAAGTGGAAAAGATTCTGTTCCTGGAGCAAGACTCAGGGGATGGGCACAACAGTGCCCAGTTTACTGCATATTCTTCAATACTTAACAGAGATGCTTCACAAGGGCCTTTCCTTCTCTTCCATTAAAATCCATGCCTCAGCCATTTCAGCATATAATACTGAGCCACCCCTCTTCTCTCACCCCCTACTGAAACAATTCCTCAGAGGGGCCAAAAATTTAAGACTACCCAGGAGAGCTCCTTCTCCTGCCTGTGACCTTAACTTTGTATTGGGAAAACTCACTCTATCTCCTTTTGAGCCAGCTGCAACTGCAGAGTTGAAATTCCTTTCTTGGAAAACAGCCTTCCTTCTAGCCACCACTTCAGCAAGAAGGGTGTTTGAATTACAGACCCTCATGGCAGTGGAGTCTTTCATCATCCTTCATGCGGACAGGGTGTCCCTCAGGACCAATCCTTCCTTTATGCCCAAGGTGGTATCCAGTGTGGCCCTTAAATCAGACCATTCATTTGCCAACCTTCTTTTCTAATCCACAGAACAAAGGGGAATGAATACTGCACTCCTTGGACGTGCACAGACAACTTAGATTTTACTTGGACAGGACCAAGCCTCTCAGGAAATCTGAACAGCTGCTAGTTGCCTTTGCTGCAGGGGCAGAGGGGAAGGCCATTTCAAAGCAAACCATTTCTGAGTGGATAGGCTGTTGCATTCATTTCTGCTATAAGCACCATGGAAAACCTACCCCACAGGGGATAAGACCCCATTCCACCAGGGCTGCATCTACTTCTCCAGCCTTTCTCAGAGGTGTTCATACCAGGGACATCCTAGAAGCTGCTTCCCAGAGTTCTGTACATACCTTCACCAAGCATTACCATTTGCCAATTTTTCCTAAATCCAGAGCTGGTTTTGCCACTGCAGTCTTGCAGGGCCTAATAGCTGGTCCTAATGCTCAATAATCGCCTCCTCCCTTCCATAGCTTTGAGAATCTACCCAAATGTAATGACTGCAACAGTGAAACACGAAGAACATAGTACAGTTGTGTACACTTACCTTAAATGTAGGTGTTCGAGTGTATTCACTGTTGCAGTCCTGGTTACCTTCCCTTCAGCCCCCTGATTTCTATTGGCTATACCTCTCTTCTTGTTTACTATACTTAAGCTTTCTGGTGTATTTGCTTTTTGTTGGAGGTGTAACCTTGTATATAATTGCTTCCCATTATTGGGGCACCTAACATCTGGGGCAAGAAAAACTGATGTAATGGGGCCAGCTGCATGCTTTATACCCCTGACTACCTGACGTCATGGAAGATGAGACAGCAACCGAAGCAGGACCCAAGACTTTGATAATCAGGCCAACTGAGGGCTACCTGCAAGCAGATAACCCAAATGTAATGACTGCAACAGTGAATACACTCGACCATCTACATTTATGGTAAGTGTACACAACTGTACTTTTCCATTATCCAAAATGGTTATTTTATGGTCTTAAAGTCCCATTCACCACTCTTAGGCTTTCTACAGCCACCTCCTCATCAGTTTCAGGATCTGGTGCTACAGAGGACCAAACCACCTGTCCCCTCGTCTCAGCAGGGAACATGTTTTTATTCTAGGATATTTCTTGTTCCCAGGAGGGAGGGCTCATGGATTCTCATTCCCAGACCTGTCCTTATGCAACACCTTTTTCAAGGTTCCTTCTTGCAGTATGTTCTCTTCAGACTCTCTTTCCTCTATTCCTCAAGTTTTTTCTGGTGTTCTGGATTTGAAGGTCACTTACCTTCACATTTTGGTCTTTCTACAGCTCTGGGGGTCTTTACCAAATGTCTGGCCCCTGTGGTAGACTTCTGCAGGATTCAGATATTCCCTTACATAGATGACCCTTTGATTCAAGTTCCCCTCTCAGCAACTCCTGCTTTCAGGATCTGGGTTTCAGTTATGCTTCTTTTGCAGACAGTGTGAGGTTCACCCTCAATCTCAAAACATTTGTGCTTACTCCCTGTCAAGACCAAGTGTTCTTGGGTTGCTGGATTCAGACTATTACAATGTTTTCTTGTCCCCTTCCTCCAAAGGTCCTCTCTTTGATTGCTTACTTTCAGTCCCTTCTACCTATTCAGTCCTTCCTGCAAGGCAGTTTCTCAGAGCTCTGGGGGACATGGCAACCACCATTCCCTTGGTTCCTTTTGCCAAGCTCCACATGAGGAATTTTCAGTGGTATCTCCAGACTGTGTGACTCTAGCACTGCCACCCTCTGGCATATCTGGTTCCTCTCTTGCCTTGTCGTGCTCAACTGGTGGATTCACCAGATTTCCCTTAATCTAGGTCTGCCTTTTCAGGTTCCTCCCCTTACTCAGAAGCTTCTGATCAAGTTTGGGAAGCCTCCTGAAAAAACCTCTCTCAACAACTGTCAGACCATATCAGCATCAAGTAGATAAGGGCTCTACTTGTAGCTGTCCAGGTATTGCCCTCATTTTGGGTTCCAGGTTTTCTAAATGTTTTTACAGACACTATTATGGTCATGTGGTACATCAAAAAACAAGGGGACAAATATCTTATCTCCTCTGCAGGCTGACTCTTCAGGCTTGAAATTTTGCAGTCTGCCATCACTTGTTTCTTCAGGTGGTCTGCATTCCTTCAGAGCACAGTCATGTGGCAGACTCTTTGAACAGGTCTAGAACAAATCCACATGGATGGATGCTTCACAGGGAGGTGTTTCTGAACATTATACATTGGTGAGGTAATCTTCACGTTGATCTTTTTGCATCCCCTCTGGACAGACAACAGTTCTGTTCAAGAGTTCCAAGTCCTCAGGCTTGGAAAAAAAATGGCATGTCCTTTTCTTAGAAGGGGATGTTTCTGTATGCCTATCCCCGTCTTCCTCTACTACCAAATGCCCTGTACAAAATTATGTGGGACAGGGTCAAAGTCTTGCCAGTGACTCCCTTTTGGCCCAGACAGCATTAGTTCTGCCATATATTTCTTCTGGCCTGAGAAAATCATCACACATTACTACACAGGATGGCTCTCAAACAAGACAAGAGATATCTTATTCACCCTCACTTGCCCACCCGTCACTTGACACTTTGGGTGATACCCAGACACCAATTTTCAGTGGATGTATTTCAGTTTTTCAGGAGGCCAGAAAGCCCACTACTAGAAAATTCTATGTAACTAAATGGAAGAGATTTTCTATTTGGTATCTCAAGCATGACCTGGACCCTTTTTCTATAGGAATTCTTATGGTCCTTTATTATTTGTGAGTTGCTCAATTCTGGTTTGGCATACTCATCTGTTAAAAGTTCATTTGTCAGCCATTTCTACTTGTCTACCTCTGCATCCTCCTCTGGCTTCTAGCTTTGATGTCAAACCATTTCTGAAAGGTGTCAATCATAGTCATCCTCCAAGAAAGCCTATTCCTTCTCCTTGGGACTTTAATTTTGTTCTCGATAAACTAACTCAGTCCCCCTTTGAACTTGCAGTTTCCTCTTCCCTACAAATTTGTACTTGGAAGACTGTATTGTTTGTGGCTCTTACTACTGCTAAGAGGGTCTCTGACCTTCAAGCAATCATGGCAGTTCCACTTTTTGTGTTTTTTAACAGGGACAGTGTGTCTTTTCATACCAATCCTTTATTTATACCCAAGCTAGTTAATGATTTCTCCTTCCATCAGTCTATTCGTCTTCCTTCTTCTTACTCCTCCTCCACAGAATCCTAGTGAAAGGGTTTTTCACACCCTGGACTTACATAGACAGAACCAAATACACCAAACTCCACAGCAACGGAAATAACAGCACGGACTGAGAATAAATAAAATTTAATTGTGATTCTGGTACCTCGGCCTTCGCCTTCAAATGGAATAGTTCACATACTCAGAAACAAGCCTATAAGAACCACCTTACATTTCATTAATTGAAATCAATTAACATTGTTTAAAAAATTTAAAGCCACATTTACAAAACTTCTACTAAACACTTTTAATTATACTTATTACATGTTAAATACTTTTACATTAAATAGTAAATAACACAATAGTTCCCATTACACATCCACAAATATTATTCATATTTCCAAATTCATACCATTAGGATAGAGAGTATTGAAGTTAATAATATATTTAGATTCCATATTTAATAACCTCCTCTGAAAACTATGGTTTGTCCTCCCCATCCCATAAGGTTTGGCTATAACACTAAAAATTAAATCTCTCACCAAACCTCCATGTTCTTTATGAAAATGACTAGCCACAGGATTATCAAGCCTTACATTTCTAATGTCTCCTAGATGTTCTAGTATTCTTAATTTTACCTTACGCTTGGTTTGTCCCAAATACCATTTTTGTACAGGACAATTACACCCAATAGCATAAATAACCCCAAATGAGTTACAATCAAAATGATCTATGGCATTATTTAAAATGCCATTGATCCTAGTACCATCTAAATTCCTAATTGTATCACATACCTTACATCTACCACATGCATATGCACCTGCGTTGGCCAACTTTTTCCTTCTGCCTTTATTTCTTACTAGCTCCTTTAAATTTTGAAACCTGCCATAAGAAAAAATCACTTCCTTAGGAATAATGTTTCTCAAATTATCATCATTACTAATGACAGGCCACAACGCCATCACAAGTTTTCTTAAAATGGGGGAAAAAGATGAAAACCTATTGACAAAAAATATCCTGTTTTTCTCATCACTTTCTTTGTTATCATTATTTCCCGCATTTCTGTTATTCCTATTTTTATATTTTCTTGCACTACCTAAGGAACTTTGATAATCATGCAGTAACCCCAATTCTTTTTTCTACTTTAGCTCTAGCTAACTTAATCCTTTCATGGGAATACCCTCTAGTACATAATTTCTCATGTACTCAGTCAAATTCTGCTTTAAATTTATCCTTAAATTCCCCAATAGGCAATGATTCAATAAGATGGAAACTATGCATACTAGATGAATGTAAAAAATTGTTAATCGCTGTGGTCTTGTGGAATGGTTTATGTTGTATTCTTCCATCTGATCCCACAGAAAATTCCACATCTAGATATTGAATTTTGTCTCCACCTAAATTAAAAGTAAAGTCCAACCCACATGGATTAGTTTTTAAGCTAGAGATAAACTCTTCAGATTATTTGGGGTTCCCCTTGCATAAAAACAAGAGGTCATCAATAGCTGTGGAGTTTGGTGTATTTGGTTCTTAGTGGCTGTCTTCAGCAGTTTTGGAGTTTTTTGGTGACTTACATAGACAGCTCAGATATTACACAAGGCAAAACATCTCAGAGAATCTGAGCAGCTCTCTGTTTCATTTCATGCTTTGAAATTGGGTTTGACAGTATTTAAGCAAACCATCTCCTCCTGGATTTCGAAGGCCATTTCTTTTTGCTTTTCTTTTCTTGGCAAGCAGCCTTCTTCTTCTGTTCATGCTTATTCTACGATAGTAGTCTTCTCTTATGGTGCTTTTTTTTTAGTGTTTGGATGCTTGGTCCATCTTGGAAGTTGCTACTTGTTCACACTTTCACTAAACATTATAAGTTGGCTGTCATTTCTAGAGCCAGGGTAGGTTTTGCCAGGGCTATCATTTATGGGTTTTTGGAGGGCTGTTCTGTGGCTTCCTCCTCCCCCATACTTTACAATAGCTTTTGTACTCTCCCAAGTGTACAGAATACTGCAATAGTGATAAGGAAGGACAACGTACACTTGTATAAGACCTTACCACAACAGTAGATATCCTACATCTCAGTGTTGCAGTATCCTATCCCTCCCTCCAACCCCTGTTATTTGCTGTCACTTTTTTTCTGACAAGAGGACATACTTTTTTCCTTCTTCCCTTCCTGGGTGTACATGCTATTGCTTTCTTCTAGAGTTGCTCTGATTCTTCTAGGGCACTTCTGTGAGTGTTAGGCACTCGTACATCACATATGTACATTGTGCTTTGCACGTTGGGCATAAGTCAGACATACTATGCCCAGAAGGTGTAAAGGCTTTGATATGCTGGCCAGATGTTCAGATATCCTTTGCATGATATGCCAAGAGTAAAGAATACTGCAACAGTGAGAAGTAGGACATCTAGTATTATGGATAGATCATACACAACTGGACTTTTTATATGCAAAGCTATGAAGTTCATTGTAGCTTCACTGGGTAGCTTCACTTAATTAGATCATATCATACTTTAACCTTTTATGAGAAGTACCTCATAAAGAGGATTACTGGCCTCAAATGCCCTACACTGACTGGCTCAAAAAACTCCAGCTTTACTCCATAGCATATCGCCTACTCCAAGGTGAACTCTGTCTAACATATAAAGCTATGTCAAACCCAGAGCTGTTGGACATGCTACACCTAAAGAAATCCCAATCCCTCCAAGCAACACGCTCCTAGGGACCTAAACCTTGTCACCACAATAAGCAGGACACACTGGAGGGATAGATTCCTGTCCCAGAGACTTCCTGTACTCTGGAACAAGCTACCCATCTATGTCAAGCAAAGTTCTTCATTAGCACTCTTCAAGAAAAATCTTGCTGAGTGGATGGGAAATAGGAAATACACCCCGGGATCACTTCTGTGTCTCTGCTGGACAATGGCTCAGGAAAATAACTTTCTTGGGTGGCGTAAGCTATGGTACCTTGCTGGCTAGGCTTACGTAGGCCCTTGGGCCGATAGCCTAGTACCTACCTATGAGCCTATGAAAGCTTGCAACAATCCCTTTCTATACTCTTAATAAAGCAATGTGTGTTTACTGTACTAGCCACTGATGGATGTAATCAAATGACTGAACAAAATGTCCTTTCAACTGTATTGTTTATTGTAACACACAGTGCTCCTTACAGTATATTTACTTTTTGCTCCTTTCTTGGCCTTGAAACTGTGCCTTATTAACTTTTTGACTCTGTACTGTACTTTATTAACATGTGTATTGTATTTACTGTACTAATTTTTCTGGAGCTTTTCTCTCTGGGCCTCCACTGAAAATGGGATCCATGCCCACACAGAACTTCCCAGTAAACAAATGTAAGATAAATAAATAATTGTATCTGAGCTCATTAATACAGACATGAGAAACCTGCTGGCATCTGACACAAAACAAATTGTTTTTGTCTAAAGCAGAGCTTGTCTCTTTAACCTTGTGTAATTCTTCAAAAAATATCCCTGAGAAGCCATGGAGAATGGTTACTTGTTCACACTGGCCATCTTGACCTTGCCAAAACCTTTGATACAATCCATCATGCAGGTATTATCAATAAGCTTACTAAACTTAATGTAAATGCCTACATTGTTTGTTTGGTAAGTAATTTGGTGGCTGTCACACCACATTAATGTAAGCTACAGAAGCTTCTTCTAAATATAAAAGTGTTGCCAGTAATGTCCTGCAGTGCTCAGTATCAGCTCCCCACCCCACCCCACCTTTTGGAATCTATTTTTCTGATACCTAGCATATTGTTTTAGGCATGGGGTTATCAAAGTTTGCTGATGACTACAAACTGGATGCAATTGTCATGTTACCTTCTGACAGACAGTTACTTCAAAATGGACAGGTTATGAAAACTCTTGGTGTATTAGCAATGGTCTTAAGGTAAGTATTTAGAGATGCAATGTTGTTCCATTTGATAAACAAGTGTTTACTACCCACTACCATGTAAGCAACACACTCTTCAAAATGAAACCATCTTTCAAGGACTTGGACACCTTTGTTGACAACTCAGCTCATTATCTGACTATCATGTCACCATAATAGTTCAAAAATCCTTCTAACTCAACTAATTTCCAAAGGCATCTCTGCTAGAGTGAAAGATGAATTAGTTTCATTGTACTCAACCCACAAAAGGCACATTTTTGAATATAATGGCACTTTCAGTGTGTACCTTTCCAAGCCTATGATTCAAACTGAAAAGTCTCCAAAATTCATAGCTAGAAAGATCAGTAGTCTCAAGTCCTTTTGTGCTATCCAACTCCTTCACAGTGAACTTTGCTTTGTTTTTTTTAAAGAATGAAAGACCTGTTATATTCAGCATCTCTTCAAAACCAATGTCTCCATAAATCCCCATACCAAGAATTTCAACCTATACCAACAAATAAATAAGTCTCATTGGTGGGACAGTTACCTAACGCAATGTATTACATGGCCATGGACCAAGCACCCATACATATCAAATAAATCTGAAATATAGTGACTTGCAATGATAAGCTTAATTGGATGGGTGGTCAAAAATTCTCCCATGGGTTATCCTGCATACCTTTCACCATGTAGAGAGAATGAAGGCTATTGAATTAAATAGTAGTTCAAGGAGCTTGTTTGATAAGGATCTCAATGGTCTTAGTGAATGCTTGCCTAGTAACTTGTGACCTACAGGCAGTGCTCTGGGATGATATGGACATTGGTATCTTTCACACAAACTGTTAGGAATGTAGCTATTGAAAAAGTGTTCATCTTCACTAGTGCTACTATAAAGCCAAGTTTCAAAAAATGAGCAATGTATAGTATTACTCAATGTGCTCACTGACTCCTGACTGTCATTATTATGGGATACGCATTGATCTGGCTGTCAACAAAATGGCTATAACTGCTGGGTGAGGGTTTGTCTGCTGATGAAAGTAACGTAATGTCTTGCTGTTTGCTCATTTTACAAAATCATTAATCTTGTTTTGCAGGACTGTTGTGAATTTTAGTGATGCAACTTGAAATACTGTGCTGTTGGGGCCACCACGTGTTTGTGTGAAATAAACTCGAAATACATTACTTAGACCATTATTATCATTATTACTTTTTACTGTTTTTGAACAACTCAAACAGTGTTAACAACAAAGTGACTATAACTCTTGGACTGTAATGGAGCCTGTCTGTGTATGAAAACAACTTAACTTGTCATTTGCTCAGCTTTAATTTGGCTTTGTAGGACTACTTTACATTTTTATTAAGTAATTTGGAATAATTTACTGTGGCCATGACTATTATTATTAGGTATTATCATCAAAATTGGACATCTATTGTGACTTCCAATATGGCTACACAATGAGGAACAGCTTAATTTCAGCTCTACCAGTGTGAAAACAGAAACTCAAAAAAGAAAGCCAGTGAATTTGTCTTTTGCGGTAAATTTCAATTACTGGCTAGTAAGTGAACTGCCTGGATTCCAGCAAAGAATAAATTCAGAGAACCTGAAAGAAAATCAACCACAAAAGGTGAGGAAAAAACACTGACTGGGAAGAATCCTGCAGCTGTTTAGCAAAAACCAGTTCAAACTCCAGCTTTGGTGTAAGACATGACTTCCAGTAATCTAGAGGAAAAAATAAGTTAAATGTGCTTAGACCTGATTAAAATAAATGAAACACTGAAGATGTCTATCAACTCAAATAACAAAAGGCTGAAAAAATGGAAGAAGCTTTAAACAAACATTCAGATGTGCTAATAAAACTGCAATAACCAGAGAATAAAATGAAAAGACTCAAGTATGAGACTGCTCAACAAAATATGTTTCTGAAAATTACAGAATTAGCGGACAGAGCACATAGGGAAAACCTGAGATTTTCTGCTGTACCAAAGGAACAGATATTATTAATTTTATGAAAGCACATATATGCAACTGGAGTGGTATTCCACAGCAGGAGTTGCTAATTGAAAGGGTGCACCATGTGTATGCTCCAAACCTGGCCATGAGAAAGCAGCCAAGATCTGTAATATTAAACATGCAACCCTATCAGCAGAAAAATGTGATGCTGACAAAATCGTGGAAGAAGCAGAAAGTATTAAAAGTTGTACATGGTAGAATATTTGTGGAAAATGATGATTCATTGTACACTAGGCAGAAGAGGAGCAGATTTATTCCAGCAACCAGGGAATGTTGAGAGGTGGGTGTGAGATTCAAGCTTCTGTATCCAGCTATATTCAGAATATATTTTTCTAGGAGGATCAGTCATTTTTGATGCAATACAGGCTAAGGAGGAAACGCAAAACTTTGTCGATCAAAAAACAAGCTATCAAAAGGGTAGTGTGTTTTTTATTCTTCTGATAATATAGCCCATCCAGAGACTTTGCCAGTGAAGCATTTTCCAATGTTCCAAAGGAAAATGCTTGAGAGAGGGAGAGAGAAAAGCACAGACGTTGAATAGAAGAACTGGCTGCACATTGGAAATGCACCAGAGATTGGAGTTGGGAGATGTAGATCAACAGGAAGAAAAACAGGTACTTGGAAATTAATGAATAATTGTGTGAATACAAACCATCAATCACATTTGTGAAATGTGGCTGGACAAGAAAAACTGGAAATAATGGATTAACTTTTTTAAACTTGTAGGAGATTCCAAAGCATTTGCCTTACTTCATCTTATTAATGCAGAGGAGGAAAAAAGGTAAGTGTAAGAAAACTATTTTTGTTCTTAAAAGTACTTTTTATGAAACATTTTGTGGTATAAACTGTATGCTACAAAGTAAAGCATTTTCAGTTATTTTTATGCATTATAAAGATACTAAACAGGCACCCCTTTTTTCTTCTTTAGTTTAAGAAATGTAGGCACTGTAATTTAAAAAGATAAAGCCTGAACAATGTACTTTTGAGTTGTTGAGGTGAGATATAAAAGTATACAGACAATGATATAAGTAGAGTAATATGTTGTTTTTTTTTTACTTTTGCATTAAGGCATGACTGATTAACACCCTTGGTTTGATCTAACAACAAGTTTCAAGTGGAAGCAAGTAAATATAAGAACAATGAATGTAATAAGACTTCCATTTGCAAAGAAGTGTTCACGGTGTAACATGAGAAGCTTCTAGATGAAGGGAAGTATGTATCTAGTTCTTATGTTTCTATGGAGACAAGCTGAGAAGAAAGCAATACTTTTTAAGGCTACAAGTCAATGCTTTCTGAAAGTATCCAAGTTGTACATCTGGGAGAGGAAGAAAGATAAAAAATGGATAGCACTTAGTGAACATAGAAGCACAGGCTGTATCATGTCACTTAGCATGGATAACCTTAATTATAGGTCAGTTAAAGCCCGAGTATAGCTGTCAGTCTGGGACAAGATGTGACATATGTTTGAATGGATATGGATATAACAAAAAACTGGATAAAAAGACTAATCTGCCAAACATTAGTGCATGTATGTAACACAAAAGCTGAAAGTAAGACATTTAAAAAAACTGTCATGCATAACAGATGGAAACAATAACTTCTTATTCTAATGGCAGCATTTTTCACATTATCTGGGAAAAGAAATGGTCTTACAGGTATATACAAAAAGAATGAGTAGGGAATTATATTAAGAAATGCAGAGGGCAAATAGCTATGGTACAGGACACGCATTTAGAAAGAACTGAGCATGTGAACTTGATAAAGAAAGGAATTCAGGATGGTTATTCAGTAAAATATCTGGTGCAAATGAAAAGGGGAATACTTATATTAACTGCTAGAGGAGTGATAGAAGAAAAAAGATAATGGTAGATTTATATAGTAAGGGTCTTCTAGCAAAGGAGGAGGATTCTGCTAGCATGTATTTATATTCCACCTAAACCTACTACAGTGCAGCTTAAGAAAATTGTAGGAGATCAGCTTTCAGCAGGGAATATTATTTATAGGTAGGGACTGGAATTTGATTTCCAACCGTGTGGATGTAACTGGGGGCCTAAAAGGGAAAACATAACACAAAAGGGTATATTTTTGAAGAATGCTGTAAAAATATTTCATATGGAAGATGTGAATTCAGTAGTAGGAACTCAGTGGGAATTTACATATTATTTCTCAAAGTACAACAACCGGGCTAGGCTAGGCATAAATTATATTTCACAGAAACATGTGCATTTAGTTGAACAATTTGTTATACATCCAGTAACTACTTCAGAGCATGCATCAATAATAACTAACATAAAATGCAGGATAGTGAAGTAAAAATGAGACACTGGCACATCCCCCAACTATCAATTAAAAAGGGAGGAAAAATAAATGGGTAGTGGAAATTATTCAGGAGTTATTAGAGGAGACAGAAATTTCTTCAGAAGATACAGCTAGGGAGTGGGATAAAATGAAAATAGAGTTTAAAAATAGGGCACAAATAAAAGAAAAAGCAATATGGTTAAGAAGTAACAAAAGTTATTTAGAGGACTAAGAAAGGTTAAAGTATTGCAGAATATGTGGAATCTCACAGAACAAGAAGAGGTACAACTGTAGCATGCTAAAGAGAAAACAAGAGATTACCTGAATAATATGCACAAATTTAGAAAGATTGCTGTTAAGCAACCTTTTTTTTATAACTCCGGAGCACAAAAACATTTAGCACAATGACAATAGAAAGTTGAAAGGGTTGTTGCTAAGCTTAGGGAGCATATAACAAGTAAAGTAACCAGAGATCTTGTAGAGCTATTAGAAATATTTCAGAAATTTTATGAAAAAAATGTATAAAGCAGAGAAATGTGGAAATCAAGGAAAGGTACACATGGAAATATTTATGGAAGTATTAAATATGCCATGGTAAGAGGTAGATGAGGCTCACTTATTAATGGTTAGGATAGAAAGAGATGAGATAAATATGGTGATGTATAACCAATCTACAGGAAAGTCTCGATGAGCAGACTGTATTCCTGTGGAAGTTTAAAACAAGGAAGGAAGAAAGTGATAAAAATCTGGAAGGTTTTGTTTAACAATATTTTAAAAGGAGGGAAGTACCAACATCTTGGAAGAAAGCTGTGGTGGCTGTAATACATAAAGATTGTAAAGACTCATCAGATCCAGCTTCATATAGGCCAAATTCAATTCTAAACTATGATTATAAAGCCTTTGTCTATAATGGCTAAAAGAATGTCAAACGTGTTGCCAAAACTGAAAGATATGGATCAATGTGTTTTTGTGGAAGGGAAGAAAACATCTGACAATATAAACAGAACAATTACGTATGATCCTGAGGGAAGCAGAATGTAAGAAAATACCATTATTGTTGGTGGGTCTTGATAGAGACAAAGCATTTGACAGAGTAAGCTGAGATTTTATGAATAAGGCAGTGGAATAATTTGCATTTCCTAACACAACCATGTGGTTAATTAAGAGGATATATGATGGATCAGAGGTAAACATTAAAATGTGTGGGGAGGTTCCTCTCTGAGTTTTACCTGAACAGAGGAAGCAGGCAGGAGTGTCCTCTTAATTTAGAACCATTGGCAAAGAAAATAAGGGACTCAGAAATTCAAGGATAAAATTGGTATGGTAATCAAGAAAAGTGGCTTTATTTGCAGATGATATTTTGTACATGATAAAACCAGAAAAAGACATTTCAGTGTTGTGGAACATCCCGAGACAACTTCAAGTCTTTTCAGGATTAACCCGAAATTAAAGCACCAAAACCCCACTTGTAACCCTTCACTAAACCCCACATACACAATTATCTATGCACTACCCTTAACCCCTCCCTAATCCTAAGGTCCATAACTACCACACACTTACCCCACAGAACTATACCTACACAAAGTAAATATTCCACACACACACACACACACACACACACACACACACACACACACACACACACACACACTTAACAAAACCCTACACTAAACCTTACATACATTACCTATCTATGCACTTACCTTAACCTGCACCCTAACCCTAAGGTCCGTAACAATCGCACACTTACCTTAGAGCTATACTGCAGACGGGCCAACTATAACAATTCAACATTTCTGATTTTGCTATTTAGTGCGTTCAACGTTTCCGCGTTTCGCTGTTTACATGTCGACGGATTCGCATTCGACGGATTCCGCTTTTGTTTAATTAAAGTAGACCCGAAAAATGGTAATTATGGAAACAATACATGCAGAATAATGTTTTGGTAAAGTGTACAGAAGATTATATATGTTGCATAATTTTTGTAACTGAGAATATGTCAATATGGTTTGTTTTCATTTATGTAAATGTATGAGTGTCTATAGTGTAAGTGATTCAGTAAAGATTAAAAAAAAAATCAGACATCTATTGTATAAAGAGCCAAGTATGTGGCAAGAATTTCTGAGTACTATGGATAAAAATGATTGACTTTGTTGTCATAAGCATTAGTCTAGCTTTGCAGTACTAGTGTCCATTTGGGTAAAGTAATTTTGAATACTTTTACTGTGGCCAATTTTATTATGATATCTGTGGTGCAAACATTTGACAAACTGTCTGTAATTGATGAGATCAGGCATTTCTGGGTTGGAATGAAAACAGGCTGAGAGTTCTTTTATGCTTGAAATGTTCTGAAATTAGTAATTTTGTCATTAATAAATTTTGTTTTACAAAGCCATTGTATATAATCACTTTGTTTTTATAATTGTTTGCTAACTTCTGTGTAATCTATGTAAGTTTGTCTATGTGGAGCTTTTCTCCCCGGGCCTCTGCTGAAAATGGACATGTATCCAGTCGGGCTATCCTGGTAAACAAAGGTAAAATAAAGTAAAATAAATACTTCTTGCTGGGAAACTTTTCAAGACTACTCAAATAAAAATGATGCTATCAAGCAATAAATATAAAGCATAGGGCCTTACCAGTGAGGTAAACAATACAGTTGTTTATTTGACTTGTAAAACATTCCACAAAATAGGGTTACCAAGCCAAGATAACACTTCTTCATCTTGATCCAAGTGATAGGAAAAAATACAGTAAAATTACAACTAAACCACACTTATTTCCATGGAAACAAAATAAGACACAAAGTAATTTCATCTTCACAGACTTCAGACTGAGTCATTAACAATGCAAAGTAACACATATGCACAGTCCAACTCTTTAATTAAAGTGGCGTGCAGTGCCTTTCCTTTAAAGTCCATACAATTTCCATTCCATTCAAACCAGACTAAAACAATGAGTAAAAAGGTCGCACAGGAAAACCAATCAGTTAAAAAACACAAAAAGAAAAATCTAGCAAAACTAGACTTTTCCACTGTGTAATTACTTAAACCCCTTGTTTTAGAGGCGACAAGGGATATATGCAAATTACCCTTTATGGACATCGGGTGTTTCAGCTAAATGGCAATTCTGAATGTCCATGACTTTTTCTTTTCAGAATTGCTACTTAGCTGTTTAAGGAATCACACAGTGGAAAGTCTAGCTTTGCTAGATTCCATTCAAACCAGTTATAACAGTCAATGGTATACCTCCATTCTAGCACATCTCTAGTGGCAGTTTTCCCTTAAGTACAGCTTTTTAAGGACTATTAAGTCTGAGTACAACATCTTTATATTCTAATGAGTGTTTGCACACATTGTTATTGTCACTGCTCTCACTCAGGAAGAAAAAAAACCTGCAAAATATTTTTAAAAAATCTGACATTTTTGATACTTTATACATCTGCTGAGTTTGTTTCATAGAAATCTTATCACTACCTTCTGTACATGTACCATTATCTTTACTGTATATATCTAACAGGCTTAAAAGTACATGGTCTGCTCTTTTACACATGCTTATCTTCAATATTACAGTGGATAACCTCATGGACAAAACGTATTTTTAAAGCCTTAGTCTCCTTAAAAAAGTTTCATCTGATTCTGTCACATAACTTAGTCTAAGCATTTGTCCTTTCACTATGATTTTTTTAACCATTTAGGGTACATGCTGTCATAATTTAAGAAAATGTATGTGTGTGTGTGTGTGTATATATATATATATATATATATATATATATATATATATATATATATATATAAAATATGGATCTAGTTTAGTAGATCATATTAACAGAAAGGCGAAATTTACATAACCAAGATGAGAAGAATGAATGTTTACAACTGTGACTTCAAACTACCTATATATTTTGAATGCAGATCATGGTACAGTGAGGATCAGGAAATCTATCCTTTTTCTCACTGTAGTACAATCTCGGAGTTGGTATATATAATTTGCAGGGGGGGTGTGGGGGGTGAAAGGGGTACAGCTCTCAACTGAACAGATTTTCACAGAATGTCTACATTTTGACTGATATTTTTGGTCTGTTCATAAAATCTGTGGCTTGCTGGCAAATCAGTATGGACTGAAGTCACTAAATAATGACATATATTTGAGTTTCAGACTTAATATCTTTCAGAAAATGCATGCTAAGACAAATCCTGTTAATCTAGCAAAAGTTTATAAGAGCAATATTTAAAAATTGTCCCCATTTTTAGGCCTTTGCCCCCCCCCCCATTATTTTAAGCTTTGTCCAGATTTCTTATACTAAGAGGTTGAGAGGCATGCGGGGGGGGGGGGGCTTGCCCCTCCTGTAGAAATGTAAGAAAAATTGCACATACCTGCAAATTATGTATATCTACTCTGAGATCACACTACAATGAGAAAAGTGTAGACTTCCTGATCCTCACTGTACAGCAATCTGCATTCAACATATATAGGTAGGTCGATGTCCTACGTTTCGATCTTGTGCACTGTCGCTGTTGCAAACATTCATTCTTCTCATGCTTTTCTTTCCTTTTCTAGCCTCAAATGGTCTTAATCAGGGGTGTAACAGCTTCCTATGTATTTAAGCAAACCAACAGCAAAGCTTGCTCTGGCATTGTCTATTATAGCAATAACCCATGCCTGGGTGTGGGCAATGCTGGATTTACCCACGGTTGGTGTGGTTTGGTCACGAGGGCGAAGCCCGAGTGGCCAAACAAAGCCAACCGTGGATAAATCCAGCATTACCCACACCCAGAAGTGGGTTATCGCTATCATACAATAACATTATTTAAGAAAAAAAATAATTACTTTTCTTAAATAATGGCATTGTATAATGCCTCCTTGCTGCCCTTCTGCAGCTGTTTGATATTCTGCGGCAGTTCTGATGTACTGCGCATGCGTATGCCTACGCAGTACATCAGAACTGTGGGCAAAAGCAATGGAGAAAGCAAGATCTCTGTTGCTTTTTACAAACTGTTTCTCTATGTTAAATGGGTTTAACATAGCGAGACAGCTTTAAAAAAAGCAACGGAGAATATTTTAAAGCTGTCTCGCTATGTTAAACCCATTTAACATAGCGAGACAGTTTTGAAAGAAGCAACGGAGAAAGCAAGATCTCTGTTGCTTTTTACAGACTGTTTCACTACGTTAAATGGGTTTAACATAGAGAGACAGCTTTAAAAAAAGCAACTGAGAATCTCTGTTGCTTTTTTTAAAGCTGTCTCGCTATGTTAAACTCATTTAACATAGAGAGACAGTGTTGCTGTAAGAGTTATAGTAATGGAAAAAGTTTGGGCGACCGGACCTTTTTTCATTACTATAACTCGGATTTACAACGTGCACGTTGACCCATCAGCGTGCACATTTTTGAATATTAATGGGAAGTCGTTGTATAATTTCATATATTCTGCTAGAAGTGTCTATCAAACTATCAGCCATGTTCATCTATGCTTGACTCAATAAACCTTCATGTCCTTTTAGTGTCTTTCAGCATAACTTCTTCATATTCTTCTTTGGTGTCTAATGACTCAGGCATTTACTGCTTTTAAAATCTTAATATCCTTATTAGTACACAAACTATGTAGTGCTTGCCTTTCACTGAACTGTATGTTATAAAAGTAGTTTTACAATACATTTCTAAGACTTCTCTAATTTCTTTTTCACATATTGATTGAAATAGTGCTAATTCTAGCAACAGAATAGGAACAAGTGTGCTAGACTTTTTAAAATGTTTCATAGTTTCAGTCTCAACTTCTGAACCATACATATTTTAATGCAGTTAACTTTAACTTGTGAATATATTCCCAAAATTAATATTTTCTACCACATCATCTCTGGTAGCAATAACAAATGAAATCCCTTTACTCAATAAAACTGCTTTGTCTTTTGTAATGGCATGCGCATGATAAATTCACAATCTTAAAACTATCAGTTTTGCTTGAGGCCATAAAGCCAGTATCAGCTACCTTCCTTCATTTTTTCTGTACCATTGTTTCTCTTGTTTGAACTGCTGTTGAGGTTTTAGAGATAGGGCAGACACTTCTGCCCATGTTTGTTCTCCTTGTTGATTGACCCAAAATACCTCTATTGACTGACTCTTCCCCTCATGTTTAGTTTCTTGGCTACTGCTGCCAGTTGTTGAGCTTTGGTAACAACTTTGCCCCTGCAATTGCTGCTAAACCAACCTTGGCAATCCCCTGGTGGGCTTCTGATCTGGTTTTAACCAATTCTGCTTGATAATGGATCTCCATTCCTCTGCAGCTGTTTCTATTCACTGCCAATAACTTCTTTGTACTCACTTTCTTTTAAGTAATCCTTGACCCTTGAGTAATCCTTAAAATCCCTCTCATACTACTGTATTTTTCTTTGACGTTGGACTTCATTTTTTGGCTATTATCCCTTGTACCTTGCATTTCTGCACAAGTTACACACTGAAATTCATGGTTTAACAGACATGCAGGACTTACAAATTTAATTTTGAATACACTGAATCTCTTCTTTGTTATAGAATATTAAAAAGTCCAAGTAAAGCAGGCCTGCCTTCAGATTCAGAGCTTTCCACTTCTTGAGAAAGCTATCAGGATACTTGCTCCCTGCTGGCAGCTACTTAATCCTATATAAATATGCTGCACCCTTACACTCTTCTCAAAGTGTATGATATTTTCCAATGAAGCAAATTCACCGTAAATGGAACTGTCACTGCTGCCTGTGTTTAAATCCAGAAGCATGTCAAAAGGGTTTTTAGGCATGGCTAACACCCCAGAGAGAACAATGTCTACTACATTCTCTGGCCTTTTTGTGTTTCATTCATATGCGCAGAAGTAGAAGGTGTTAGTGCTCATTCCACACTGTACATCACAGAAAATAGCTCATGATGGGGTCTCATTCAAACAAAGTCCAGAATGCACTGTTAGAAAATTCCCTTCAATCCATCTTAAGGTGTTGATTGGAGTATATTGTTGTCAGTTAAAACTAGATGCCTGTCATTTCCCTGGTTTCAATGAAATGGAACATTTTAGAATTTGTTTTGAAAAGAAAATTACACTAATTCCTAATAAAACATTAAAAAAACTCTAGCCACTTTTTTTCATCCCACACAGTGGCTTGTTTGATCTGTATGCAGAGATTCTGGAATTTGACTCCTTTACTGCCTGTTACTATCTCAACCTACAAAATCTTTTTCACACATTCATTATATTTTTGGAAGACACCTTCAATGTCAACATTTTAATTTTGTGTTTTTGCAATTTAACTTCACTTTAGCTTTTCCCTGTGTCACTCATTAACAGATCTCTGACAATGAGGTGTTACCCCTTGGCTATAATATACACAGGCTTGATCGTATATCCAGGAAAGGGGGTGGTGTAGCTATACTGTATAAATCTGAGTTAAACCTAACCACAGATGTAAACCAACCACCTCAGATTAACAACTCCGAAATTCTTGCCACTAAACTGCAGCTTTACAAAAGCAAATGCATTTAAATCATTTGCATGTATATCCCCCCAGGAAATAACATAGCCACACTGGAAGAAACTCTTCACTGGCTGTCCTGTCATTACCCTCAAAAAACCCTGTTGCTGGGAGACCTTAATATAAATTGGGAAACCTGTTCCTCTGAATCCCCCTCTACCCACATCAATCTACATGCTTTCACACAAACTATAACTTCCCCTACCAGGCTAGGTAAACCCTACCAAAAAGAAAGTATACTTGATTGGGTGCTAGTAAATAGTAATCCCCAACTTTACACTGTGGGGACCTTTCCCAACGGTCTAAGTGATCATCTCCTCACTTATGTAGTTAAGCAAAAAGTTATTAACTCACAACCACCCATACTCAGGAAAGTCAGGCACAAAAAACACTTTGATCAGGCCAAATTCCAACAGGAACTTACCTCTTGCAACTGGTCTGTACTAAAACACCTACCCCTAGAGGAGGCTGTACTTTATTTTAACAACAAATTTCTAGAAATCCTTAATCTGCATGCACCTGTCCACTCAAAGTGAACAAAAGCAGCTACGGCACCATGGCTTACCAAAGAGTCCAGGCAAAAAATCCATATTAGAAACAAATTATGGGCTCAATGTCGGTTCACTAAAGACACCCTAGACCATGTTAAGTACAGACAAGTCAGAAATGACACCAAAAAAGCAATTCTAAATGACAAAAAACAATATTACTGCAAAATCCAAGCTGAAAACCAAAACAATCCTCAAAAGTTTGGGGCTAGTCTAAGTAACCTACTCCAATCAGGAAAAATGTCCACTCCCATCCCCACTGGTTTCATAGGCAAATCTCCTAAAGAAGTCTCAGACAATTTCAACTACTTCTTTACTGAAACAATTCAAACTCTAGCTAGCCAATTTCCTGCTAGCCCCCCCCCGAGCCCTGACAAGACCACCCCTTTAGATAGACTCTCATTCAGCTTCCAACCAGTTCCCACCTCACTCATCCGCACCCTTATCAAAAAACTAAAACCCACCACTCTATCTGCTGACCAACTACCAGCTGAATACCTTCAAAAATCAGCGGATGCTATAGCTTATCCACTATCAATATTAATTAACCGTACCATAGCTGAAGCAAAAATTCCCACCATTTGGAAAACATCCTATATTATCCCACTACATAAAGGAGGCACCTCCACTGAACTCTCCAACTATAGACCCATAGCTATACTTTCACCACTTGCAAAAATATTGGAAAAATGCATACACAAACAACTCATGCACCACCTAATCCAAAATCACCTCTTGTCTGATAACCAACATGGCTTTCGACCTTACCACAGTACTACCTCAGCTCTACTTGCCTTTACCAACACATTAAACAGCAACTGCAATAATAATCACATCTCTTCATCCCTCTTCTTGGATCTCTCCAAAGCATTTGACATGGTAGATCACCAACTTTTGTTACACACTATGCAAACATTCAATCTAGACTCTAATGCCCTATTATGGTTCAATTCCTACCTGACTGGGAGGCAACAGGCTGTTCTCTGGCAGAACAAGCTTTCTATACTACTACCAAACACCCTTGGAGTACCACAAGGCTCCATATTAGGGCCCCTACTGTTCTCAATTTTCATTAATGACTTATATACTGTCATCCCAAATGTCAGCTGTATTCAATACGCTGATGACTTCACTCTGGTTTGCTCAGCCACATCTCCTGCAGAGTTGAAGAAAGCTACCCAGTCCACCTTTAATATTGTACAAAACTGGCTCACTAGTCGACGACTATTATTAAATCCCAAAAAAACTAAAATGTTATTCACACCTACTCAAAGGTCTCCAACTTTCTCTTTCACCATTAATGCAAAGGATGGGACTGTAATCTCCCCAGAGCCCTCTACAAAACTGCTCGGTGTCATTGACAATAACCTAAAATTTGAACTTCATGTTAATCAAATAATAAAGAACACCAATAAAAAACTTGGTTCATTGTATAGAATTAAAGCCTTTCTAACCCCTCCAACCAAAACTGCCATTGTCCGCTCACACCTAATTTCAACACTTACATATGCTTCCCCCTTCTGTCTAATCTAAATAAGTCATTACTTAACAGAATTTCTACCTGTTACAATCACATTGCCAGATTTGTCACTGGCCAGCCATGCAGAGCCCACCATTGCATAAACCTCAAACAGCTTGGGTGGCTAGAATTCCCCAATCTCATACAATATAACCTTCTGACTATAGCGTACAAGATTCTCTATAATCCAGATAACGCACCAGCTCTTAGAAATAGTATCACTGCCCAAACTAATCAGAGACTGCTTAGATCCTCTAATAAACTTCAGATTCTTACAATCAAAACCAACAACATAGCAGGAGTATCTCTCTTGGCAAATTCTGCAGGTAGAACATGGAATCAACTCCCAGCTGATATTACCATGCTCTCCTCCCCACGTGAATTTAAGATCAAACTTAAACAACATCTGGCACTAAACTGGCTTTGTCACTGTAATAAACCTGGCTAGCCATCTTTAATTAATGTACAAACATGTCAATGGAAATGTGTTTTTCATTTCTCCTCACTATAACTACTGCTAACAAATATCATGTAACTGTCTACTTGAATGTCAAAACATTAACTGTAATTACTTATCTGTATTCTGTCTGCATTGCTATGTTCACCTTTGCTTCTATCATATTGTCCTTATTGCAATGTTTTATTTTGTACCCATTGGAGCTTTTCTCCCTGGGCCTCCGCTGAAAATGGACACGTATCCAGTCGGACTATCCCGGTCAACAAATGTAAAATAAATAAATAAATTTGTATGTCATATGCTTTACACCACTTTTTCTGCTCAGTTTCATCTGTTTCTTAGACATGCATTCTTTGTATTTTAGCATTTCATAGATACTTTTCTATATTTTTACAAAATGGTTATGGTGCATCAGTTTTGTATGTACTGAAACTAGGGCTGGTCTCTATCAAAATGAGTATAGTATCCACCCCAGTATCTGCATTGTGTTCTATAATTACTTTAACACTCTGTTGTATTTATACATTTCCTTTTAGTTATGGTTGTTTCATTTTATTTCTTTTTCTTTGTTAGCGCTATCATTTAGCTTCTGTTTTTACTTAATATTTCCTTTATATCATTCATATTTCCTTGTCTGAATTTCGGGTATGTCTGCAGACCTACACAAATCAGGTAGATAAATCAATATCTATTTCTGGCTCAACTAAAACTTTCATCCTAACCTTATCACTTCTACAGTACTGCATTATCTGAATTTGTATTTCTTTATTAACAACACTAAAGGTTTCTGCCAAATACCCTTAGTATTTTCCCTTATATTTGTGTAGACTCCTCTTCCTTCTGTTTTGCACTCTATACATGAACCTTTTAGTCTGCTTTCTATTGACGTTTTTACGATTGTAATGTAAGCAATCAATCTTGCCATCAATTTCTTCCAATGGGAACTAGCTTAACTATATTAGTGTATTGTGAACTTGTATAGTTTGGATGAGCTTTGGACTAGCCTATTGTGCTGTTATGTTTTAGGACAGAAAACCGTTAACTTGGTGCCTGGTGCTATTAGGAGCAAGTCCATGCAGTTTAGCCATGTTTCAGTTGTATGAATGGATGATTACAGAAGCGGATGAAGGATATATGAAGATGAATGAGAACCAGTGACCACAGCTGTGGCAGTATTAGCTTACTGGATCAGTTAGGTTTTGTCTGGATTAAGTGCTGTATTGCTCTCAAAGATGTTAATGAAAAGCTATGCAACAATTTAGCCTTGGGAAGAGAAACCAACATGAACAGGGTACTGTCTTAATGTAGCAAAATTCCATTTCACTGCCAGAGACCTGTTGTCTAAGTAGCTACAGAACCATCAAATTGTGTTTATTTGAAATGCATTTGTTCTTAGAAGTCCAAACATGTTTGCTATGAGTATACAGTGTTAAAAATTTGTAATAAGTCAAACAATACTGCAAAAGATGAAGAAACAGCTCATTTTTAAAAACCTGCTCAGAGAATACTCTGTTCATGGATAACACAAAGTCTTACTTTGTATAGGACATCATCAAACATCATTCCATTTTAACACCATTTATTAATGAAGTTGTTGAATAATGGAGATTCTGGTGATATCTGTGATACTTTGCCCATTAAAGGTATTAACACCCTCAGTCATTCTATTGGAAATACAGAATTTCCTTTAAGGTCCCAAAGACAGCAAATCAAAAAATGGTGTGTGTACTCCAATCACCTTTCAAATGTTCTTTTATAGATCAGTTTCTATTTGTTACAAATCAGAGATTTTCTTTTTTTTAATGGAGGACTGTGAATGACTGCAACTAAAAAAGAAAATTGTTAATAGGACTTGAAATACAGGAAAATGTCATTTTTACAAAGTGGTTTAAACTTTCAGAAAATATTCTAGCTGATGTACTTAAACATACTACTAAAAATATTACCTTGACTTACTTATCCAATAATTGATCTTGTTATGGCTTGCTTGAGTGTGTCGGCTTGACGTGTTAGTTGCACATATGACGGCTGCATGCTATTTATTACTACAATGTACTTAGGCTCAGAATCTAGCTATTTATGCAACTCCATGGTCAGTAGCTAACAGATAAAAAGCCATTATTGTTTTCATGTTTTGACAGTGATTACTCTGAGGTGGAGTAACCTCAGAGTGGGGAAAATATACAAAAGGGGCGTACCCATACAGGATGCTTGATTAAAAGTGCAGCTTATCTGCACAAATGCCTACACTATTGAAGTATGTATCTCTAAAGCCAGGTATGTACTCAGAGCTTTATGTTGAAATGTATGAGTAAATCATATTTAGGTCTTGTGCAATTCAAGTAATCATAGTAAACCGCTATTTAAAAATATATTTAATCAAATTTTCCAACCTATACTAAAATGTTGTGATTTAAATGTAATCACTGATGCACTGCACTGAGGCAGAAAGCAAATTTAATAAAAAATGTACCAAGTACAAATATAAAGTGGAGAACAAATGACTTTAAAACAAATATGTATTTCTGAGTTTAGCACATTTTCAAGGAATAACTAGTAACTGAGTTTCTATCATCGTGTGTTTCTATGATCTAGTGTTTAAATGCATTGGGTTGAGTTTTATCAGTCATCATTATGGTTTAAGGAGAGAAGTTTTCCATGCAGATATTTGACTGTTCACTGTTCTACTCAATAGTACGATGTTGGAATTGGTAAATATTAGTAGGGGATATAGAGCACACACTCCCATTGTAGGGTGGCAGGGGGATTGCCTACCCTGGGAACATGCTTTTGTTAAAGAAATCTACAGCTTGTCAATGACTTAGATGAAAAGTCTAAATATGGTATCTTAACTTGTTTGCTTATTGTTGTTGATAGCTTAAACTCAAATAAATTGAAGTCGAGTTGGTTGTGAACAAAAATGAGCCACACCCATATACTGCCTTAAAACGGGGGTATGTGATTTTTAAGCCAACAAGCAAATGCCATAAAAAGAATATAGTCATTTTTAACTTTATAACTGCCCCATAGCCTAACACAGTATTTTTGAACTAATAGTATGTGACTAAGGTTGACATGCCAATGATTTCTAGTCCAGGTACCCTAGAATAAATGCTACATGAAAGAATATTCACAATAGCTTTAAGAAAATGATTTCTTCCCATGAAATACAGTTGGAATACTCTGACTGAGATAACTGACAGTCCTTAACCAGGAATTAAAATAGGAAGTCTGTGAAATTAATAACTCATTAGCCTCATCATATGATATGCACCTACTGAATGAGAAGTGTTCCTGTAGTCTGCTGTGGAGTCATGCCTGAAGCTAAGAAAGAAAAAAAAATCCTAAAATTTGACATTTTGGGGATTTGTGATTTTGCAAGCAGCTAGACATAAAGTAATGTCTATCATCAGTGAATCTGTGGTCTTTAAATCCTGCTTTTTTTCTACTTCCAACTTTATGAACATTGTAGAAATCCTTCTGGTTTTATTTTGAATATGTATTTGATAGGATGATCTGTGTAATAGGTCATCAGCCTACATTTTGTGATAGCTGAAGTTTGAGTAGTAAGTGGTACTGACATTAATAAATGTAGAGAACAACATGGGTCATAGAACAAACTCCTGAGGGATTTGAGAAGAGAAAACAATGTGATTAAGCGAGCTTCCAAACAAAAAGGTTGCATTTTTGCTAAACCTTAGTATTCATGTTTTATTTAAAATATTCGATGGTGCAGAGTTTCAAACACTACAAGAACAATAAATGTGGATCTGGCTACTCTTACAGTGTAGGTAGCAGTGTGTGTGTCCAGTTCTAAAACCGTGATCTGTGTATATGAGTAGTCTACACTTACTAAAAATGCCAAATTATCTAAAGTCTTTTTAAATATTTTGAATAAATCAGAGAAATGATACAAGTCTGAAATCCTAAGGTTAGAAGGGTGATAGCTTTTTGGGGACGGAAAATGTGAGACTTTAAACTGAATTGGAACAATGCAAATGATAAAGGTTACAGAAAAATATGTGTAAAGGGATTAGAAAGAGGGTGAGCGCACCACTAAGGAAGGCCTGGTGTATACTACAGAGGTGTTTGTGAGGGCAGGTTGAGAGATGACTGAAGTTGGGTTGGAAGGCAGTCTAGTAAGGGAAGGAATGATCCTTGTGAAAATTAAAGGGGATGGGCTATTGCTATCAGAATTTTCAAAATAGGTATTTTCCTTTAACACATTTCAGAAATGCCTGAGCTGGAATGCTATAAAGGTTTACTTTGCTTTAAGGTAAGAGGATTTTGGTTCCCTGGTTTTCAGCTTACAAGTGTGCCTGAAGGTAGGGAAGGTAATGAACTGGGTCATTTATTTTCTTCCACTAATTCAGGCATCATTTCTAGGATAATGAGTAATTTAAGCTCAATAGTAATCCAGGGATAATATGGATCCCTTAGCCTTTTTTTTGCTGAACAGGGCATTAATTTAGTATGTGGTAGATTACATATTTCCATGTTTAAAGTTTCTGTATCATTGTTAGTGTCTAATCCAGATTATCTAGTTTGTCTAGTATTAAAAATCATTGGACTCTGAGGAGGATTATGCTAGGAATACCTGTGGTGCTGAGATTTGGATTAGTTCTATGGATCTAGGATGGATATTTACTGGAGGCTCAGAAGTGCAGTTGTTCTTAGTAGTGCATGATAACTTCTATTTGCATACATGGTTTGTAAGTTCAGTAATGGATAACTCCTGAGCTTTAAATACTCCAAGATTTTAAAGCTTCTGTCCTTTGATTTTTTTTCTGTATATGTTTTATACCACAATTTCTTTGTTTTCATAGTATTTGAATGAAAGGAGGCTTACCACATCATACGGTTCAATTGTTTAAATTTTTCTCTCATATTTTTGGCCTGCTCTACATAAAATATGATGCTTTCTAGCAAATCATTGCGGATTAAAGTCACTAAATAATGACATACACTTGAGGTACGGACATTATATCTTTTAGAAAATGTATACTAACACAGAATCTGTTATTCTAGCAACTCTTTCTAAGTTTATAAGAACAACATTTAAAATATGCCCCAATTTTTGGGCTCCCCCCCTCATTATTTTAGACTTTTCCAGATTTCTTGCACTAAGAATTTAATAAGGATGGTGACAGATACTATAGTGAAAGCTCATGGCAGATGGCCTGATGAAGAGGAGACCTGTGGGCTTCCTTTTCTCCTCAACCTTTACCAGTCCACAATTTAGCCTTACTGGTGCTGTAATGCGTTTGTCCAACAAGCAGGAGAGTACTTCAGAAAAATGCTGGTTGTCATGGCTCCAGCATTGTCTACAATGACATCCCTTTTCCAGAGTTAGTATTTTGTACATCTGTTATAGTACAGGAGCCTGTAGTTTCAATATAAAGTTTTCTGATACCAGTACCTGTGACAACAACATTGATCTAGTACTGAGTTTATGATGACAATGCTGGTACTGGCATTTCCTTTGGTGGTGCAGTTGCTAAGTTACATGCTCTGGGACCTGACATCCATGCTACTGCTAGTGTCAGCCCTACTGTTTTGTCATTAGAGACATTCAGTATAGTAGTGCATACACACATGACAGAATTGTTTGCTTCTGAATTTAGAGCCTTAAGGCCTGTCAAATATATAAAAACATAGCTGGAAAGAAGATCCTCAGATCTCCTGTAAGTTATTTAAAATCTTCTTTAGGGTCCTCTTCTAATAAGAGACCATGAAGAGCTCTTGCATAAGGCATGAGATGCCTTCCATGTGTGAAGTGGACATGATTATGATGCACAGCAACAGGTTTTCTAACTGAATGTCTAATGAGATGCTTTTTATCATTTGTAAAAAGGTTGAGTTGATGTAGAATATGTTTGTCTCATTGGCATACCTCTTAACTGTCTAGATTTTCGCAGAATGTCCTCATTTCTGGTTCATATTTTTGGTCTGCTCTTTACAAAATTTGTGGTTTTCTGACAAATCACTGAAGACTGAAGTTGCAAAATAATGACACACATTTCGGTTTTAGACATTATATCCTTCAGAAACTTTATGCTAACACAAAACTTATTTTAGCAACTAAGTTTATAAAAGCAGTATCTTAAATATATTCCTATTTTTGGGCCTTTGTACCCCATTATTTTAGGCTTTGTCCAGATTTATTGTGCTAAGAGGTTAAGAGGTATGGATCCCACAATTCCACTGGAGTATGTGAAGGTTGTGTATGCAAATTCTATGTTAATCAGCATACAAATCTGTACCTATATTTCAGGTCTATGTTAAATATTCGAACATCCAAAATGTCGAACGTTACATGGTCAAGACCAAATGTTTGACATTTGGATGTTTGAAGATCACATAAAAAAAAAGAAAAACACACCTTAACAGTGTGGCAAGCCCCCCTGCACCCCCCCTACTTAAATATACCAACTCTGAGACCACACTTCAGTGCAGAAAAGGGAAATTATCCCTATCTGCACTGTACGGCACAGTTGAAAGTCAATCTTCGAACACTTGAAACTTCGAACATTTGTTCTCGACCATGTAATGTTCTAAATTTTAAGCATTCGAAAACTTGACATAGACCTTATATTTTATGGGCCTTTGTCTAGATTTTTGGTGTTTCTAGGTTGAGAGGTATAGTCAACATTACTCTTAAAGGGACAGACTATTCCACACCAAAAGAAACATATCTGTGCCAAATCATAATATAAAGAAAATCAAAGAATACTAGTGAACTGGCAAATGGAGACAGAAACTTTATCATCCCATAGTAAGTGTTTTCATCTGCTACTTAACAAGCCTTTATCAGTGTCTGCCTTTGTTAATTACTGCTGTATTGTCATTGTTCTTTGTAAAATGTATCTATCTAAATTATATACTTTTTCAACAAGCTGCAGTGTGCACAGGCAAAAGTGGGAGGACTGCTAAAATAAAGCAATTAATTGCCTCCATCAAAATTTATGTCACATATTGATTCAATACAGTTAATTTTTGTAGTTTCTTCTTCCAAATATGAATCTTTTTCTTGGTGCAGCTTAGACAGGAAACCAACCATTAAGTCAACAATAGGCATTTATGGCTTAAATTATAAAGTAAGACCAAAGTTGCTTGGCTTACTTTGATTGCAAAATTGGAGAAGTGATTGAAAGATACTGTATGTGAAGGGAGTTTATGTTTTTTCTTTCTTGCTGTCATCGCTAGTTAAATGCAGAGAGATCAGGAAGATAAGACACTTATCATGCCCACTTTCCTAATTGCTGCAGTGTAATGGCTGCATATTTTTAAAAATGCTATGACGTAGCTGTTGGAAGCTGCATGAAATGTTTCTATAAGGCATTAAATGAAGGGCTGCCAGTATCATGTCCTAAAAAGAGAAAGGAAGTTTTATTTTATAGTGTTACTAATAACCCTTTCCAAGGCAGTTGTTATAAATTAGGAACTCATTTTGCCAGTTTAAAAGTCAAAATGAACATTTGGCTGTATTTAATTTAATTAATGTAACTCATCAAACAAACAAGGAAAGGCAGAAATGCACTGCCACCAGTAACTTCATGGCATACATGTATTCCTTTTCAGGAAATGCATCATCCATGAAACGACATATTTGAATCTAAAAGTTTATTCAGTCTGGTCAGGAGATTTTTTTTCTGCTGAGTGCTCATAAAATGAGTGATGAAATCAATGTACCTGGGGAGAGACAGATGGATTAAACTCCTTGAGAAGCTGAAAACTCTCCAATGTTCTTTAGATGGCATAACTCAATCTGTTACTGGTTGGCTCAGTGGTGCATGAATTTTTAACATTTTCAAGGGGTGACTCACAAAAATATTAATAAAAATGATTATGGCATGCATAGGGATGAGTGTGGCATGCTACCTGTGCGATTACAACCATAGTATGCAAGCATCAGTGTTTCCCTGTAATACCTGCATACATGTTAAACCATGTGTACACACTTCACAGACTACACAGCAATTAGACATTTCTTACTACAATGATCTCTTCTAATGCCACAGTGTCTGTAAACTGCATTCCTTCTAAAACAAACATCAATTAGTCCCTGAGCTGTGAGGTAGACTTAACACATATGCATATATACATATATATATATATATATATATATATATATATATATATATAAGGGTCTATATTTTATAATCGAAAAGTTAATTCAGCGAACGGCACTTGCATCGAAAATGCTATTCAGCAAACGGCACTTACATAAAAAATGCTGTTCAGTGAACTGTTCATAGTGAGATTGCGGTACAGAGAAGATTGGAAAATTTGCCCTTTCCTCACTACAGTGCGATCTCAGATGTTGGTATAAATAATTAGCAGGGGGTGTGGGGGGGTGCAGCCCCCGACAAAAGCAAATTCAATAAATGGCATTTTCGATGTAAATGCCATTCACTGAACTGACTTTTCGATTATATATATATATATATATATATATATATATATAGATAGATAGATATATATAGATATATATACGTATATAGATATAAAGATATATAAATATGGGTGCATGTCTTGTTATCAAAACTCAACTTATCGAAACTCATTTTATCTAAACCAGCAAAACTCAAAAAGCAGAACATTTTTTGGGGGGGGCATCAAGGCCATCAGCACCTCCCACATCTGGCAAACGTATATATAACAACTCCATGATCTCATACTACAGTGAAAGAAAAGGAAAAAAAACATAACATGAACCACCAGCTCACATGATACAGCACAGTGCAATAAAGCAATCTGCAATATTAATGACAGATCTTTAAGAAAATTAATACCAATGATCAGCAGGTCATTTTACATTGTATATTTGATCTGTTTTTTCTGAGTTTTGCTGGTTTAAATAAAATGGTTTTAAATAAACTGTGTTTGGATAAGCTGAGTTTTTAGATAAAAAATGACATGCATTCATGTGTGTGTATGTAAATATATATCGAGTGTGTGTATGTGTACATCTATATATATATATATATATATATATATATATATATATATATATATAGTATCTATACATATGTGTGTGTGTATGTGTGTGTATGTATAAATGTACCTGTTAAATGTTGTAGTGCAGTCTGCACAGCTAAGTAATGTACTTATTAATGAAGGCACTACAAATTATAACGGCAAGGAACTTGATGCTGCACTCGCATATAATTGGAAATAGGGGATCTATTTAGATATTCATTGTTTTACTTAGTCACTAATACACACAAGTTTATTAATTTAATTTCCAACGTTATTTTTGTCCTGTAGTTTACATCTTTTTATCTCAATTTATATTTGCTTATCTTTTAAAGTTGTAAAGTGTTTTGATTTAAATCTCTATAAAACTTACAATAAGTAAGGAAGCATATCGTTGAAGCATCATAGTTGGTGGGCTACTGCAATTTAATTTATGCAGTAAGATATAAAAAGGGGTTATTTTAATATGGATGTTAACCTTTTTGACAGTAATGTGGCAGAAGGTGCAGATGAGTGTCACACTGTCTGCAGGGGCTGATTAACTGAGCACTAAGGTTTCTAATTTATTTTGCTTAATAAATTATGCTGACTTTATTTGTACAGGCTTACTAGCTATGCTGATATGTACCTTAACATAAGAAAATCAGCCAGTTAGAGTGGAGTACATTGTGATTGTTTTAAGTAAAAGTGTACCCGGTGATTTCTTTACTGTGCACCTTAATGTAGCCAT
Organism: Protopterus annectens; assembly: GCF_019279795.1. Lineage (NCBI taxonomy): Eukaryota > Metazoa > Chordata > Ceratodontiformes > Protopteridae > Protopterus > Protopterus annectens. Next base: position 684,950,265 of record NC_056737.1, on the reverse strand, counting down.
GTGAGATATGATAATATTACTACAATTTACACAATGGATTTGACTAATTTGCTTACATGTCACTCAGACTTGTTCATGCCCTCTGATAAAGACCTAATTCTGCAGATGGATTAGCTATATCACATACCTGTAACTATCACGCTGTTGAACTTGCATACATTTTGTTTCCTAAAAGAACCACTGGCAAAACTGGTGCTAGCCTGTCAGGATGGGTTGGTTAACTAATTTAATCCTGAATAGCAGGAAGCCAATCAACACCTTTGCTTCCTGAGATCTTCAGAGCCAAGAAACCACTTAATTCCTCTGAGCTTTTTTTCCAACATTCTGCACTGAAAACACACTTCATTACACTTACATTATCTGATAAATGGTGTAAGTTGCAAAAAAATGAAAATATGAGATCTCTTTAGAGGACAGTGGGCTATATACTAGATTTATTATCAAAGATCTGCCTTAGTTTTTTTTGCATGTGCCTTTACCAGGACTTCAGAAATTAGACTTTTGAAAACATTGATAACTATACTTTTTCAGAAGTATAGGGAAGTTTCCTGTAAAGACGAATTTACTCTTGCAGGATATACATGAACTCTGCTTTCCTAATCACTATATTATTTTTGGAAGCAATGAGATAACTACCAAGTGGAACAGTTGCTAGTGCATTATGAAATGTACTTTAACTTTATTTCAAGCATACTAAAAATCAGCAAAACATATCATTTCACTTCTGTTTTTCATTTTTTTCAGGGGATATGGATATTGGGATTCTGTGTACTTTGAAATAGGGCAGTCATGCAGTTTAGAAATGCTGGGTCTTAGAAAGGAAAATCTCATCTACCTAGCAGGTTAAGCTGATTGTTATGTAGTAGCTGCTGGTGATTTTAAAGCAAGGGGGTGCTGCAGGAAACAACTGAGAGGGTGGGGCTAATTAGAATGGGGTGGGGCTGGATTACGATAGGTAAGTGACCATTACCTTTGATCAAATAGATGGGGTCTTTGACTTTCTTCCCCAGATTACCTCAGAACCCATACATTGACTCTGCTTCATGGACTATATACACCTCAGATATGAGTGCAATCCAAAAGGTCAGCCTTAGGTGAAATGGAGCCCTAAATAAAGGACTCCATGGGCCCCCCATTGTACATTAGTCCTCTATGAAACTCCCCCGTGCCATTAAGCTATCTCCCCATCATCCTGGCCCTATATCATCCAGATTGTTTACTTCTTTATTGTTTGTATTACTGTTTGTCTTCAATTTGAGATTTTCTTCCTCCTTTTAACACATCCTAACTACACAAGACTCCACTGGAATAAGTGTGCAGGAAGTAACTAAATTAATCAAGGGATCTGGGGTCTGCTGGGCCCCCAGAAGTCATAGGGTTCTATATGCTCTGAGGTGTACCTTAAGAACTTTGTTGTAACCTTTTCATCTAGATGACAGCCGGAACAAAAAACATAAGTAACTAAGGAAGCTCAGTCTTATATTTTTCTTTCAATGAAGAATAAGTTGTGTAAAGCTTAATATTCCATGCTAAGAGTGTTGACGTTTTCAAAAAACTAAGATGACAAATGCTTGCAAGTATGTATAAAGCCTATCTAGGAATAGTGCCTTCCTCATTACCCCATCCAAAAATATAAATGCCTGTATCCCTGTGTTAGACTGGAATGAAAGCAAAAGTCACAAATGTCCACAGTCATTCATTATATGCTTGAGGGTCTGGAGGAGGAAAGCAGGGCACCCAAATAAAACCTAACCTCCTAATTATACAAGACACCACTGACTGCCAAATGACAAGCATGATGATCTTGGTAATGCAAAGGCAAAATATATATATGAGAGACTGAACTAGGTGTTCTCTACAGTGCTAGATAAGCCAGGAAAAGAGGCTATCCGTGGGGGGGGGGGGGGCTCTGTCCTTTTGTTAATGGATTTAAAATGAAAAAGGAGAATATAAGGTGGAGGGTTTGGTCTGCGGATGGGGTCTGGAGAGAGAAAGTGTGAGGAAGGTTACAGTATTCTAACTGGAAGCCGGTAGGGATAGACTGCCCTTTTATTTTACCTGGTTTGCTGAGGTCATAAGGTGTCTTGCCGTGTGAGCAAGTTAAATTCTCTCCAGAACTGTTTTGGTGAGTGAATAACATGTGCTTGTTTGGACTTCTAGAAGAAGGATCTGCGTCTTTTAATGGTCTCTAATCAAATTTGAGTGCATGTAAAGTGAATGCAGGTGATGATGGAGAGGTTTGATTTCCATTTCTGCCAGGCTTCATCCCCGATTTTAAACTGTTGCTTTATTTCTTTTGTCTACTTTTTTCTGATTCTAGAAATCTTATTTTGTATTTAAAGATGCTGGTTGCTAAGTTAGTTATCTTCCATAAATTGTGGATCCTAGGCAGTGGAGGGAGGAAACTTTAGCTTTACAATGTCAGAGGTTGACTGATGTCTGAAAGTTCTTAGGATTTGAGGGTGGGTCGTTTTAGCACTTGATCTGTGATGGAAAAAGTGAAGTGGCAGTGATCACTTAAGGACAAAGGAAGTTTATGTTGGACATTGAGGACAGTATGATGGTGATAATCAGGCCAAGAGTAAAGTGGTTAGTGGAGCTGAGGTGGCGTCTTGTGGTTTGTGCAACTAATTAGACTGGACCGTGTTCATCTAGAAAGAACAATATCACTGGAGATGGGGCTAAGAAAGTTGGTGTTGAAATCCCCTAGAATAATGGTGTCATTATGTTAACGAGTGTAAGAGAGAATGGTTGTGATAAGTGAGATGAATATTTGTAGAGAGGCGGAGGTAGGGAGATCTCTTTCCTGCAAGGTCAGAACATGCAGTAATGTGCTGCATTTAACTTCTGAGTAGTCATGGTTATTTTACAGTGCCATTTCCTAATCTTTGTCACTGCATGCACTGCTTATGCATAAAGTTGTAGAAATACAGACTGCATCTAGACAGGCTCATACCTAGTTACTAGGTATGCATTCCAGGAGATCTGGCCTCTCAACTGTCCCTATTTTAGATGAACATTCCTATTTTCAGGTCGCATTTACTCCTGCACAAGATGATCTGTTCTTGGAGGTATGCCCCTATTTTCCAGCCTACTTTACTCCCTCACACAATTTTTTGAATCCTCCTCATCACATGTGACTTTTGAACCAGACTAGTATACAAAACCATGCTGCAAGAACAACATACATATATGCTACCAACAATTTAAAGAAAGAGGACAAGTGACATTTCCCTTTTTCAGAAGCAAAGTTAAATGACCTTACGTGGCAGAATGTTAAAATACATACAGTTCATTAAGTTCTACAGATTTTACGCTGTCTCTTTGATAGTGTACTTGTAGGCTCCATCATTTTTAAAACTATGTGTTTAAACGTATTTCTGAATCGTATCTTACATTACTACTGTGAGCAGGAAGAGCAGTGAGCTATATGATATTCAGATTTTATACTAATTAGATGTCCAGATTGGCTTAGGATGTACCTACTTTTCAAGGATCTTTGTTCATATTTTCACTGTCTGCAGGTCAAAAGCTGTGCAGGAGACCATTAAGGAAACTAGCCCATCTTACCTGTTGCTTCTAGATCACGGTCTGGTTAAGTGACATGCTCAGTTCCATAGTAGGAAAATGGAGGCTGAAGAGGTCAAACCCTGGACTACAGGAAGCAGCTCAATAAAATACTTAAAACCTGGGTATGTTAACTTAAAGGCTCCTTTTACTTGAATAAAAGGAATATCTCATAGTTATATATTTTCTTATTCCTTACTGGGAAATGAGAAATGAAAATGTAATAAACTTTGCTAGAAATTTATTCTTGGATGAATTGCCCTGTAATAAATTTTGGGATTTATTTATGGTACACTGCTTGAGAAACTATATTTTGCTTTTCTAAACAGGTCAATGGAAAATGCTGAGGAAAGGATAAACATGAAGGCTGTCTGCACTTTAGAAACCAGCCATGGTGCTATGGAAGAATTTCATCTGAAGGTCTTTACAGATCAAAAAATACTACTGTTAAAAAGAAGTCCATGGATAACTTGTAACAAGATGACTAACAAAGCAGACTGAACACTGTCTTGGAGGCAGGGAGCAGAATACATTTCAGCATGTCTGACATACATGCTAGGAAAAAAGTAAAGAACCCACACCCCGAAAATATAGTAACACTCTGTACACAGTATTATAAAACTAGGTTTGCGATCACAGTTTGAACATAGTTTTGCAATAATCTGGTCAAGCAGCCATCCACCACTATTAACCTCCACTGAGTTTGCAACAGGAATGTTCTAGCTAGAGGCAAAATAGCCAGTTAAGCACCTTTATCATTGCTAAGTAACACAAACAACCACAGAGGCATGCAACAGCAGACATAATGTTTTTGTATGCTTGGCTTTACATAACAGAATGCTTGCTTGACTGGTTCGGTACAAAGCTGATTAAACACCAAGATCATAAATCTGAGTTTATTTAGCTACGTAGAAAGTGCTGCCCTTTTTTTTTTTTTTTAACTTGAGGGACGTTTTCTGATTGATTCTTGCAGGTATGCCAGATGCCAAGAATGCAGTATACCATGCTCATGTTTACTAACAAAAAAGACACCCAATGTTTGCATATCTGTGCTGTCACATTCATTCCTCCATATATAACAGTCATGGACTACATTCTGCCTGCATATGAAGGAACATAAAATAATGAATGCATGTTAATAAATGTTAGTGAGTTAATACCCTACTTACACAACACAACCAGTAAACATAAACAGAAGGTAGTGGTACTAGACAGATGCTCATCAATCATCAAATGCTCAGACAGAGAGACTGTTTAAACACCATAAAAGATGCGGACAAAAATATTTACTTGATATGAATAAAATACAGTAAATGTGCAGCAAACAGACAACTGCTCTAAATGGAAATTCCTTTTGTGGATGCTGCTGCTATACTAAGTTGTTAAAGAGTTTCTTAAATGGGGTAAAAGAGCACATTTGTGATATTAAAAAGGGCAGTTAATTTAGTCCAGTTGAATTGCATTTTCTTGAAAAACATGGGGGGGGGGTTGGTGGATTACAAGTAACTATTTTAGATTGTATTGAAAAGAGAAATTCTAGTACAATAGGTGTTGAAAAAAAGTTAAGGGAAAAGAATCTATATTTATTTTAAAGTCCAGCAGGACTTAATCAAAAATGTAATTGGAGATGTTTTTTATGAACTTGTTTTTTAAAAAATACTGTTTTAAATATTTTATAAATTAAGTAATTGATGCTAATTGATTAATTGATGTTTGGTAAAAGTATTTAATGAAATGGTTTTGGAAAAAGTTATACTCTACTAAAGGCTTAGCGCTAGAGCAGTGATTTGAAGATTTGTTTTAATAAACAGTGAAGATTTCCTGGTTGCTTCTTCTTTTTGTGGTTTTTATAATACGTTATTCTGCAACTATCGTGGTATTGAGTTTCTTAAATGTGTTCATGTGAAAAATACAACAGCTATATAACAAGTAGCAAAAATATCTTAATGGCTAGTTAGCTACAGCTTAAGTATTAATGAGAAAAGCTAATGTTATGAAAGAGCTGTCAGTGTATTATGAAATGTATTTGGCATGCACTCTAGTGGCAATATTCATAAACCTGGTGAGCAGTTACACTGAGCTGGTGCACAATAAAAGCAGTATACTAGATTCTTAGTTATCAAAATGCAATAGAGTAGCTGTATACAAAACTGCATATTTGGAGAAGTCCAGGTACACTGTCAATATGCAAATGAAGATCCACAGTACAGCCTCAATCACTGATTATACTGCGGCGTAGGCACAAGGAATTTCGGGGTACAACTATAGATGATCTATGCAAAAAAATAGGATCCCTGCACCCACAACCCAAGAGCTTGTGATGTGCTGCTCAGCCTAACACAGCCAAAGAGCAATATCATGATCTTGTAATAAAGGAATGAAATGCAAAGGTACATCTTGTTATGCATTGTGCAAAAATAGCACACTGCCGTAACAAAAATATACTCTGCACCTTCCACAGGGACATGGCTAATCCAGTGCCAGTAGAAGCAGTCAGTCAGGCTGAACCCTTCTATTAACATGCTTGCTAATTAATAGTCTTATAAAAGCATGAGGAAGGAGCCAAGTATTATGATCTGTGTAAAACAGCCCTCTGCAGTAGGTAAAATCTCCAACAGTACTAAAGTTTCACCCAAGGGTGCTGAACATAGTAGCTGTCACACTATTCTTACAAGTTACTTGACACCCAGCATGTTAGAAAAGAAACCTCAGTAGGAGGTATCACATCTATCTTTAGTACTAACATAAATTGAAGAGGAAACAGTAATGCAAACTCTTTTATAATTGTTTCATGTTGCATCACAGATATTGTGGGCCCGAAAACAGGTATGTCAATAGCTAAATTCTAATATCTTACTGACTGAATCTGGCCATTAAAAGAAAAGTAATCCTAGATAAAAATATATGAAAGGTTAATCAGGTACTATGCATGACTGAAAGTTCTTTTTTTTTCCTGGTTGCATAGAATATACAGGCATAATCCACAGAGGTGTTCTGGACTTTTGAAACTTCCAGTGGCTAAGTAAACTAAGCAGGAAACAGAGGAATAATTATGTCCAACAAGACCAATAATGTGAAAGATAGCCTCACAGACTAAATACAACCACAAGGCATTCTATAGCTACGCAAGAAACCTTAAAGGCAGTACACATCAGTGTACCACCTTCACTGAACACAGCAATTTAGAGAATTTGCTCGTTGAAAATTTCAACTGAAACTTCATCCCCCATTCCCTCCTACCTCCCTCTATAAAATACCTGCTAGCATACTCCCCCCCCTCCAATATATTAACTTTTAGCAGGTCCTACTGGCACTCACTAAGTCCAAAAGCACTGCCTCAAAGGGCCCGATAATATCATTGGGATGCTTCCTAAATAGCTGGAAACAATCTATTAGGACCACTTGAGTCATTTTTTCAACTATAGCCTCAAAGCAGGTTTTGTACCATGTGAATGGAGAAATGCAATAGTTATTCCACTTTACAAGGCTGGACCATCAGCTGACCCTGGAAACTACAGACCTATTAGTCTGACTAGTGTAATATGCAAAGCCATGGAACAAATTATCATGGAAATTATCAGTAAAAACAGATGTTACCTTTAGACACTTAAGCAAACCTATTTGGCTTTGTTAAGGGAAGGTTGTGCCAATTAAACTTGCTGGACTTGGGTAATAAGATCTCCAAAGCAATGGATGATGGGAAAATGGTGTATACTGCCTACCTGGATCTGTATAGTGTAGAAATCCCTGCATTACTCGCTGCATTGCCAGCTGGCTCGGAGACAGGACCCAAGAAGTCAGAATTGGTTATACCACTTCCATTAACAGACCACTCAACTGCAGAGTATCTCAGGGCTCTTTGCTGGGACTGCTCCTATTTGGTATCTAGTTCTTGGGGATAGAGGGTGATGTCAAGGGCCTTTGGCTGACCAAGTTTGCAGATGACTGCAAATTGGGAGCTATCATAGCTCCCCCCATGACACAAACATCTTACAAGAGGATCTAACATAGAGTTGACCCAGTAGTCAGGGATCTGGGAATATATGCACACACTAATTTGACCTTTGACCAATATATGGCAAAGGTAGTAAAAAAATCATTCTATGACCCCAGCCTCTAAGTAAGGGCATGGCATCCAGGTCCAAGGAAGTCATAGTGCTACTTTATTCGACCCTTTGTCAGACACATCATTGAGTATAATGCCCCCTTCAGCATCCAACTGACCCAACATTTGGAATGCCCACAAAGGTTCCTTACCAGGAGAATCTAGGGTATAAAGACATTGTCCTATATAGATCACTTTAAAGCCCAACCTCTGTACTCTGTCTCCTACAGGTTACTGAGAGGCAGTTTGTGCCTGGCAAACCAGTCATCCTCGGATTCAGCTCTGATGGACCTTTTGCAAATCTACAAATGAAAAGCATCAGAAACACCAGATCCAAGGGTTTAAAATTTGCTTGCTTCATAAACAAAACAAGTTGGTGAGAGAGATGCATCTCAGAGGATCCCCATGCTCTGGAACAGGCTCCCCCCATACATGTGAAACAGAGTCTATCCCTAACCCTATTTAAGTGTTACCTTGACCAATGGTTGGAAGATTAGAAATTTAGTAAAAACAATAAAAAAACAGATCTTAACACCAGAAATAATAAACTCACTTATTTTAATACAAATACAAATAGCAGAGCTTTCGAGAATAATCCCTTCTTCAGTGCATAAAAAACACAGTTCAAATACAGAGTTTTTAAATACAGTGAAAGACAACCCCTGCCCATAAGGCAATTGCACGGCTTGAACTCCAACTTGAAATACAGCAAAATAAGCCAGCAAACTTTGACACTGAACAAAATCAATATTTTAATACATGTCAGCAAAAGAAAAAAGGAAAAAAACAGCCCGGTTGTATGTCTAGCAGTGAAACAGATGGAACAATTATCCTGCCCTTTCATCACTGTCCATGAGATTAATGCTTTTGATGCCCCTGACTGCAAGTCATTTCACTGTGCATTGTACTCACTCCTATACAATACAGAAATTGTGTAATGCACACAATACAGTACAGGAAGTGCATTATAAATATGTGTTTTAATTGTAGAAGTTAGAGCACGTTTCAAACATTGAATACTGTATGGCTAAAAGTCCTCATGATCAATCACCAAATGCTACAACACTTTACTTATTTACAGTGATAACTTCTGGCAATTTACAAGACTAATGGCTGATTTCTCCCAAGGAGGACTTGCTCATCTTTAACAGCTTTATGAAGCAAGGTCACAGATTGCTGATTTGGAAGAAACAAGGAATGATTACTAAAATGTACGACATTTTGCTTGAAGACCATAAATACCATAGTAAAGAAAATGCTGAGTCACTATTACCAACAAGAACATGTAAACAGAGAAGCAAAACTGCAAAAGTGATGAATGAATGACACTGTTTCCTTTAATGGATCATCTCAAGAAAAAGGACTGCAAAAATGCAAACACTAATAGCTTTTTTCCTTAAAAATGTTGAAAACACCAAAGCAAAAGGCATAATGAACCCACTCAAGAAATGTATAGCAGACTGGATATAGAATGGGTTGTGAATCTTGGCTTTAAGAACAAAGGTGAAGTTACTGTATATTACCGATAAATCCTACTGCAATGCATGTATTGCATTTTGCTTTCTGAGTTTTGTTGTATTTTGCACCAAATGTTCCTCTAGCTACAGTGGATATAAAAAGTGTACAGAACCCTGTTAAAATGCCAGTTTTTTGTGATATAAAAAAATGAGACCAGAATAAATCATTTCCAAACCTTTCCCACCTTTAATGTGGCCTATAATCTGTACAATTCAATTGAAAAACAAACAAATCTGTTAGGGGAAAAATATAAAAAAATAAAAAATGTGGTTGCATAAGTGTGCACACCCTTAAACTAATACTTTGTTGAAGCACCTTTTGATTTAATTACAGCATTCAGTCTGCTTGGGTACACACCTGCCATCAATTAAAGAGACTCTGCTTAACCTCAAAGTTCAGCTGTCCTAGTAGGATTTTCCTGGCATTTACTTAGTTGCCCGCTACAGAAAAAGCCAAGGTTCACAGAGAGCTTACAAAGCATCAAAGGGATTTCATTGTCAGTCAGGAGAAGGGTACAAAAAAAATTCCACAGCATTGGATATACCATGGAAAACAGTGAAGACAGTCATCAAAAAGTGGAGAAAACATGGGACAACAGTGCCGTTGCAAAGAACTGGACGTCCCTCCAAAACTGATGAAAAGATGAGACAAAAACTGGTTAGGGAGGCTGCCAAGAGACCTACAGCAACACTGAAGGAGCTTCAGGAATTTCTGGCAAGTACTGGTTGTGTACTACATGTGACAATCTCCAGTATTCTCCACATGTCTGGACTATGGGGTAGGGTTGCAAGACGGAAGCCTTTTCTTACACAGAAAAAGGGGTGGGAGGATGGCATAATGGTTAAGATGTTTACCTTACAGACACAAGGTGCAGGGTTTGATTCTCACATGGGGTAATTGGATAGGCTTGAAATGGCCCACAAGGGTAGTTAGCCTAGTACTAATCTATGAACCTATGAACCTATGAAAAACATCCAGGCCCGGCTAAAATTTGCAAAACAATACATCAAGTCTCCCAAAAGCATGTGGGAAAATGTGTTCTGGTCTGATGACACCATGGATGAACTTTTTGGCCACAATTCCAAAAGGTATGTTTGGCTCAAAAACAACAGTTTGCATCATCAAAAGAACCCCATCCCCACGGTGAAGCATGGTGGTGGCAGTATCATGCTTTAGGGTTGCTTTTCTTCAGCTGGAACTGGGGCATTAATATGCAATCATACTACAAGTGTTGAAAACAATGTCCATGTGTTAAATTTCTTTAAATATAAAAAGTGAAGGGTGTTAACAAACTCCTTCAACTGACCTACTGCAATCACTAGCTGATGAGTTTTGCAGAAAAGCACTCTGCACTGTGTAACTTCTGCCAGGTGCACCCAGCTCCATTTGCCCTTGCTCTGCTCATGCCCACTCTGCTCCCCCTACCCTACCCCCAACCCCCCCCCCAGTAAAGCTGTACTTATATTTTTTCCAAACAACCATTTTAAACTACAACCAATAGCATCCTCCCTACTCATTATTCCTTATCCACTCACATTGATCTCACTCCATTCATCATCTTGTTTTTTTTTATTCAATTACTGCCCCATTTTGTCTTCTCCAAGTAACTATTTCTACCTTCATACTAACATTTCCCCCACTTGAATTACAGGACACCAATCTCCTTTTACTGCAATCACTCACCCTTACCATAATACAAAGAATTAGACTTACCTTTTCCTCAAACCTCCTCAAAATGTTCTCAACTCACTTAATCATATTTTTCTCCTTAATCTAACTGTGCAATTAACATCCTACTATAGACAGTTATCTATCAACTTATTCTCAGCTGCCAATCCTAACCCCCATAACCACAAGACAATGCCCATAAACACTCAGATATCCCCAGAGTGCTATAATACTACCTATGTAGATAAGTTCTCTTTTAAAAATATAAAAGTACAAACTACAACACAAAAGACTATAAAGAGTAGTACATTTAAGTCAAAATGGTTGTACCCCCTGCTACATTTAGTATCTCATCTCAAACTTAGTGATGACGTACATCTACACCCTGTCCCAAAAACAAACAACAAAACATTCATAATTGTCATACAGTAGACCCCCACTTGGTAACAGGCACTGCATCTAATAGAACTAAGTTGTTTCTCTTCAACATGAACCTCAGAAGCATAGCCTGCCTTGCACAATATTCTCTTGCTATAGCAGTAATGACTGAAACTTGGCTAAAGCCAGTAATAAAAGACAACAAAATCATACCTCCAGAGTATGATATACATGGACTTAGAATATCTATTGTATATAAAAATAATGTTCATGTAGACATCCTTGGCCTTACCATTCCCAAATTCAGTAATGCAGAAATTATATTCACAAAACTCAAAGTAAATTCTAAGAAATCTTTTATCATTGTAGGAATCTACATTCCATCATTCAATAACCTAATTACAACAGCAGATATCCCCCAATGGACATCCCTAAAAATTCATCAAGAAACAATAATAATGGATGATCTCAACAATGACTGACAAACCTTCAATGCAGAAACCCCCTTAAACTTCCTAACTCTACATGGGTTCTCCCAGTTAATCTAAGCAACAACCAAAGTAGATAAAAATACAGATAGACAATATATTCTTGACTGGATTTTAGCAAATGAGCCCTCTAACATTAATTTCTCTGGATGGCTACCAGATAGTATTACTGGCCATTTCCCAACCTATCTCTTGAGACAATACTTCTATCCTAACAGAACTACAATATACAAACAATTATGCAGCCTGAAAAACTTTAACAAGCAAGTCTTCATATCCACCCTTCACCTCTGCAACTGGAATCCTTGAAACACTACTCCTAGATGATGCTGTAGTTCCTAACCATCCTAAACTAAATGGCACCAGTTAGAACTAAGACAGTAAAATCAATACCTATTCACTAGCTAACAGAAGATACCATGCATCTACTTAGAGAGAAAGTATAGAAATAATGGCATGCTAACAATCCCAATAATCCCTAAAAAAAACTATTGATAACTCAAAAATCTATTAATAATACATTTATTTATTTATTTATTTGACAGTTGTTAACCAGGTTAGTCCAACTGGGACAAAGCCCCTTTTTCAGTGGAGACCCAGGAAGAAATACTCCACAGAAACGTATTCAACATTTGACATAAAGTAATACAAAAATTACATAGACATAAACAATAGAAGTTAACATTCCCGGTAATTTGAATAAAATATTGTAACTTGGAGAGAAGCAAGGGAAAAAATACAGATAAACCTTAAGCTTTAGAAATGCTAAAAAATAAGATTGGCTGAGAATAGTGGAAGAAATGATCAGGTATGAAAGAATTTATAAATTACAGAAAAGAAGCAGAGAGGAGGGAAAGAATGAATAATAGAGTTGCAATAAAGAGAAATTAGGAGAAAGGCAGGGTTTCACGGATGTAGAAGAAAGAATAAAAGTAGGATACTTTGAGAGATAAAGGGGGAACATAGCACAGACATAGTTTATTTTCATTAAAGTGAAGTTTTACTGACTTTCTGTATTGAGATTTGGATCTTGGGTCTCAGATGTCAAGAGGTAGTTTATTCCAGTTCTCAGCAAGGTAACAGCAAGAGAGATTTTTTCCTACGTTGGACTTAGGTTTGAGAATGGTTAGGAGATATTGTTCTGAGTTACGGAGGGTTCTAGTAGGGGTACAGAGAGAGATGATAGATGAAATACTGGGACACAAAGTGGGCTGGTATACACCAGAATTAATTATTTGAAGCTGAGAGAGGAGGAGGCAATGAGGGAATTCAGACCAGTTCAGTTTTCTAAGTGCAATGCAGTGATGAGTTGAGTATGGAAGCTCAGCAGTAAATTTAGAAATCTTGTTGTAAGTGGACTCCAGTTTAGAGATGAGTGAGGTCTGTAAGTTGGTGAAAGTTTGAGAGCCATAGAGAAGGGTAGGTAATAGAGAGGGATGTGAAAGAGCTCTTTTAGCAGTTTTAGAGACAGTTTTTGTTTCTATAAAGGAGTCCAAGTTTTTGATGGGTTTTCTTGATGTTACTTAGAACATGTTGATCAAATTTTAGCTGGTTCATAGGTTGGTACTAGGCTATCGGCCCTAGGGCCTATACAAGCCTAGCCATAACAATTCCCTGGCTATTTCTTCCCACACCATTTACTTCCCTGGACCCCTGTCTAGCAGGGCGACTGATGTGATCCCCAGGGTGAATTTCCTTTCTCCCATCCAATCGTCAAAGTTCCTTTTGAAGAGGGTCAAAGAGGCGCTCTGCTTGACATGTATGGGCAGTCCATTCCAGAGTGTGGGGAGTCTCTGGGTCAGGAACTTATCCCTCCAGCATGTTTTGTTTATTGTGATGAGAAGGTTTAGATCCCTGGAGCGTGTGGCTCTGAGGAATTGGAATTTCTTTAAGTGTAGCATGTCCAACAGCTCTGGGTTTGACATGGCCTTGTATGTTAAGCAGAGATCGCCTCTGAGTAGACAATATGCGACAGAGTATAGCTGGAGTTTTTTAAGACAGTCAGCGTAGGGCATCTGCTTTAGGCCTGTGATTCTTTTATTGAGGTATTTCTGTGGCCTTTCCAGTTGTTGCAGATGTCTTGAGAGGTACATACCAAATGGGACATTGTATTCTATAATGGGTATAAGGAGGGATGAGTACAGTGGGACAATGACCTCCTTTTTTCTGAATGAAAAGCCTTTAGTGATGAGGTGTGCCACATAGAAGGATTTCCTGACTGTTGTGGCGATGTGATTATCAAAGGTGAGACAACTTTCCACCTGTGTCCCTAAGTCTCTTATCACACTTTCTGTGTTTAGTGTACTGCCACTTATGTAGTAATTCACGGGTACATGTTTTTTTCCCAAAGGGGATAACTATACATTTCTTGGCAGTGAGCTTGAGCCCATGGCTCTGGCACCAAGCATCTGTTTCTGTAAGGCCCTTCTGTACAGTATCCACATCATTTGGGGATTCAATAATGGCTCCCAGTTTGCAGTCATCTGCGAACTTTGTTAGCCAGAGTCCCTTAGTGTTGGCCTGTACTTCAGAGAAGTAAATGCCAAACAAGAGCGGTCCTAGGACTGAACCCTGATGTACTTCCTTTGTCTGGAGCTGGATTTGGAGTCAGCTACTTTTACAGTGTGAGTTCTGTCAGTAAGCCAGTTGACAACCCATCAAGTGACGCAGGGATTAATGCCCGGCTTAGTAAGTCTGTGATTCCAGAGTGGGGGATGGTATCAAAGGCCTTGGCGAGGTCCAGATAGGCTGTGTAGACCGCCTTACCCTCATCCACGGCTCTGGAGACTGATTCGAAGAAGTCAATCAGGTTCAGGAGACAAGATCGGCCCTTCACAAACCAAACTGGGCGGGGTCCAGTGTTTGAAGGTTGCCAATGTTTTTGTTTATAAGTTCTATGATATTACATTCCATGGCCTTGCAGAGCAGGCTCGTCATACTGATGGGGCGGTAGTTCCCGGGATCCAAGGTGGATCCCCCCTTGTGGAGTGGGATAACTGTAGCTGTGTGCCACTCAGTGGGCACAAAGCCTGAGGTGAGGCTATGATTAAAGATGACACTTAGGTCAGGTGCCAGTTAATTTTGTAGTTCATGTAGTACACAGCCCGGGATGTCATCTGGTCCCATAGATGCTGTATTCTTAGCTTTGGAGAGTGCGTTTTTTTACCTGTGTGGCCGTTATTACCAGAATTTATCAATCATTCGGTACTGAGATGGGCCATTTAGGGAGTGAAGTTGGCACTGAATTTATCTGAGAGGATATTGGCAATATCCTTGGGATCAGTATATTTAATGCCATTCTGTTGTAGCTCAGAGCAGATCTGAGCATTGCCATTTAAATTCTTGACATAGATATAGAATGCCTTCTTGTTGTCTTTTGAATCTTTGGAAATTTTATTTTTGTAACTAGCTTTGGAGGATTTTATGAGGGATCTCAGCTTCTTACTGAGGCTGGTAAGGGAGTTTTTTTGCATCCTGGGATTTTCCTCTTCTGCAACAGTTTCTTCCTTTTGTTGTAAAGTTTATGGCAGGGGACCACCACATTGGCTTCCTTTTTTTGGAGGGCAGCATCTTGGTTCTATTTGGGATGGCACGATTCATGCATGAGTGGATGTGCTGGTACAGTGCCTTAGTGTAGGATTCAGCAGTTGAACTTTCAGTTCCTGTCTGCATGGGTGTCATGAAGTTTGTCATTTCTGACTTGAGTAGCATGAAGTTGGCTTTGGAGAAGTTTTTATGGAGGTTTCTTTACTGGGGGTGGGATGTGGATGTTAAGGGTGATTAGCTTATGGTCAGACCTGACCAATGAGGGGGTGACCATGGGTGTGGAGCATCGATTTCCCATATTGGTAATGACCAGGTCTAGGATATTGGAGTCCCTGGTAGGACTATGGATTAGTTGATCCAGGGCGTTGGAATTTATGAATTCCAAGAACTGCTGGGCAAAGGTGTTGGTACATGAGTAGTTTTCCCAGTTAATGGCAGGGTAGTTGAAATCACCCAGTATTAGGGTGTTTGGTTGTATCTTAATATTTTCCGGTATGTTTAGAAAGTTGCAGTAAGAATCTTGGGGCATGGTGGGGGATCTGTATCAAGCTACAATTTGGATTGCAGTCTTACCTAGTGTTAGTTGCACCTAGAGAATTTCAGATGCGTTGTGTTGGGCAACTAACCCGGTGGTGTGAAGATCCTTGGTGAATATGGACACTCCTCCATCTTTAGTGTTTTGGTCCTGGTTTGGTGGCCGAAAAGTGTGGTAAGAGTTGTAGCCTGGTATTGCAGGGGTGCTCTTTGGAGCCTTGAACCAGGTCTCAGTTACTGCACAGATATCAATGTTCTCCATTTTCAGGAGTACCTCGAGAGAGAGTGCATTTTGAGGTTTAGACTTCTAGCATTGAGTAGCATTACCTTCAGATTTTGCATGCTTGTACCTGTTACGGTGATGGTTTTGTCCTTTGAACTTTGCCTAAAAAAAGGCACTGTAGGGATGGCAAGAGCCTTAGCCAGTAACCTGAATCCCAGGGGCGACAGGTGCAGACCATCTCTGGCAAAGCATCATGGTCTGTCGATCATGTCGTCCCAGGGAGACAGATAATGGATCCCCTTTGAATGACACCAGAAGCTTAGCCAATTGTTAAAGTCAATCATTTTGTCCTTATATTGTGATATCATTCTGGGCAAAGACAGGATGCTACTCAGGGCTAGGGTCATACCTGCGTGGGCCACATGATCCGAGAGCTCTTCCATGTCATCCAGGGAGGTATGTCTCAAGTCACTCACTCCAACATGGACAATGACAGAGTCATATTTGTACTTGTTGTGGAGTGACTTGAGTGCATGCGTTATGTGGTGGATCCTGGCACCTGACAGGCAGCTGACTGTAGTTTTCTCCTTGTTCAGCCTGTTAAGTGGAACATCAGTGAGCCTGACTATAGAGTCACCTATGACTAAAGTGTTAGGTACATTGTGTTGCCTTAGGGATTGTTGCTGGGTGGCACACCGGTGTTATGAGCTATGGGTATACTTTGGTTGTGATTGGTGTTTGCATTTCAGCTTTGGACGTCCTTGTTGCTTGGGCAGGTTACAGTTAAAGGCCACCGTATATGTGGATTTAATGTTGCTATGTGTGGGCGTTGGTGGTGTGAGTTTAGAAGGGCTACGTGTTGCTTGAGGTGTAGTGTGAGTATTAACCTTCTCCTCTTGACTGTCTAGCACAATCTTGGGTGGAGAGAGCTTTGCTTCCAGTTTGGCTATGTAAGTGCATCTCTCACAGGTTGTGATGTTGGACAGTAGGAGGAGCGGGTTGTCTGTGTACATGAGGCAATTGCTGCATTGCCCCAGTATGCCCAGATTCACCAGGTGGACAGGAGAAATCACCAGAAGCTGACCCTTGGACATGCCTGGTTTGGTGCTTTTTTTGTAAAGTACAGGAGCTGTTTTCCCTTACCTTAGCAAGGTACTTTGCAATTATAGGCTGTTTAGTGCCTACAATTAATTTCACCTTATTAACAAGGAGAGCTGAGTGCTTGTATCAGCTTAAGGCTTCCTAGTGTTTTCCAGCAGGTATTAGAGCAAATACTAGTCACAGGGATGCTTAAAGGTAAGATGAAAAAAATGGTTTATCCTAAACACTGCAGTGTACACTAGATAAGTTAGATGTTAAAGTAGGTAACTTAAGTTTTACCTGTCTAAAAAGTTAAGTTTTATTGGAGAGTCACTATTTTTAAAACAGCAAGACAGATTGAAAGGAGGTGGTCACTTTTGTATTCTGGTACTATGGAATACAGTGGGATGGCCAATAAATTTAAATAGTTGAAGGGGAGTGATTTCACAAAATGATAATTTTGTGCTTACTCACACAAGCCAGTGAAAGCAGAGAGGAAATTAGATATATGGTCAAATTAACATAAGAGGCATGCAACTAGAAAGACAGTGGTATTTAAGAACAAAACAGTAAGCGGGGGGAGGGTGGGGAAAAATGTCTGCCTGACTCATAAGAGACAGAGCTGTGGTCTCTTTTGAATTTTTAATATACTGTTAAAAGCAGAATATAAGTAAAACACAAGGTAAAGAAAACAAATCACAGTATTCAAAATATAAAAAGGCAATAAAGTAATACAAAATACAACAAATAAAAAGCAAACTAACCTTTCCTTCACAGCAAAGTGTAGCAGAGTCTGGGTGAGCCTTTCTAGTAAAAGTCATCAATTGTGACTGCTAGTAGTTTAGTGTGACTTTCTACTATGATGGATGTATTATTGAGGGAAGAGATAGTGAAAGAAGATTTCAAGTGTGACATAGATTTTGGTATGAAGAGTAAGAGTTTAGTTTTCTTTGGATTTAAGATTAAAAACTTTAGGTTAAGCCATTTTTCAAAAACAAGAACGAGTTCTGAGTTTTTGTAAGAAGTTCTGGGAGAGTATTAGCAATAGTGATAACAGTGGAGTCATCTGCATATTGGGCAAGAGATGAGTATTTGGTAGAGGAAGATAATTGATTGGTGAAGATATTAAAAAGAAGTGGTCTAAGAATTGACCCTTGGGGAACACCCATCTGAACAGGGAGTTCAGGGGAGATAGCAGAACACCATTTGAGAGATTGGAAATGATTGCTAAGATAATTAAAGAGCCATGAGATAGTGGAGGAAGACAGGTTTAAAGGAGAGAGTTGTCTAACAGAAGGGGTTGGGGCGACAGTGTCAAATGCCTTTGAGAGATCAAGAAAGAGACAGGAGACGAGTTTACTTTGAAATGGTGTTTATGAAGGAGATGAGAGCAGTAGAAGTACTATGACCAGGGCGAAAACCATGTTGGGTGGGGGTAATTAGGTTTCCATGTGTAAGGTGTTGTAATATTTGTGTACGCATTTTCCCAAGATCTTAGATAGAGGAGCTAGAATTGCTATGGGCCTAAAGCTGGATAGATCAAGTGAAGTCCTTCCTTTATGGATAGGAAGAGTGTAGATTTTTTCCATAGGTCAGGGACCAAAGTTACAGTAACAGATTGATTAATGAGAATGAATGGCAGCAAGTTGGAGAAAGAGAGGAGGAAGACCATCTATTGAAGAACAAGGTTTAAGCTTCAGGAGTAAAGATTTTACATAACTAGTGGAAAGTTTTTAAGCAGAAAGAAGAGGTATTATAAAAGGGAATTGTAGGAGAGGAGGGTGGGGTGGAGTAAGAGTGAGGATGATTTATACGTTTTGTGATAATGTCAATGAAGTAATAGTTGAAGTTAGTAGCAGTTTGTAGAGGAGTGAGATAAGGGCTAGGCTGAGGAGTAGATGGGTTTCCAAGATGAAGGATTTGATTAATTGTATGCCAGAATTTCTTAGGGTTTTGTAGGTGAGTTTTGGGGGGATTAGAGTTGAAGTTTCTCTATTCTTTGATGATAGCTTTTTTAGTAAGGTTACGAAGATGGCTATATTGTTGTATGTTAGAGGGCAATTTAGTTTTGGTCCAAAGCTTCCAATTTTTATCCCTTTGCCCCATAAGGGAGTGAGTGGGGGGAAGTTAGCCAAGGGGATATGGAAGATTTTATTGTGACATAGCATATAGGAGCAAGAGAATTTCTGTGACAGCTTCATTTAGTTGTACCTGTCTGAGAAAGGACCAGTTGATAGCAGAGAGTTGATTAAGTTCATTAGGGTCAAATTATTTTAAATTTCGACAAAGTTTAATTGTATGGGGATTTGCGTATGTGAGGAGTGGAACGAAGGACTTTTGTTGGGCAGTTGTCACTGAGGGTTTCAGGAAGGGTTTTTGGGAAGTGATATTTATGGGGATGAGATACTAGTATCCAGTCAAGTATAGATGAATGTGTAGTAGATTTACTGGTGGAAGTAGATGAGTTTATGAGTTGAGTAAAACCATGTAAGTTGATGGAAGTGGATGGGGATGCCATGGTAAGAGTTGACCAGTTGATGTTAACATCTCCCATGATTATAGTCTCATTATGGAGATCAGATGAGAGAGAGGAAATAATACATTCCAGTGTAGTGATATTGTCACCAGGTGGAATGTAAATTGCAGCAATGTTAAAAGAGTTGTGGGGATTAATTTGAAAGTTTGCCAAAAGCAGTTCTGCTGGAGAATATGGAGGGGGGAGGAGGACACAAGAAGGATTACTGTAAGATTTCTCAGTATACATGATAGCTACACCTCCTCCTTTTTTATAGTTTCTGCCTAACCTTATGTTATAGCCAGGAGGAAGGATGTCTTTATCTGGGATATGGGGTTTAAGCCAGGTTTCACAGACAGCAATGATGTGGGGAGAGTGTTGAGAATTCCAAGAATGGAATTCAGCAGTTTTATTTACTAAGCTTCTCAGGTTGATAGCATAGAGGGAGATGTGTTTTGATGGGATATAGGTGAGTGAATAGGTTGATTGTTTGGAGATATCATTAGAGGGTTTGATAACACTAGGGCCAGGGTTGTGGTGTATGTCACCTGAAAGTGAAGAACAAAGAATTTGATTTTTACTTTAGGTTGAGTATGTTTAAATTCCCTCAGATTAACTTTAGGAGTTAAGATTTTAGAAATATTGTTAAGTGTAAGTGTTAAGAAACAATGTGGGAGTTGAGGGAAGATTGGAGGATAAGTAGAGGTAGGTAGGTAGAGGTATAGTACAAGAGGTTAGGTTGCAGAGGATTGTTAGAAAGAGAGTAATAAGAAGTGCAAGTAGAAGGGAGAGGTGGGACATGCTGAAAATAGGTTAGAAGTTTTAGTACTGAGTATGCAGAGGGTGAAAGAAATAAGTTGAAAGGTTATAGAGTAAAAGGACCAGTAGGTGATGTTAAAGGCAAAGCAAGTGAGGATAAAGCTAAATAGGCAGAGTTAAATAGGTAACAGAAACAGTAGGGGAAGGTGTAGAAGAGAGAAGAAGGAGATTGGAGTAGATGGTGAATAGGGTTGGGAGTGAAGGGGGAGTGGTTAGGAGACCTAGGGAATAAAAAAAATGATGTCAGGGGTGGGTGGGTAGGGCAGCATAGTGAAGCCCAAGTAAAGTGAGGGCAAAACGGAGCAGGTTAGCCCAGCAGAAGATACATGGGAGGCACGAACCACCACCATCACCAAAAAAAGACAATCAGTAAGAGAAAACTGTGCAGAATTTCCTTTAATAAAATTATTTGTTTTGCAGGACGATAGTGTCTGATGAAGGGCAGGGGTTAGAGCGAGAGTGCAAAAAAGAGATTAGAGCAAAGGGAGAAAAGCCACTAAGTCCGAAAAGAGCAGTGGAGAGAGCAGACAGGGAATTGGAGTCAAGGGGAAAGAGGAAGAAATTAACTACCAGAGTAAGCTAAAATTTAGTTGTATTACACTGCCATCTAGTGGGAAAAACAAGTCAAAGCAGTAAAAAGGCAAACCAGAAAACTGGGAAAGAGTAAAAGGGGAATTAATGAATGATCTCAGAGCCTTTCCATGGTAGTGAAGACCCAGCTAAGTCCAATGTATGGACAGATTATCTAAATGAAGCAGTTGCCTTATATCTTACAATAAAGTAAATATTAGGTAAAAAAAATAAAACATATCCTACATAAATATGTATGATACGTAAATCCTACATATCAAAAAAGATATAGTCATACCACTCTAAAATTCAACAAAAATCACAAAAACCGTTCCAAATCATTCTGGTCCTCAATAAAAAAAAACTTCGCCACCTCACCCAATCCTCTACACAAATGGCAAAAAACACCAATAATGAAGACAGTATAGCAGTGCAATCCAACACTTACTTTACTAATCCTATTCTATCACTTATTAAAGATAAATCACTAACTCATCTCATTACAACAGATCCTTCATGTAACCACCAAACATTTTGCTTTTAAAACTGTCCAAACCCCCACCATAAAAAAATGTTCAGCACACTAAAACCAACAACCTTAGCAGCTGATAACATGTCTACCAAATACCTAAATCTAGCTACAGATGCTCTTTCTTGCCTTGTCTCCATTCTTCTTAACTGCTATATTATAGAAAATCATGCCCCTGATATATGGAAAATGTTCTCCATCATCCCTTTACACAAAGGTGGAAACTCAACCAAATTCTAAAAGTATAGAACAATAGTAATCCTATCCACCCTATCCAAAATACTAGAAAAATATATCTGCACCCAACTTATTCATCATCACCACTACAACCTAACAAATATAGAGCATGATCTCTAATCATAGCAATATAGCTGTCTTCTTTAGTTTTACCAATACTGTCAACCAAAACAGTAACAAAGGTAAGCTGGTGTCTTCCAGCTTCATAGACCTGTCTAAAGCAATCAATACCGTATCTCATCAAAAACTCCTCATTGAACTCTTCTCCATCAGACTTGGTCTCTCATCACTATCCTGGTTCCATAGCTATCTAACTAGTTGGTAACAAACAGTTAAATGGAAACAGGACTTTTCTCATTTATTACCTTTTACTGTGGTTATCCCTCAGAGTTCAATTATGGGACCACTGCTATTTAACATTTTTACTAACAAACTATACACTGCAACTCCCCTTGCCTCCGTTGTGCAATATGCAGATGATATACTCATCTGTCCTGCACAAAACCTATCAAATCTTCAAGAAGTAACACAACTCTCTCTGCTGTTGAATCCTGGCTAACAAAATCACATATCCTACTTAATCCTAACAAAACTAAACTAATCAATTTTACACCAAAAAGAGTATACAGATCTAACATCCACCTTCCACATCTATTCATCCAACAATACCAAAAGAGTGACACTATCACAATCAAAACTACTTTGAGTACGAACTGATGAAAAACTCACCCTTGGCCAATATCCATCTTGTTACGAAAAAACACATTTGAAATTGGAGTCCCTATGTAGAATCAAATCATATCTTACCAGCTCTGTTAGACAATCAATATCCATAACTCATCTGTTTTCTACTCTGCTAGATGTTTACCCAACATTTACTGACTTAAATAAAACAGAAGTATTAAAACTAGAAGCTTGCAACAACAAAATAGCCAAAATTGCAAGAAATACTCCACACAAGATCCATCACTGCACTACATGAACTAAACTGTCTAGTATCACCCCATTACTTAACACTCTCAAGTAGTCACTACCCAAAAACAATGTATGCACTTCCCTGAAAAATGCAACTCTATTCTAATAAGAGAGACCTACCATCATCAACAAATCCTTCTTGCTAGGTACCAAATCCAGTAACTGTGCAGCTGACTCTCTTCTCTAACTACATCTCCAAAATCCGGAAGTCTATCCCTCATTCTATCAAAGCAGCAGATAAAACATCAAATTTCAAAAATCAACTTTGCACCTAAATGATAAGTGGCTATAATCTTGTTCCAGTCCTGGCTAAGTCCCATCTATATTCACTTACTAACACTTACTAACATTAATATTTTCCTTTCACCAAAAAATCTTTAAGATCCACCACTTTCTTCTCCCCTACTAATATACCCTTTATACACCCATTCATTTTTAGTCCTTTAGTACTCACCATTCCTACAACACCCTTACACACTCCTCCCACAAGATATCGTCCACATACCGTAATATTCCCCTCTAACTTACACCGTCACCATTCTCATTCACAGAATCTTAAGCACCTTCATACTTTGCATACCTCTTTCCTTCATGCTTTATTCCTCAACCCCCACTCCATGCTCAGTCTTTTCATTACCATTGCATAATTACACACTCTTAATATCTCTTTGCTCATTCTCTATCTCTATTGCTATCTTCTGTCTGTTTCTATGCAAAACCATTTCAAACTCTTGCATGTAAAAAAAAAAGGCAATACTTCTTTACTACTCTATATCTATGTGTAACATTTGTCTACTATACCTGTTAACTAGGCATGTATTTATAAATTGTATTATTTCCTAGTCTTGTATTACTTTTGAATTGAATGCACTTTTGAATTGTATGCATTAATTATGTTTTAAACCCTGTTACTTATGTGGAACTTTTCTCCCCAGGCCTCTTCTGAAAGAGGGATATTGCCCAGTTAATTTTCCTGGTCAACAGAAACAAACAAATAAATAAATAGTGTTTTTTTTTTTTACAGCAGAGATTCCCTTTAGGACTTGCTCATAGATGAACTTTTGGGTGGGGTGAAGAAATTGTCTTGTGGGAGGGAGTGCTAGGGGGATGGGGGAGATGTTTCAGCTAAATTTATCTGCTAGTTTTTGATTATGCATTTGGGGTTCAGTCTGTGTTCTGTATCAACTCACAGCAAAGCTGACTATTGTTTCCTATCTTTCTAACATAGTTGAAAATGGACTTATGGCTGTCAATGATGGCAATTTTCACTTCATACTTAGACTTGGTAGATTTGATATTGTATCAAAGTTCTTTGTTTAAGCTTTTGAGTTCACTTTTGGGGCAGGGGAGTTTGAGTTTGTTCCTAAGCATCAGGAGTATTTTTTTTCAAATATTATAAAGCTGGTCTATACTAGAGTTCCACCACTGGGGATTGTTACTAACTTCTAAACTTGGCATTGTATTTCTATCAGATTGGAATCCATGTCTGGATGCAAGCATTGAGGTAAGAACAGAAACTCTCTGCAAATGCAGTAGTGGTGGCTACTGAATTATCAAAGGGAAGGAAGTTTTAAACTATTTCAGGTCATCAGCTAGCTGCAGTAAGTTTGCCTTTTTAATTTTTCCAATTTATTTGGTTTTCTACCACAACTGGAATGGATCTCATTCCTGTCTCCAGGATACAATTACACTTCTTGAAATTAGTGTTACCTCTGTCTTTGATGTTTGCCAAGGATGTTGTTCTCAGCACCTCCAATGTTCCCAGAATAGTAGAATCTGTGGGTGATTTGTGTTTGGCCTTAATGGCCACCCTAACTTTTTACTGTTAATTTCAGTTTGGCAGTTACTTAACTTAATTCACAATTATTTACCCGTACTAATCCAACATCATTAGGGCTGGAAACCCTATGTGCCATAACCACATCTTTCCTACCCACTAATATTAATGCCATAAATTTGGCTATGTATATTTAGTCTTCCACATTCAGAAGCAATTTTTAAAGTAATTTTGTTAGTAAATGGATGAAATAACCCTTGTTCTTTGCATAAAGAAGTGCTTGCATGGATAAGGTTTATATGCAAACACTTATTTATGCAAAAAACAAAGATTATTTTGCCCATTTAGACATGACCTTTAGCAGATGCAACCTCAGTAGATGTGAATAAGTGATAGGCATTGAAAACCCAGTAGGGAGGGTATGTTAAATATACAGTGGAATAATGTTTCAGTGATAATGCAGATGGCAGTATTTTTTAGGATCAGGAAGGCTTCTGAGGAGTGTAATTTCTTACTGATGCGTCTGGAATTGCACAGTACTACTTTTATCTATCTTGATTTGGTTAGCTAAGTTGGTGGATGAAACAGACTGATATTGCCTAAAATAGCACTCTCCAGGTGGAAAACATTTTTTGGCTGATATATAAACACCCTAGGAAGGTGCAGGCAATTCCTAGCAAAATAGGAAGGACTGTGGACCTGTCTTCTTCCAGGCTGACACACATTGAAACTTCTTGGAATGACAAGAATAACTAAGCTAATTTTTAAGTCAATTATCTTTTGTTTATATTGTGGCATCCTTGGAGAATGTAGAATGCTGTTTAAGACTGCAAACCATATGCAGAAACATTTTCAGGGAAGTCCCCCATGTTTCTCTTCATCAAATCCAAGGATACGTGTCTGAAGTCATTCATACCCACATTAACAGCAGCCATGCCATATGTTGCACCTGAACTGAAGGGAGTTGAGTGCCCTACTAACCAGTCATATCCTGATACCTGAGAAACTGCTTATTATCCTTTCTTTGCTCAGCCTGATGGAGATGCAAGGTAGACTTCTCATAGTTAAGGCTCTTACAAGAACTTTTTCTCAAAATGTGGCACTTTGGAATCAGAATATGAAATAATTTGGGTACAAAGATTTCCTCCTACATGAGGGATGTGGGTTTGAAGCTTCCCATACAAAAGTAGTATTTATCTTTTGATTTCACCAACTGCCATTTTGACAAATGGACTATACAGAAGCAGCCCTGATGAACAAAATTTCATTAGACTGCCATGTGATCGATTAGAAGATGTGGACCAATATCCTCAAAAGCAAAATACCAACCAAGTGATATCTCACTACATTACTGAAAAAAGGGAAAATGAGTACTTGCACATTTAAAGCATGGTATATAAAACAAAAGATGTCTGTGAAAAAAATGTGTAACTGCCACCTCCTACATTAAAAAATAAATAAATCAAAAACATAAATACCAAAGGAAAACAGCAAAGTCTCATGAGAAATGATGTTTGTCATTTAGCTTGCATCACTGTACCAGAAACATAATTATATGCTAATTCCACTTCCCCAATAACGGGGTATAATAAATGGATCACGGCTTTTGGTAATGAAAGACATGACAAAATGTAATGCAATTTATTTAGGAAAAGGGGTAACTTTTTAGGCAAAAAGGAACTGAATGAGATACAGTCAGACAAAGATAATCTAATAGTTAATGTGGACAACTGCAACTCTGTAACTGAGGAAGAACACTTAAATTCAGCCATATATAGTAAAACATGCCTCTCAAAAAATGCATTTAAACACTTGGACGATAGTAAAAGTTACAAAAAAAACACATAATTGGATGCAGTGATTGTCAGCTTCAATAAGAGTGAAATAAAAAAAATGATTGTACATAAAAGCTAAATACTGATAAGCTTACCAGTTTCAAAACTGATTATGTCCGTGTAACTTGTTAAAATGATCCAGCATGTGAAGCTAATGTGAATGTTTATCCATAATGATAAGATCACAGAATGTATACTGTCCATCGAGCATTGATTGTCAACTTAGAAAAGAGATTATATAAAAAAAAAAAAAAAAAAAAGATTGGCATAGAAAACTAACAAAATCCAAACTAACATTACCGTACCAGTTTTTATTGCCAAAACATTTGCTTTGAATAAGTTGCTACTTCTATTACCTGTTCCAGCATGGTTACTTTTTCCTGAATCTCCATCTGTCTGAGGTACTGAAAAAGTCCCAGCTTTCCAGGTTGCTGGATCAGTAAAGCATGCTTCATGGAACTGTAAGAGCATTGTTTCTTTTCACCATGGGAGGACTGTCCTAGGTACATACCTCATCTCTGGTATGTACCATGATCCTTTCTTGGTTCTAACTGCACAGAGAGAGAAAATGAGGGAAAAACAAAACAGATGATACAAAAGGGAAAAAAAACAGCATCATGGAAGATGCTTGCCTGTAAGCCGGCATGTTTACGGAGAGGAAAAGTTATTACTGTTTGACGACAGATGATTATAAATGACAACAAGAATTAATTACCAAACATACTTTTATTTTTTTTGAAACAAGTTAGTCTTTGAAGCTTTTGTATGACACTATAATTAAAAATATATATTGTAATTGAGCTGTGGGTGATGTAGAATTCATGATTCACAAGCTAGTGGATTAGCTGGAGTTCTCCATATTCGATACTAATAGAAATGCCAATAGACATTGAATCCTACTTTAATTTATATAGCTTCCTCTCTAATGCGTAAAATCTACAAATTGCTGCAACAGGCAGGATTCCACTCATCATTATGTTTGTGTTTTAACAGTTTAATTGTTATGCATCAACAATATATGCCTAAGCAGAGAGGTGCAGTAAATATGGCTACATCTCATATTAGAAAAATGGTTCCTACGAAGAGTCATAGTTTGCAAAGCCCTTTTCCTTCAATCTTGAAAGGAATCTAGTCGCTACACCTTTAACCAATCCCAAAAACTGAACACAATGTCCCACAAAATATACTGCACATCAGTCTGATCAATGCCAGTGATTAACTGCTCAGATTAAAGTCATTATTTTGCAGCTAAAGTGAAATTCATTGAGCAGCTCAAACAGAATTTGAAGAAGGAAAGCGCGTGTGTGGGTGTGTGGGTGTGTTAAATTTTGTAATAGTATTTTTTTTTTTTAATCTTTGACTAAATGAAGAACAGTTACATTTCTGTAATGTTACAAGCTGTTTTGGAAAAGCTGTTTGCATTTTTCTTTTAAATAAACCATAGCATCTTCAATTGAAGGCTATTCTAGACACTGCCTTTTTTGCCCTGAATGCCCAGATCGTAAACAATACATGAGTGTAATGGATTACAGCTCATGCTGTATAGTATCCATCTTTTACTATACGCAAGTTTAGCAAGCATCTTGAGAAAATGTGCTCTTTTTTTATACAAATGCAAATTTTTATAACAGTATTTTTTGTTATTACACGGAAGAATACAGTATTGGTCAAGAAGACCGAAAATAATATAAAATAAGTTACTATATCATTGATGTTAATGATTCCACAAAGTGAATTTCTGAATAAATTCCTGTACAGAGCCATAGCCACAATAAGTTTATGATACATGTTTGCATACAAAATAGAATAAATCTGGAGAAAGCAAAAAATAATGGGGGACAAAGGTCCAAAATCAGGGACAGGTTCTTATATTACTCTTACAAATTTAGAAATTTGATAGAATAAAATGTTTTGTATTAGTATAAATTTTCTGAAGGATATGATGTCTGAAACTCAAATATCTGTCATTATTTAGTGACTTTAATCCTCAATGATTTGCTAGAAAACCACAAATTTTGAGGACTTAACCAAAAATATGAGACAAAAACCTGG
Source organism: Protopterus annectens (assembly GCF_019279795.1). Classification (NCBI taxonomy): domain Eukaryota; kingdom Metazoa; phylum Chordata; order Ceratodontiformes; family Protopteridae; genus Protopterus; species Protopterus annectens. The sequence continues at coordinate 684,921,849 of NC_056737.1, read as the reverse complement.
GCAATCTGTAAAAATTCGGACAGTTGGAAGGTATGGTCAATGTGATTATGGACTGGAGAACTGTACATACTACTTACTTCTTTTGACAACTATATCATTTTATTAAAATACATCCATTGATTGTAAGTAGGATATGCCTTCAAGGCTGGAATTTTTAAATATTACTATTCAGTCAAAAGAATGTATACAATCCCCCTTAAGTCTTACTTGTTTTCTTTTGTTTCAGAAGTTGTGTTTTGTGACATATATGAATTTGTTTCCATCAAAAGAGCTTGCTGTTGGCTCATATAGTTAAGGCCCTGTTTGTTGTTTCTGTTAACCTAGGTTAAAGTAGTAGCATGGGCGGTGAAGGAGATTACATTGCAAGGAGGGAACTGAATACTAGTTGTTGGCTTACCTACCTTTGGGGGATACCACAGTCAGTCCATTGGTAGGACAGCGGTGTGACAATCCTTGGAAAGCAGTGCACTGTATTACTAAATGTTAGTGTGTATGGAAGAATGCATGCATACTACAGAGCAAGCATTTCATGGAAGTCACAGCCATGGCAAGTCGAGTGTCAGAAGTGTAAGTATAAACAAGTCTGATCCCACCCCCTTTGTGTGTGATGGCACTGTTGTTGGTATCCAATGATGGCTTCTAAGGGGAATGAATGGACAGGTGGGTTTTCATCCACATGAGAAAAGAATGGGCCTATAGTGGCACAGTGTGAGACTTGATTGTTGATGTCGGGCTACAGACCACAAAATAATTTTAAAAATTAGTATGCAACAATTATCCCCACTGCATATTAACTCTAAGGACTCCATATGAAATAATAAAAGTAACACCCTGGAGAACAAAAGCTGCCAGTTAGGAATCCCCACTGAGTGTTGCAATGGCCAGCAACTCTGTCTGGAAATTTCAGTTCTCTTAATATTACCTTTTATAGCAGAGCTGCCACATCACCATGCCAGGATAGCTAGGTGTATAAAGGCAAAAACTATTTTTTTCTGTTTAAGAAGGTTACTAGTTCAAATGTTTCATAAACAATCACACCCAGTTTTTTTTCTGTTTTGTTTTTTTTTTTGTATCTTTGCTGTTTCTGAAGTGTTCTGCTGCAGCAGGTTTATGTAGTTACCTTGTTCCTTGCAGTAAATGGAAACATGACAAGATTCTTCATCTGAGGAAGCTTCTTACTTTGTTTTTCTAATATATTGTCATGCAGACTGAATTTCCTGGAACTGTTTAACACACCATCCATCCTAAACAAGAGGAAAGCACTCGTGCACACGCACACACACATACCTATGAACGTGTATACATATGTATGTGTCAGGGGTTCCTATGAGTACAACGAAAACGCATTATGTCGAATGCGTTTTCATCGACACATGTAGAGTGAACAGGCAAAACAGCGAAGCGGCTGTTCAGCGAATTCTTTCCCTGGGAAAGAAGTCGCTTGACCGCTTCGTTGTTTTGCCGCGTTCTGAAGTGTAGTGTGGTCCCTTGTCCGGTATAGCTCATTAGCATGACTGTACAACAGTTACTGACCATAGGGTTAGGGTGCGGGTTAAGGTAAGTGTATATGTATGAAAGTGTTTACTGTTTTATATTTTGTGTTAAATGTATGGTTGAGTTATGTGTGTATGTGTTTTCAGTTGTTTACTTTTATTTTTGGGTGGTAGAATTAGGGTTAAGGTAAGTGTGTATGTGTTTGGAGCTGTTTATGTAAATGTGCGAGAGTTACTGACCTTAGGGTTAGGGTGCGGGTTAAGGTAAGTGCATATGGTTTAAAATGTTTACTGTTTTTTTTTTCGTTAAATGTATGTTTGGGTTATGTGCATATGTGTATTTAGTTGTTTACTGGTTTTTGGGGGGGGATAATTAGGATTGGGTATGTGTGTATATGTTTGGAAGTGTGTAATGTGTTTTTTTTTTGTGGGTGTTGGAACAGCGATTTCTTCCCCTAGGAAAGAAATTGCTGTTCTTTGGATTCGACATTTTCAGCTTTCGCTGAAAATGTGTCGATGTAACATCATTCGCTGTTGCAATATAGACCCATGTGTCAGTATACATATTTATATATAATGTGTGTATATAATATATGTATGTATATATATATATATATATATATCTGTGTGTATATATATATATATATATATATATGTGTGTATATATATATATATATATATATATATATATATATATATATATATATATCCTGTTACCTAACCCTCACCTGCAAACACTTAATACTACCTGCTGAGACAGAATCCTGCACATTCTCACAACCACCACCTTTTCCAATGAAAAAAGAATTTTCCTGCAGACTCCTACATGCCTACACTATATATATCAAATTTGATTCACACACAAGTGGCTCAGTTTTCATCTCTTATTGGTATTTCAACCAAGAATCTTACTTGAGAACCTCTTGCTGTGGTGCAGCAGTTAGCATTGTCACCTTGGCTGGGGTGCCTTCTATGTGGAGTCTGCATATCCTCCCTGCAGTCGTGTGGGTTTCCTCTGGGTGCTCTGCTTTCCTCCCACATCCTAAAGACATGCTGCAGGTGGTTTGGACTCTCTAAATTGGCCCTAGGTGTGACTGTGTGCATGTGTGTTACTTCTGTGGAAGGCTGGGCACAGGGCTGGCAACTTGATACCATAAAACTCCACTGCCAATTGTTCTGTGGATTGTTCCGCTGTGGAGAACCCTAATGGGAAAAGCTGAAAGTAGAAGAAGAGTGGTATTTTCAACAAATGAATGATACGACCCAGCTGTTTATATTATGCACATAATTTTAGCACCTATTTTTCCTGCATAGATGGTTAAACTCATAAGTAGTTAAATGTTGAAAGTATTGAAAAAAGCAAAATCTGAAATTAGTTTTGCTGATGAAATGTCTTAGAGGCAGCGGTAAGTGGGGATAGGAGATGCTTGTGCCAGTGTTCCGTTTGGTGATCTATTTGTGAAAGTGTGCATGAATGTTTGCAGGTTAAGGTCAGAGGTAGGGCTATGAAGGTTTGCAGGTTAAGGTCAGAGGTGGGGCTAAGTAAGGGTGTTGACTTAGTGCTGTGTTTGGTACTCTATGAAAGTGTGTGCGAGTGTTTGTGGGTAAGGGTTAGAGCTGCAACTAAGTAAGGGTATAGATTTGGTGCTACATGTGTTTCGCCTTCCATGTTTCTGAGTGTCTTATCTAGTTGTACTGTTGGAGAAGGGTTTTCATAAGGCAATGTATAGGGTTAGAAGCCAGTTTAGGTTTAGCACACATTAATAAGGTGAGAAAGATATAAATGCATGCAAAGAGGACATACAAAATCTGTTGTTGTAACTTATTTTTTCTTTAAGAAATTCAACAAGGAAAAATTGTTGGTACTTAGAACAGTCTATCCTTAGCTTCAGAAGTAATGCCTTTGTTGTCATCATTAATTTAGTTTACTTACTTTGGTTATTGGAGTAAACACTCAATGATGTGTTTCTCTAATTTTGCTGTTTGTTTTCTTGTCTGCATACCTTTGCATTACTTGTAGCCATGTGTCTGTATTACATTTATGCTGTGTTCATTAGGAGATCACAAAATAATGTACAAAATCATGAGGGTATGCACATTTTTCTAAAAGAAGCATTTTGTGTAGGAATAAGCCCCTACAACCCCCCTCCCAACTGTACAGGCTTCTACCCCCCCAACACACACACACGCATATATATATATATTTTTTCTCCTTTCATCAGGGACTTTGGAACAGAAAATGTAACGTTTATGAAACAAAACTCTTCCATTTCTATATTGTGTTTGAGAAGAAGGAATGGCTTTCCTACAATTGTCATCAGATTTCCGTTGGTTGCCTTGCCTTATGCTTTCCATTTGCAAAGCTTCATTTTTCCCACGTGTTCTTTCCCTGCTTTCCCCAAGTATGTGCAGTTTCACAATAAATAACCTGGTCATCCCCTGGGACTTAATACTTTTTATTGCTGTGCAACAGCATTCAGAGTTTAAAGAACTACTTGTGGGGGACAAATGTGAATGTCTGATCAGAACAGAATTGCTTATATAATTTGGGTGCAGGATGAAGCACCCAGCATCCTGTATAAAACAACTATTTCAATAGAAAAATACCAGTACTTTAATTATTGCTATATTTCAGTATCAAGAAAACTTGTCTAAAATGTGTTATAATGTATTGCTCTAGATATAAGAATCAAATTGTTTTAATTAAAACCGCAATGCGCTATTTCAGGATTGAGTGACTTCCGCAAGTGGTCACATAAATCTAGTGCCATTGTGTAGGAGTATACCTTTGTTGTATGTTTTATTTTCTTGTACCTGATCTGAACATTATTTGAGATTTCACATTTACACCTCTGAAAAATATTGTTTCTACAGTTAAAATTATTCTAATGTCATTTTCTGTGTTTGAGCTTCGTATGTATCAGACTTAAATTGTGCACCTTCTACACCATTCTTTACCATCTGTTTTCAAAACGGTACTCAGTACTGGAGATCACAAAATATCGTCGGACAAAAATTTCAGAAAAATTAATGTTAGCTATTTGCTTATTGTCAGCATTGTTAATGGTTTATACTTGTATTAAATTAATATAAAATTTAAATTTGACAATAGTGATGTTGGCGTGGCAAATGAGAAAGATGAGATGGGAAGGCCACATTTGGCAAATTTAAATAAAATTGATTCAGCAGTACTTTATTATTAATGTTGTTTTGGGAATAATTGTAATTTGATGGAAAAACAGATTAAAAAGTAGCAAGCCATAAATGAACATTTGTAACTGTAGTGTTCAACTTAACATGACTTATGTAAATTATTACATGAGGTATTCTACATGACTCTGTAGCTTAGACAAATTAGGCTGTAAGTCTGAACATTACTGTGTTGAATAGCGGCCTGTTTGATGGAAGACTTAGTTGGAGGAGGGGTGGGTAATAGTCTTGCCGCAATTGCATGCTTGAATCTGTCATGAATAATTACTAATTTCTGCCAAGGGTGCATGTACTGCTCCTAATCCTAGAGACCAAAGGTGTAGTGAAGGTGCTTGCCCATGAGAGAGCATGGCATTCTGCAGGGTTTCTTTTCTTGCAGAAGTGGGTACCATGCTCTCACTGAAACTCATTTTATGTCTGATCCTCTAATGACTACAGACATTCACAAAGGAAATAATGGATCTAAAGCAAAAACCCTCTGATGGCTGCTTGGATGATGACTTTCATATGGTTATGTTCAGGTCCCTTACAGGGCACAAATGTTTTATCAGCATAGAAAACTGTTCTGTCAGTCAAAAGGTGAGTATAAGCAAAAATGTACCAAAAACATTGCATAAGATCTCCTGCAGTTAATAATAATACCCATTCTTTTCTATTACACATTTGGACCGCAGTTTAAGAATATAAGTGTGTCTATATAATGTAGGCACAGTTGTCAGATAACCTAATACATATATGGTGGACATCTAAAAATCAAATGGAAGACATCAATCAAATTTTAAGACACATTTCACACATACTGCCTCAGTACAAAACTACTAAGCTAAGGATAATTTACCAACATAGCATACAAACCCACATATTTATTCAAAAGCAGAGATCTTTTGGTCAAAATTTGAAATATGTCCATTTATAATTCAGACTCACCTGCAAAGTACAAGATTGTTAGAATTCAGGTTTACCAATGATGTCCATTCATCTACAGTTGGAAAACAAACTGATTTCTACTCTTTGCTTGTATATTTCCTTGCTGTGGCTGACAGAATCCATAAGAAAGGGAAATATGTTTGGGAGACATATACTGGGATTTTCTAAACTGAATTTGCTACATTATCAAAAATTATCATTAATGCAAGGCTTGCATTAATTTTTCAAGTTCCCAAAAATCACCAAGACCAGACAAGTCATAAAATATGTAAACCCCTGTAATTGTCTGCTGCTCCTGGCATCTCCAGCAGTAAGGATTTGAGGGTTCAAGTATTTCAGATAGTTGAGCTGGTGTAAGACAAGACTTGTGCAGAAAACATCACCAAAATATCCCCATCAAGATGAAGGTGAAATTTTGTGAGGCTTTGTGTTAATTGTTAGAAGTACAGAGAAATCTTCATGTCGGATCAGGCATTATCATTTAATTAGTATTTTAATTTACTCACTGTGACACATCAAGTTCAAAAATTGTAGTAATCAAAATAAGAACTTTTCTTCAATGGAAAAATACAAATGTAACATTTCAGATATTATAACGGAGATCTGCAGAAGCCTGCATCACCCAATGTGCATCTTTTTGCCACTAGAAGAATTGTCACAGCATTTGGATAAAAATGGATTGTAAATAACTTGGGCATTGACACACTACCATAACAAGAAAAAATGTAGAAAAAGCCAAAATAGTAAACTGCATGAAACTAGCAGCTAGAGTATGCAGACCACTGACACATATGCACTTGTGCATACAAAGTAATCCAGATAATGAGTCACAATCTATAACATAAAACTGTGGGGGGTTTTTTGCAGGGGGCAAACCCCATTTACCCCACTTTCTATTATTTTATTACTCTCAAAGTCATGGCACCATGAAGAAAGAAAGAAGAATCATTAACAGAGAAAGAAAAATGTCTTGTGTTTTCTACAGGAGGCTGAATGCATAGAGAAGTTACAAAACAGTACAGTCTGAGCACCAGTTAATTGTTCCTACATGGAGTGGGCAGCAATAAATAAAGTGAGACTACTGCTTGCAGTCATGATTATGCAACTTAATATGAGCAACTTCCTTCTGAGCCAGAGCCTTTCCTGGTCACCAGTGGGGTTAAGACAGATAACCAGTTCTGGCTGGCTGGCATGGCAGTGTCTTGCAGGATGCTCACACAGATGTACACACTCACAGTGCATGCATGCACACATGCCCTACACAAACACGCATATGCACCTACACACACACACACACACACACACACACACACACACACACACACACACACACACACACACACACACAAACACACACATACAAACACACTTACGAGAAGCAAATATATACATTTTGACAGACACACACACACACACACACACACACACACACACACACACACACACACACACACACACACACATACAAACACACTTACGAGAAGCAAATATATACATTTTGACAGACACACACACACACACACACACACACACACACACACACACACACAAAATGAGGAATCAGAGAAAATTCATGTGAACAATGGAGGATGTACAGGTCCACAAAGAACAGAACTCCACTAGGAAATGAAGTAGAGAAGAAAGTGCTGTGTGGTATTAATGCTGTCTGGTGCACTACTGACCACCCTCAAGAGGTCGTCCCATCTGGAAAAAAAATACACGCACCTATAAGCCTTAATGAGGGAACATGCATAAACTGCAGCAGTGGGTTATGGCATTGGACAGATCTGCAATAAAGTGAAGATAAGCAATGTAGAGTCAATATTTTTTTTATTTGATCTCTTAACTCATTCATTTCTGAGCAGCAGGATGCTGATTAATTCAATAACAGGTACACTATTGATTTTAACAGAAACACATAAAAGATAACTGAAGATATGCAGATAAAAGTTATAACTGTTAAATACAATATTTTTTGTCTTTTTTTTCATTGCAATAAGTAATAAGATCCTTAGTATATGTAATATGGGGCATTATAAGTACTGTTGGTAATCTCAGTGCTTGCATTTTTTTTTTCTGTACAGCAATTTTTGACACTCAGCACAAGATGGTGCCAGTGTGTAGTCATGTAGTAAAATCCCAAACAAATGGGCACAGTATACATGACATAATTATAAAAGTTATTCTTTTTAAAATCATTTGAAAATGAGGGAAAATTATAATCCTTTAAGAATGTCTAGAAACTGTATACTGAGGACATATAAATAGTATATAGCAGGAAATTATGGAAGTATTAAATATTGCAGAAATGACAAAATTGACTTCAAATTAGATGTTTTATGATAAAAAACAAAACAGACTTGATTTTTTAAATAAAATAAGCTAATTGAAACACCTTAATGTCATATAAACTGTGTCCATCTGTTTTGAGTTTTGCTACATAATTCCTTAAAATGAAACTCTTGGAAGATGGGCTTTAGCAGTGAAATTGTAAGAATTTAAAATGAGTACCTCCTCCCACTAAAAGGTATTCTCACTCTCCTAACAGAAATACTTAAAGATTTGCACTATATTTCTAAGTGTTGCATTACAAGTGGCTATAAACTTCTTCATCACAATAAGCTCCATTAAAGTTTTTTCTCTGGTGTTTTACAGTCCATAAAGCAATAGTAAGTAAGACTAGAAGAGTTATAATCACTAACTATGAAGTAAGAAATTGAGGAATACCTACCTACGAATAGGTACCCACTTCATGTTTCTTACAAACTGCTGAGAGGCAATATATGCCTGGCATACAAGGCATCCTTGGATCTTGCTCCGACGGACCTTTTTCGTATGTGCAAAATAAATAGCATCAGAACCACTAGATCTAAGGATTTAAACTTTGCTTGGGATTTAAATAGGGAGGGACAGGCATGCATCTTAGAGAATATCCAGTCTGTGGAATAGGCTTCCCATCCATGTGAAGCAGAGCCCTTCCCTAATCTTATTCAAGCACAACCTGGATCAGTGGGTGGGAAATCAGAAATTCACCCTTGGTATATGACACCTATGTTTATAATGGGCAAAGCCCACCATTAAATCATGTCCTAACATACATCACTTAAAATAACCTCTACGGAGCAATAACTCATGGGATAGGTTTGGGCTGCATGGCTAGATTTATAAAGGCCCCAGGGGTTCTTTGCCTAGTGTACACTTATGAACCAATGAACCTGTGCCAAACAGTTTAGCTTTATAACTTTCTTTAAAGCCAACCTTGGCAATTGGATGGGAATCTGTTCATGCACGCCTGGGCTGTACTAGGCTGCTAATGGAATACTGGTCTGACTGGCCAGTGCAAACCTATGAAACTAATTCCATCACCTACCTATATATACACATATATACATACAAATAGTTCAAGCATGGGCATTAATGCCCTTCAAGCCAGCCAATATACAAAACATTCATTCCCATAAGTGTCTAGGCTGTTCTTAAAAATATCTAAACTAGTACTTGTTTTAATGTAATTTGCATCAGCTGTTCTCTCAAAGAACCATTTAGTACACTTCTCATTCCTACAGAATCTTCTACATAGGTTGTCTGATGATTCTCTACTACTTTTTAATAACCCCAAACATTCCCAGAGGTAGTTGTCTCTAAATGCCGTATATACATGAATAAGATCTCCTCTTAGATATCTTAAGAGACACTGTACAAGTTTAGATATTTTAGTCTTTCATAATAACTAAAACGTTCACATCCATGGATGCCCTTGGTATATTTCTGCTGTACTCTTTCCAGTTTACTCATGTTTATTTTCATATAAAGTTCCCATATTGTTATTCCATACTCAGGTTTGGGTCTAATGTAACTAACAAACAATGACCATCATTTTGATTTCCTAGACGTTATAAATCTTTTTATACAACCTATAATTCTGTATTTATCATTAACCAATTGTTTGACATGATTAGAAAAACTCAAAGCTGGATCTACCTCTATGGGTCTCCTTTAAAATGTTGACTTACCACTTCATCAACGTTTAAAACAGCAAGATGAAAATGCCAGAAGTTTACAATCACGATTCCCCTGAACACTGCATTTCCTCTCCGGGAAACCACTTGGCCGCCAATGATAACATTACAAATGGAAGCAAAGTACACCCACCGAACTCCAAGATCACACTACAGCAGAGAAAGGGCAAAGTTAACCATGGTGAACAAGTGATTACTTTCCCAGAGAGGAAATATGATGTTCTGGGAGTTTGTGATTGTAAACTTCTGATGTTTTCGTCTCGTTGTTTTGAACATTAACAAAATGGTAAGTTGACGTTATGAAGGGAACCCCCCCCCATATACCCAGCTCCTTAAATTAATCTACAGTTTCAATCACTGTGTGCTGTATTAAATATTCACCTTTCAATGTATGTCTCCCAAATCTCAAATGATTAGTTTTTGATGTATTTATCAGCATATTATTCTCCTGTGCCCAAATGTTCAATTTAGTCAAGTTCTTTTGCAGACATGCCTTACCTGTAATGCATGTAATCAGTTTACCCAATTTCAGGTTATCTGCATATAGACTATAGAACACCTCAGATGAAAAAGTTAGGTCTGAAAGATACAATCTAAACAAGTAAGGGACTAGGACAGAGCTGTGCGGGACACCCTGACTGTATTATTTGTAAGCAACACAGCTATCCATCTTATCAAGAGTGCATCGATACCTAGTTGTTCTAAATTATTGATTAGTGTTTTGTGTATGACCCTGTCAAATGCTGAAGTTAAATCTATATAAATTACATCACAGCACAATTTTTCATTCATAGCTGTTATTATTTTGTTCTAGATCATCATGTTACAGGTGCTAATAAATCTATTTTCAACATATGCATGCTGGTGTATGATTTCAAGTCCTAACCAGTCCATTTCTGACAATTCACAATTTAATCATCCCTTTCCCTTATTATTCTCATTGTGTATAGTCTCACCATGAAGCCTAGGCCTAAGGCTTCATTCCTCAAATTCACACACATTGAAATCAATGTAACGCTTCTAGAAGGAACTAATGATGTTATTATACAGCACTGTCAACGTTGTTTCTATAGTTAAAATATGTCTAGAGCCGTTTCTGTAAAGCCAGGTATTTATCCACCCTTGTGTTATATTTATATGCTAAGAAAAATCAAAAACTTGACAATACAGCTGGTGTGGAATAGGAATGAACAGAAGCAATATTAATGACCATGTACTTTAGTTGCCTACCATCTGCATTTAGGTACAGACCACCATTTGCATTTAGATACATGCAGCCCTGGCATTTACTGTCCATTAGAATCTAAAGTCTCAAGGTAAAATACCTGCCCCCTTGCACCAAGAAGGAATTTTACCTGATTGGCAGTACATGTAGAAAATACTGCCAGGAACCACCACGAAAAATAAGAAGAATTTTATTTTAAGACAAACAAGCGCTTTCACGCATTAACATGCGCTTCATCAGGTTACAAGTTATACAGAAATTAATTCACTTTATATAGTAAAGCCAGCTTCAATTAAGAAGAACAATTGTCAATTTTTCAATTAATTAAAACATAATTACTAAAGGGGGAAACACCCATTTTCTGCTTCACCTCAGTCAGCAAGTTAAGCACTATATTACAAGTATAAGAAAGCGTTTTTCACCATTCTGAGACAGTTCTTAATATGCAATAATAAAGCTTCATGATTTATAAAGCCAATCACATCTATCTTTACAATAGTTCATAACCAACTAATATGGCGTATCAAATTTGAATTATATAGCTGCATGTTCTAAATGATGCACATTGTGTTATTTTGAATAAAACAACCTAAATTTGCTGTCGGAGATAGGTAAAAATTGCATCTTCTAAATGATGCACATTATGTTGTTCTAAATAAGACAGCATAAACTTGTTGCCAGATATAAATCAGAACAACTAATAGTAATTTTATTTTATACAATTAATTGAGTCCATAAAGAACAAACAAATTTAAAAACGCCAGTATTGCTATGGCATATAGTAGGCTGCATTATTCATATGTCAGTCACCTTTTAGTGTGACGCTTGCTGTAAGAATCATTAGCTATCCATACTGGTTTGAATTAAGCGCCCTGAGCTTATTGTAATAGTAGGTTAAGAACATGTCAGTGTTGTTCCAAATATATAAACAACCTAGACTTATTGTCAAAGGTGAGTCAAAACAAACCAGCTAATAATTATTATTATAGTTGTTCTTTGTGCAACTGGTTAAATCCATAAAGGGCAAGCAACATTAAAAAACGCCGATATGGCTATATCATATAAAGGCTGCATTATTTATATCTTAATCACCTCTTAGTGTGACGCTTACCATAAAATCATCAGCAATCATGATGCATTATAAAACAAAAATTAAATAACAACCTAAAGTTTTTTCTAGCTGATAATACCAATAGATGTTGTTCCTATATCATCGAAAGGCATAATAATGATACAACTAAAAATTAATTATTAAAAAACGCATTCCGTTTGTTTCAAGAATAAAAACAAATATTTGTATATACATTGAAAGCATTAGCGCAATATGCCAGAAGCATAAAAACACTAATACTATTCGTATGGTATAAATCTCATGATATGTGTTGTACTATGCATAGTAAAAAGTGTTCCACAGCCAATAAAGCATAGATAATGTCCCACTATGATCCTACATAGTGCACGAATAATAAGAAATAAGATATATACCAGCCGATTTCACAGGGATCACTCTTGTAATAATACAAAATATATTTCCAAATATGGAGCAAAATCAGCACAAGTCTTTCACACTCTAATTTGATAGTTCAAATAATATTATAAGACAAAGAATTCGGTCATAAATAAATCTCCAGAATTCTATGTGTATACCGGAGTCTATTAAGCTTATGTGTTCAGCCTTATTTATAAAACTTATGCTTATAGAGAGAGGCAAAAAGAAGCATGCTTATTTTAGTTATGGGCATCGCTTTAGTGAGGGAATATATCATTATACATGATTATTCAATATTGGCCATGTACTATGCTTTTGGCTATATATAGCCTCATTCATGATCAAGATTAAGTCTATCTTATAAAGCGTGCAGAAAATAAATGCAAAACTTCGGCCATTGCTTAGTTTAGCAAAAAGTTCGCTCCCCATATTACATATGCTAAAGCTGACAACTCAACTTCTTGGTGTAGGTCAGATGTCTTTTCCGGGTATTGTAATGACCATCACATTTAATATATATGAATAGTCCCTTATAAATCTGCGTGAACATCAGAAAAGTTATTCAATCAGTGTTCAGTCACATTCAGCAGGACAGTGTGATAGCAGGCTGAATTAAAGCCGCTAACTTTAAACAGACCAAAACATTAATACACCGTATTGTCAAAATATAAGGTCGCTGGCCTTAGATAGATCATAACATCAGTGCATAGCACTTAGGTAAGAGTTGGACATTGAATAACCACAAGAAGACCCTTAGGCTATACGCTTATAGATATATAAATAAAAGTAAAAAGACTATGTTAAACCTAATGCTATGATGTTGGCTTGGCTCCAATCTCTTGTGTAAAATTGATAGAGAATTAATTCACCAAACAGGCATAGTTACACATTATCAAAACACCTTCTTTGAAATATTAATATAATTAATATGTAACTAAGAGTCCAGCTATGCTATCAACTGAGATATTATTATAAGTTCAGATATACTACAAATATATATATAATACAAAATCTATTGTATGATCACTAAAATACTATAGGGTCTTAAGGAGACCCTAATAGAGCAGGACGTATATTAATGGCAGTGTTGAGCCCTGGGGGTACATGTGCTTTTAACCTTAAAATCCATTTGAGCTCAAACATTTCAATAGTGCCAATATGATCTCCCTCTCTCCTATTTTGATTAATGACTTGTAGTACCTGGAAGCTAAACCTATGTCCAGGATTCTCATTACAATGTATAGCCAATGCACTGGTTGAATTGCCTTTTCTGATATCGTAGACATGATTATATACTGGTTGGCAGTACATCTGAGCGGGCAATTCTCTGACACAAGTCCCATCTCTGTTTAACCTATAGAGACTGGCTTATGCTGTACATTAACCGCAAAGTTCTTTTCACTTTGTGGAAAACCACAGTGGTCACTGATTCATGCCACTTTTGCACCCTGTTTGGAATCATCCTTCTCTAAGAACTGGAGACATTTTGCCTCATTATGTCAAATGGGAGGTTAAAGAGATCTGCACAGTAGCTAATCTGTAGCAGTATAAAATGAAGGCACCCTGCTATCTTTTGATTTCTTCATAAAGAAACACCATCTGCCTACAACTGATTTTTATGCATCTATATTACCTGATCAAATGTTTAGATTGGCGAATACCTAAACATCAAACTGGTAATATCGAAAAATTAAAACAGCGAACGGCCGATTTAATGTAGGGAATGAATTCCCTCGGCCGCAAAAAAATAATTTTTAAACCAAAACGAAGTGGGGGGCTTCGCCCACCACACCGCCCAATGTGGGGAGCTGTGCCCCCCCACACACCCCCTAACTAAATATACCAACTCCAAGATCACTCTATGGTGGGGAAAGGGGCAAAAATCTGCATAAAGGTCAAGGGAATTCTTTCCCTGCGTTAAATCATCCATTCGCATTTTTTGCTGTCACTATTACCAGATCGACGTTCAGGTATTCGCTAACCTAAATGTTCACTCAGGTAATAGGAACCCGATTTTTACAGATACAGATGCTTCACAATTGGTCTTTTTTGTGTTAATTTGGATGCAAGACACCAGCCCAACTCATAGACATTATAATTTACCTACAGTAGTGTATTACTACAGAACTTTGGTATACTCATAAGTTTAAAAAATGACAAAATGTAGAATTTTAAGCTGCATTCACAAAGTACCCAAGTGCCCAAACATAAGCAACTGACACTTACACTGCATGAAACATGGCTTCTCTTTGTATGATGGCTACTGCTTCTCATGTGCAGAGGATGTTGGTTGGTTACACGAATGACCCACTCTAAGGAGATTTACAGTAAACCAAAATTATGGGACTTTAAGTGCTCAGTCCATTTGAGATGGAAATTCCCACTTGGATACAGAAGTTCTGAATAATGTCATTTATATCTCCACAATAACCTACCCTGCACTGACATCCCTATGTAAGAACAGTCAGACAAGGCTCAGAGTAATAGTGAAATGTTTCCAATCATTTATAACTCCTCACTGAACATTCCCGTTATCCCTATCCTCCCAGGAGCTGAACAAGTGTGTCAGTAGAATTGCTACAATATTTTAATCTCTACTACACACACTGACCCTCTGTCATGCAATTACTCTAGTAATGCAATGTTATCAAGCCAAAAAATACCACATTTTGTTTCTTTTGCCTAGGTTTGTCACAGCTATTTCTACTTGTGTTTAAGTCTTAACACCCCCCACCTCCATATACATGCATAATTGTAACAAGAGGAGCATGACCGGACAGGATGCCCTGCATGTAGGTTGTTAGGGGGTGCTACGGCCACTGCAGAAGAGATGTTGATTGGTTCCTACAAGCAATACTGGAAGTCATATAAATGACGGTCAGTCAGTATTTACTAGTATAGCTCTGTACTACAGTTAAGCAAAGGCAATGATACAGTAAAGAGCTGTATACACACGAATAGCTATATGTGACCTTTCTCCCCAGAGCTGCAGCCAACCTTGCTGTAACTCTGAATGCAATACACAATCACGTTTCCCATAATAAAATTTGAATATAATTGTTTTTTTATTCAGGTTAATTGTGATAAATGGTCACATTCATGAAATGTTTGCATGCTACTTATTTCTTTTTCCACATTATCTTTAATGGTTTAAAGCTTTTAAACAGCTTTGTACAGGCATTTATTTTATAAGGTTAACACACTGCTAAGGTGCACTTTTTATTGCATGCATCAGCATCATGCCCTGTTGCACTAACCATTCATATTGCCATGTAAATCTACTTTTGATGATGTTTTATCCTTTTGCAATTAAAAAATAAATCAGAATCATGTTGTGAATACACAATGAACTGATTGTCCAGCCACATGACATAGTGAAGGTATCTGAAAACATGTGCACAAGCTTTACAATAAGCAAAGAAATGTCAGAGTGCTACATGGACAAGAGGAACATCCTTAAACTTTAAAAATGTCACCTGCTGTCACAATTAAAAAACCTCGCATTTCATGGGACCAGACAATCTATCTAGTGGGTTCATGAGTTGCTACTAGGTGACAGACCAGTTTTTAAACCTATCCACTGCAATCACTGTGGTATGCCCAAACAGACACTCCCCTTGTCAGAGTGCTATTGAGACAATCAGATACATCATTTATATAACTCCAGAAATGCTTCCTGTGTGGATGTAAAGAAAGTCTAACAAAATGTTAGTGAATAATAATAAACACAGTGGGTCCAATTCCAAAAGACTTCCGCTCACTGTAAATACAGTGGGTCCAATTCCAAAAGGCTTCCTTGCAGTGTAAACACAGTGGGTCCAATTCCAGAAGACTTCCTCTCAGTGTAAACACAGTGGGTCTAATTTCAAAAGACTTCCTCTCAGTGTAAATAGTGGGTCCAATTCCAAAAGACACGTCCTCTCCATGTAAGTGACCACTCACATTGACAGTAGGGGGTTTTGAAATCTGGTCCTTGGTGTAAGCTTGGTTATAGATAGGTCTTACACCAAAGTAAGTCACTTATACTGAGAGTAACACTTTTGGAATCTGGCCCATTGTTAGCATGGAAACACATGCCTGAGTAACAAATTATGTTGTACCATTTTATATAAACGGAGGACTAACTTAGATTCCCACAATTTTAGACCCATTAACCTGGCCAGTACTCTGTACATCATATGTAAAATCATGAAAAGAGGTATAAAGGACTTTATCTAAAATGATACAAGGAACCTCATGGAAAGGGGTATAAAGGAGCTTATCTAGAAGGATACAGGGAACCACCTCCTGTTGTGGAACAGTATGGGATCATGAACAGGCATATTGCCAGATGATTTTTGTGTGAAGCTCTTTTAGCACCGCTCGATGAATTACTGATTAGGCTTACTGCTTATATTGATTTGCTGGCGTATTCAATACTATTCTGCAAAAAGGATTCCAGTAGGGGTCTGTAACGTGGTCATTTCGTTTTGGACTATTCCTTCCAGTTATATAAGTGGGAAATTGGCTCTGGATAAACAGATGTGTTGATAACTGCAAACTACAACATAATTGTTTCAATAAAAATAATGAACTCTCCAACAAGGTCAAGAAAACTACATATCTGCTGCACTAGTAATAACCTCACCTTTAATTTAAGTAAATGAAAAAGGGTGACACCATCATTAAAGTAACAGTAGCAAATGACAATTTAAGCTTTGACCAATGACAGAAAAGACATTTTTGTTTTTAAAGGGCATGCTTTTCACGGCATAACTCAGTGATCTCACTCATTACTGAACACAGTGCTACAGTCTAGAGCTCTTGAACTAGAAAGGGTACAGTAATTCTTCAGTAGAAATATCAAAAAAGTTTGGTATTAATGAACTATTCAAAATAAGCTTCATGACTTTATTCTGTTTCTTAGAAATCAACTCAGAATTGGTCTATAAAGCAATGTCTGTTTTAGGCATATGTGAGAATCTGTGTGTAGAATGCACAACTGAGCGTGCTTACCCCAGACCAAGGAACCTAGTGCTAGAATAAAAGATCAATGCCAGAGGAACAGCAATTCATTATGCAGTGTATTCCAGGATTATGGAATAGCCTTTCCTTTATAAGCAGAATAATCCATTCATCACTTTTCCTTTAAAACAGTTGTTACACAGATAAGCACAAATATATATACGCACACACACATACACTCCATATGTACATACAAATATATATAGGGGTTGCAATATAAAGACAGAAAGTAGAAAATAATGTGTCCCTACAGCAGACAAGGTCTTTGAATGGCCAGTAGTTGTAAATTCAACAAATTAAGCTACTAAACTATGGATCCAAATAGGATTTAATGGGATTACTATACTAGAGGTCTGATATTCTGTGGGGGCTGCTTATACCTTTTCTCTTGCAAATGTTGCTGCACAGTTTGCAAGGTCAGGCGCATATCAGATCTGTCTGTATGAAACCTGTGCAACCAGCTACATTCATGTCAAATAAACTGTAACAATGAGATTGTAAACGGGTATATCCACTTTCTGTGACTTGCACCTGCTCATCCGCTGTTAAAATGCACTCCAAGATAAATAAGCTAGTGGGTGGGTTGTAAATGTTTGTGATAAGCAAGTCTATGTGAATAGTCCAGATACTCAAAGATTGTAGCAAACTTTTGCAAAGATAAGAAACAATCTTATTTCACTGTAGCATCTAACTCTTTTGAAACTAGGAAAAAGACATTAGAAAGACATGCTTCATTTTCAGCCATTTAGTACCCTAACTACCATGACACTGTTTGCTCTTAACATATAAAAAGACATGCTTCATTTGCAGCCAATTAGTTAACTACAATAACACTAAATGCATGCCACACTGACTGCAGTGTCTGTTAAAAGTGTACATATCATTCTGCCTTAGGCATATTTCATTGACAGTTAGAAAGCCATTGTAAACTCACTTAAAACTATCTCTCTGCAGTGTTTCTCTGTCAGATGTTTACTTGATTTAAAGCTTTTATAAAGTGAAAGTCCTCAATCACTTATAACATGATACTGCTGTAAATCAACAACATTTTAAGGAATCTGTCAGACTACTGAGGTTTGTATCTATGTACAATTGTGTGGGGTGTTTTTGTAGTTTAAATTACAGTGTAGTTAGTAATTTTCACTAATAAGCATGTTGAGATTACAGACTTCTACAGTTCTCCCTATGCAGTATTTATACCTGCAAACTTTTGCCTCTGCGGTAAGAATGCAGTAAATACCAGTCAGTCAACTTTAAGGACTTAACTGACAATGCAAGAAGAAATACAACATTTAACTTAGTCAGTTGTCCTTTACTTGTAGCTCACTATGAATAAAATGTGGTCATTTGAAAATTCTGAGAATAATGAATACTCCAGTACTCATGATCAAAATCTGGAAAAAATAGAAATGACATAGATCCTAATGTCACCATTATCTGTTTCATTCACTCACTGTTTGAAATCTTAACATATAATGGTGGCCAGTGACTTGAAGTATATAGTTCCTTTCTTGATAATGTTTTTCATTATAGCACAATAATGCCAGTTTACTCACTGCATCTCTAACATGCAGATACAACTTTGTCAGTTTTCACTTTCTATAAATTCATGCATGAATTAGCAAAGATCTATGTATGCTCTTGTTAAGTACTTTGTTCTGAAGATACTTAATTTTCTAAGTCCCAATGATATCTTGAGTTATATACAGTTTGTGGAATGGTAATAAAAAAGGGCAATAATTTACTTCTGGCTCCTAGTAAGGTTTATTCATAATTGCACATTTTCCAGGTTTGGCTGGATTTTTCACTGTTGTTATTTGTACCAGACTGAAATATTTTTGTTCATTTTCAAAACATTTAGCTCAAGTAACTTTGCATGAAGCATGCTGCTACAACATTACCTATTGCACTACAAATTAATTGTAGATACAACTGCAAAGTCAGACGTGTATTTTTGTCTGCAGAGAACAATGTAGAAGTTAAACAGAGTGGTTCTTTATAATCATAGGTCCATAGGTATTTACTACATTGTTTATCTGTGAGAGTCTTTAGATGCCTAGCATTGCATTCCTATGAAGTTTTAGCCCTTGTAATTGAAGAATGAATAATTCAGGGCCAAGCAGAACATTTAGATTACCCGTATCCTTAAGTGACAAAGGTGCTAAACCAGCAGTCAATATGCACTTTCATATCCATTTGTCCAGATTGTTTGAATAGATCAAGGAAAATGCTTTCCTTTATATGGATAGGAAGATGATTCCAAAGAAGTGGTATTCTGTCTCCCTCCGATGCGTTCTATTTGTGCTGTATAAATATTGAATATGTTGTGTTATTGACCTGTTCAATATGTAAATTTCCCTCCCTCCTCCTACTAGATCAGCAACGATGGAAGAGGTGTAAACACACTTTAATACTGGGGGCAAACACTCCCTCATACAGCCAAAACAAATCCAATAAAAGTTGTCAGCGACACTTGCAGCATGCCTACTGCACAGGGTAAAGCTCCTGTACATAAAACTACTTGTGCTGAGGCACTTACAGGTAACCTTCCTAAAACACTAAGACCTCCTGCACACTCCAATCATAAAAAGGGTTCTCGACTACCATGTAAACAACTCGATTAAAATGTCCAGTGCCTCTACTACTAAGGCCTTAAGGCAAACCCCTGCACAACCAAATATCCTGAGGCATTGGTGATACTATAGTGAGGCAAACCAATGCCCCCCCCCCTCTCCAGACTGAGTAAGGAGAGAGTTGTGGTTAACTGGCTTTCTGGGACTAGGATCTATCAAGTCACACAGGCACTCAGGTCATTGAACCATAAGTACCAGTATGACTCTATCACAGTGCATGCGGGTGTTAATGACCTGTGATATACCTCACTTGGCTATAGGAAGCGAGACATGATCTAGCTCACTAATTACGCATTTCAGGCAGGTATGAGCCTAGTACTGAGCAGCGCACCACCTTCACCAAGGATGAAGCCACTTTACCAATAGAAAATTATTAATTTTAACATTTGGCTTAGCTTCAGGTGTTAATCCAAGGGGGTACAATAGCCATTGTTGTAGAATATTAACTTCTTGGTCAGCCTGAGCAGAAGTGGTCATGGCTTGTGTGACTGACATGCCAAATGGCTGTGGTGTTGTATGCAATTGATGCATGACTGACTGCCATGCAGATTTGACAGTCACATCACTCATACATTAGTAGCTGACTGACGGATATTGAAACTGCCACTGTGCACAAGGGTTCCGCCAGAGACAGATGTTATTACTTTGCCTTGGTCCACATTTTACTGAGCCCACAGGCCACTGAGAGTTAGGGCTAGGGCTAGGGATAACCCTAGACCTAACCTTAACTCTAATCTTAGCCCTGTAAAATGTGGACCAGTCTCTGGTGGAACAGATAAATCAGAGAGAGTTGAGAGATATGCATGTCGCTTAATGACCTTCTCTCTAAATGCATAAATCTGAATTAATAAATAGCTTGTTGCGAACACCATACACAGCATCTTTCATTAATAGTAGTTCCAGTTACAGTGCTGTTTCTTTACTATTATTGAATTGTAGTGCCCCCTTGAGCTAACGTGCCAAATACCCAATGAATATTCATGAGGCCAATGGGGACATCACCATGAATATTCATTCATTATTCAAACACATCACCAGGTGGTGGGGTGACAGGCAGGGTTTAGGCGGGACTTGCTGCTGTGCATCCATGGAGGCACTGTTCTAAAACAAAGACGCACAGTATTTGACAGCCTGGGAGGAAATGGTTGACAGACCACATTGCTTTGGCAGGGATAGCCTGCACGTATCCCCACTAGGCTTTCAGATATTGACAAAGGCCTTTTCCAACCCCATAGTGCCTTTTTTACGCAATGCCAAACAGATAAGCTTCCCAACTTAACTGAACCTACAAAGGAATATCTGAAGGTGGTACTGTTCAATGCTATAATTCGTAACAGGAAGCTCTACTCCCTGCAAGCCTTCCTCTCCCTGGAGAATGTAGACATATGTGTAGTAACAGAGACGTGGTTTAAAGCTGCAGAGGGTAACCCAGCAATGCAAGGTTATAATGCCTTTCACAGCTTTAGACCAGCTACTACACTGGAGGAAACTAAAGGTGGTGGAGTCTCGGTCTATATTAAAAATAACCTGCCATCCAGACTAGTTAAAGTGTATGACCCACTGGAACTAATACATGTGCAACTCACAATAAACAGGGTCTTGTACCATATCCTTGCAACCTATAGGTCCCCCTCCGTGTTCCAGGAAGCCAAGCTACCTGGCTCAGTGTACTACAGTCCCTCACTATTCAACCTAATATGATGTTCATGGGGGTTGTCAACTACCCCTCTATGGACTGGGAATCCCACACCACTTCTAATGCACAAGCCCAGCGATTTCTAAACTTCATTAATACCAACATCATGGAACAGTTGGTCCAGTCTCCTACCAGGAGTACAGACATGCTTGACGTTGTACCCACAAACATGGAAAAGCAGTGTCCCCCCCCCCCCCCAGTGTAATGGCCTCACCTGTTAGATCTGACCATAAGGCAATATTTCTTGAAATAAAATTTAAATCCGGGGACCCAGTGAAACCAAACAGCTTTAGGAACTATTCCAAAGCTAAGCCCTCTTCACTAAGTGACACCTTGGCTAAATTCCAAGCACTCCCAAACCCGGTAAACACCATAGCATATGCTAAGCTATTTACAAAATCCCTGTATGGCCATATTGATAGCTGTACAGAGTGAGCTGTGCCCACAAGTATTACGAATATGGCAAACTCAAAAGACAAGCCAACCTGGTGGAATCACAATATCAGTCAATTACACAGCAAAAGAAAAATAAAACATCTTGGTCAAGTGTAGCAGGACCAAAGCCCAACACACTATCCTCTCCCCATCTAAACTAAATAGGCAGCTAAGAGGGTTAATACTTCAAAGGCTAAATTTGAAGAGAAAAAAAAACAGCTTCTCAGGCAAAGGACAGCTGCAAAGCTTTCTACAGCTACAGCTAAGTCCATAACCTTAAGGGAAATATGTAACAATGTGCAGAACTTATTGTAAATGGCATCAACCACATTGAACCAGGGTCATTGCCAACATTTTGACTGACAGGGTCATCTCAAATCCCATCACCCACACACACCCCCCCCCATGGTCCAAAGGAAATACCACATACTAGAATCTCCCCAATCATTACTAGGGAATAGGTCTTCAATGCACTTTCCAAGACCAAAAACACTGCATTGATAGGCCCCAATAACATCCTGGGATGCATTGTAAATAGAATGAAACATGACATCTGTGGTTCACTTGAATAACTTTTCATCTCGTCAAATTTTGTGCCCACGGTACTGAAAATGGGTGCAGTCATTCCCCCTGCACAAAGGAGGTGCAACAGGTAAATGTAACAGCTGGTAACACTGGTGATCTGTGTTTCTCGTGTCAAAAGTTGTATGATTTCCTTATCATTGCTTACCATTGTTAGTAAATCTAGATTTAATGATTGTGTAATTGGCATGGCTTGGAGAACTGTTGTTTCATATATTAATGACTGGACTGATGATCTAAACAATGTTAGGCATAGAACAAATAGAACACATTTAGGAAATGATGCATCTATTTTCTGCAAACATCATTCAATGCCTATGAAACAAAAGGATGCCGCTGATAACTTTGGAAATCTGGATGCAAGTATTCAGCAATCTGAGGATCCAGTTTGTTTAGAAGGAAACAAAAAGAAAGAAAGGAAGAAGTTCACAACACATAACAAAAAAGAAAAAGAAAAAGAAACAGACTGATGACTGTAAAGGAAAGAGAATACTTAGTAAAACGGACATTGGTTTATGTAACACACAGTCGACAGGAAATTATGACATTTTTCTATCAGAAAACTTTCAATCTACAGAAAAAAGTATCATTTTTCCAATGGAGAAGGTAGAAAAAAAGAGGCAAGGGGCAGGTGAAAAAGAAGAAATCAAAATTGAATGTGGAAGGATTGAAGAACATTACTGTAAGAAAAAAGAAGAGAAAGACAGATGTTGACTACATGGCTCAAGGTGTGGATTTACAATACCAGCTGGATGAGCATTTAATACACAATGAAAACAGTGCGATTAACAAGACTAATAGTGATGAAGATCTATCCGTTGTAACAATTAATAGGGCAGAAATTATTGTATTAGAAGCTGAAGATTCTTCAGAGCTGGCCAGCAAACACATTCTTCTAATTGGAGATTCAATTATTAGAGGAACTGATACTTATATCTGCAGAGATGATAATGAACATCAAATAGTGTTATGCTTGCTTGGAGGAAAAATAGATGATGTGAGACAAGCCTTGAAACACCTTAATGTAAGGAAGTATGGATCTGTTTTTATTCATGTTGGTACAAATGATGTCACCCACAAGGATTCTCTGACTGTTGGTAGGAACCTGGCAGCCCTCTTAGATAGTATAGCTTGTACTGGTGTTAGGACGTATTTTTCACAAATCACCTATAGAAAGGATAGTCAGGTCACTGTGAATGAATGTGATTTTTTTGGGTAAATACTTACATGAAAAATATGTAGCGCATCCAAGCCTTGTCTTGGGCACGTGTTCAGACAGGATGATGTGCATTTGTCAAGATCAGGGAAGAGAATTTTTGCAGCAGATATTTTGCAATATTTGACAAACACTAGTCAGGATTTTTGCAAGGTCAAAAATGTAATAGTTCACAGATAGCAACATTTGATGCATCTGTGATGGTTGTTAATGATAGAAGCATAAATAATAAAGTTTTTTTTGGCAAAATTGCTACATTCCCACAATATTTATGTTATTGTTACTGTAACAAACATTCTAACAAAAAAAATCAGGTGGAGGTGTTATGATATGGATTAAAGATAGCAATGAGACCTGTGATTATTACATGTTCAGTGATAACACCAATACTATAGACTGTGTAACTTTGACAATAAAGACAACCCTGGAACATATAACAATTGTTGGAGTATATAAACCACCAAAGTCAAGTGCAGATGATCTAGAGGAATTCATACATTTCTTGCATGAAACACAGGAGGGAAGAATAATATTAGCTGGGGACATAAATTTGCCAGAAGCAGACTGGAATAATATTGATTCAACAATGTTAGTAAGGAAATTATTCACAGCATATATTTAGGAACAACAATTGCTTAAGATTGTAAAAAACTACCAGGGGGCCGTACATACTAGACATTGTTTGTGTTCCCAAAGAGATTACTGTAACTTCAAGTCAAGTTTTACCACCACTGATGTGCAGTGATCATGGTGTTTTTAAGGTTAATTTGTTGCTAGATCATTCTGCCAATCTGAAATCTAAGCCAATGCACAGAAGGTTAATTACAGATTATATGGAAGCAAAACAATTGCTATGTAAAACTAACTGGAGTGAGGTGTTCAGTGGATGAAATGTGGAAAGTTTTGAAAGAGAAATTATTTGAGCACAAAAAATAAAAAAAAAATGTTTTACATCAGGATCTAGGCATACAGCATCAGGGGGATATATTTCCATAAGAACAAGATATCTGATTAAGGTGATAGACAAAAATATAAGAAATGGAAGACAGGTCAAACTACAACTTTAAAAACTGAAATAAAAATCTGGACAAACAGATTAAGCATAAAGTGAGGCAAGATCAGGAAAGAATTGAAGAAAATGTATATAAAAATATTGAGCATAATAGGAAACCGTTTTGTATATGCATAAGATGTGGAAGGAGTAAAGAGACACAAATTGATAAACTGTGTGCAGATTCTAAAATCTATTCTAAGACACAACAGATTACAGATATGTTTACAAAATCTTACACAAAACAGTTTGGCTCCTCAAAAGGAGTGATGGGTTGTCCTAGTGACATCCAGGTATCCCCAGATACTGGAATCAAATTAGATTATATTCTAAAACAACTGCTCAAACTGGATCCAAACAAAGTGCAGGGAGGAGACAGAATTAGTAACAATGACCTAAAAACACTTCAGGAAGAACTTAGGTACCATTATATCTATTATTTACTAGGTTATATAACTATGGGGATATTTCTCAAGATTGTAGACATGTTTATTAAACCTGTCTTTAAGGGAAAGGGGAGTAGGACAAACCCAGAGTCAGACAGACCCTTAAGTCTAATTTCATGTTTTGGAAAAATAATGGAGAAGGTAATACTGGATAAGTTATTCTCAGAACTGGATAGGATGGAACTTGAAACCATATATCAGCATGCATATGTTGAAAACAGATCTATTATCACGTGTAACATGATGTTCTATAACAATATACTATCAGCCATGTATGAAAAATCGTGCTGTGATGTAATTTATATAGATTTAACTTCAGCATTTGACAGGAGCATATATAAAACACTGATGAACAAATTAGTACAATGAGGAATTGAGGTACTCTTGATAAGACAGATAGCTGCATGGCTTACAAATAGGACATATCAAGTATCATACAGAGACCGGACAGGTGAAATCCTTGGTTGCAGTCAAGGTGTCCCACAGGGCTCTGTACTAGGCCCTTACTTGTTTAGATTGTATCTTTCAGACCTTACTTTTTCATCTGAGGTGTTCTACAGTCTATATGAAGATGACCTGAAATTGGCAAAACTGATTACATGTGTCACACATAAGGCATGTGTGCAAAATAACTTAACTAAATTGACCATTTGGGCACAGGAGAATAACATGCTGATAAATACATCAAAAACTAAGCATATGAGATTTGGGAGACATAAATTGAAAGGTGAATATTTAATACAGCACACAGTGATTGAAACTGTAGACTCATTTAAGGACATGGGTATATGGGTAGATTCAGCTAATAGTTTTTCTAATCATATCAACCAATTGGTTAATGATAGTTATAGAACTATAGGTTGCATAAAAATATTTATAAAGTCTAGAAAATCAAAAATAATGAAGTTATTGTTTGTTGCATTAGACCCAAACATGAGTATGGAATAACAATATGGAAACCCTGTAAGAAAACAAGCATGAGTGAACTGGAAAGAGTACAGTGGAACTATACCAAGGGCAGCCATGGGTGTGAAAATTTAAGTTATTATGAAAGACTAAAATATCTGAACCTGTACAGTGTCTCTTACAGATATCTAAGAGGAGATCTTATTCAGGTATATAGGGCATTTAGAGACAACTACCTCTGGGAATGTTTAGGGTTATCAAAAAGTACTTGAGAATCATCAGACAACCTATGTAGAAAATTCTGCTAGAATGAGAAGTGCACTCATTAGTTCTCTGACAGAGTAGCTAATGCATGGAATAGACTACCAAATTACATTAAAGCAATCACTAGTTTAGATATTTTTTTAAGACCAGCCTGGATACTTGTTATGGGAACACGTGTTTTGGTATATTGGCAAGCTAGAAGTGCATTAATGTCTGTGCTTGAAATATTTGTATGTATGTAACCACAGAGCCAGGTAACTACAGGCCCATAAGTCTGACCAGCCTTATCTGTAAGATGATGGAAAGAATCATCATTGACATATTAAATGAGGAAGTAGATAATATGCAAATGCTGGACTCACCACAGTTTGGCATTGCTAAAGGAAAGGCATGCCTATTAAATCTGGTGGACTTCTTTGAGAAGGGTCAATAAAGCAAAGGATTAGGGCAAGACTGTGCACACAGCTTACCTCAACCTGGCCAAGGATTTTGATACAATACCCCCCACTCAGGCATTATAAACAAGCTCACTAAATTAGGTATAAACCCTTTTATCAACAACTGCTTCATTGATAGAACTGAGAAGGTCAAAATAGATGAGGCCACCTCCTCCAATATGCCGGTCACTAGTGGAGCCCCCAGGACTCTGTACTGGTCCTTCTCCTTTTTGGAATGTATTTCTATGAAGTGGAAGCAAATACTGAAGGTTTATGGCTGAGTAAGTTTGCAGATGACTGCAGCCTAGGGTATAACATTGACTCCCCTGCAGATACCAGCATTCTTCAAGACTGACAGTCCCTGACTAACAAATGATGCCAAAGCCATTGTCTTAAACAAAATGCTAAGAAATTCATAATCACACCCTTTGGGAAGTCAACCATCCCAACTAATTACCATGTTGATAGTACACCCCTAAGAGTTGACCCAGTGATCAGGGAGCTGGGTATGCACATATACAGTAGCCTTACCTTCGACCATCAAGTGGCCACAGATGAGGAAATCCTTTTATGTTGCTCAACGTATAAGTAGAGGCCTGGCATCTAGGTTCAATGAGATCATTATTCCACTGTACTCTGCCCTTATCAGACCAGTCATAAGAGCCCAATACTTCATTTGGTATGCACCTGACCAGGCATATGCAGCAACTAGAGCAACCTCAGAGGTTCCATACAAAAAGGATACAAGACATAACAAACATGCCTTACAGACCGCACCTTAAAGCTCTTTCCCTGTACTCAGTCTCATACAGATTGCTGAAGGGTGATCTATGCCTGGCTTACAAGGCATCTGCAAACCCCACACTTACGAATCTCCTGCATATTTGTAAGTCTAATAGTACCAGAAATACAAGGTCTAAGGACATGAATTTTGTCAGTGGCTCAAACAGAACATGTTGGAGAGACAGATATCTCCCGGAGAGACTGCCCCTCCTATGGAACAGGCTTCCCATCCATGTGAACCAGAGTTTGTCTATTACCCAGTGTAAGCAGAACCTAGACCAGTGGATGGGGAATAGGAAATTTACACTGGGCCTGATGCACATGTCCCTTCTGGACAGAGGTAGCTTATACATGCCTGGCCCTCAATGTTTTATTTGGATAAAGGAAATCCTTACTCATTTGGGAAAACTAAGCTAGACTTAAAAAGGACCCTCCCCAGGTCATTAGTCTAGTAAGTGTCTATGAATCTATGAAAGAGATTAATATCTCTGGAGCTGGTGTTTATTCCACCATCCTGTAGATCAGAGAGGACAGGGTCTGCTGAGGCTCAGTACATAAGGCAGAGATGGCCCCTCAGTAGCCTGTAGGATACAGAGAATGTTTAGACAGATACATGCCAAAGGGGGCATTATACATGATGACTGACAATGGAATTATCACATGCCTGGACCTAGACATCATATCCTTACTTCTAAGCTGTGCAGTATAAAAGGACTTTCTTACAACTGTGTATACGTGCAGCATTATGTTACATATTCTGTAGCATAATGCTGAGACATTGAAGGAAACACAAACAGAGGGAGGATGACAACAAAGGTTGCAGGTTCATAGGTTCATAGGTTGGTACTAGGCTATCAGCCCTAGGGCCTATACAAGCCTAGCCATAACAATTCCCTGGCTATTTCTTCCCACATTATTTACTTTCCTGGACCCCTGTCTAGCAGGGCGACTGACGTGATCCCTGGGGTGAATTTCCTTTCTCCCATCCAATCGTCAAGGTTCCTCTTGAAGAGGTCCAAAGAGGCACTCTGCTTGACATGTATGGGCAATCTATTCCAGAGTCTGGGGAGTCTCTGGGTCAGGAACCTATCCCTCCAACATGTTTTGTTTATTGTGATGACAAGGTTTAGATCCCTGGAGCGTGTAGCTCTGAGGGATTGGGATTTCTTTAAGTGTAGCATGTCCAACAGCTCTGGGTTTGACATGGCCTTGTATGTTAAGCAGAGATCGCCTCTGAGTAGACGATATGCGACAGAGTATAGCTGGAGTTTTTAAGGCGGTCAGTGTGGGACATCTGCTTTAGGCCTGTGATTCTTTTAGTGAGGTATTTCTGAGGCCTTTCCAGTTGTTGCAGATGTCTTGAGAGGTACATACCAAATGGGGCATTGTATTCTATAATGGGTCTAATGAGGGATGAGTACAGTGGGACAATGACCTCCTTTTTCTGGATGAAAAGCCCTTCGTGATGAGGTGTGCCACACAGAAGGATTTCCTGACTGTTGTGGCGATGTGGTTATCGAAGGTGAGACCACTGTCCACCTGTGTCCCTAAGTCTCTTATCACACTTTCTGTGTTTAGTGTACTGCCACCTATATGGTAATTCATGGATACATGTTTTTCCCAAAGGGGATAACAATACATTTCTTGGCATTGAGCTTGAGCCCATGGCTCTGGCACCAAGCATCTGTTTCTGTAAGGCCCTTTTGTAGAGTATCCACATCATTTGGGATTCAATAATGGCTCCCAGTTTGCAGTCATCTGCAAACTTTGTTAGCCAGAGTCCCTTAGTGTTGACCTGTACTTCAGAGAAGTAGATGCCAAACAAGAGCGCCCCAGGACTGAACCCTGAGGTACTCCACTTGTCACTTGTCTGGAGCTGGATTTGGAGTCGGCTACTTTTACAGTGTGGGTTCTATCAGTAAGCCATTTAGCAACCCATTGGGTGACATAGGGATTAATGCCCAACTTAGTAAGTTTATCTATGATTCCAGAGTGGGGATGGTGTCAAAGGCCTTGGCAAGGTCTAGATAGGCTGTGTGGACCACCTTACCCTTGTCCATGGCTCTGGAGACTGATTCAAAGAAGTCAATCAGGTTCAGGAGACAAGATCGGCCCTTCACAAACCCAAACTGGGTGGGGTCCAGTGTTTGAAGGTTGCCAATGTCTTTGTTTATAAGTTCCATGATAATACGCTCCATGGCCTTGCAGATAAGGCTTGTCAGACTGATGGGACGGTAGTTTCCGGGATCCAAGGTGGATCCCCTTGTGGATTGGGATAACTGTAGCTCTGCGCCACTCAGTGGGCACGAAACCTGAGGTGAGGCTATGATTAAACATGACACTTAGGTGAGGTGCCAGTTCATATTGTAGTTCATGTAGTACACAGCCCGGGATGTCATCTGGTCCCATGGATGCTGTATTCTTGGCTTTAGAGAGTGCGTTTTGTACCTGTGTGGCCGTTATTACTGGAATTTGGCAATCTTCCGGTATTGAGATGGGCCATTTAGGGGTGAGAGGGGTGAAGTTGGCACTGAATCGATCTGCCAGGATATTGGCAATATCCTTCGGATCAGTATATTTAATGCCATTCTGTTTTAGCTCAGAGCAGATCTGAGCATTGCCATTTAGATTCTTGACATAATTATAGAATGCTTTGTGGTTGTCTTTGGAATCTTTGGCAATTTTATTTTCGTAACTAGCTTTGGAGGATTTTATGAAGCATCTCAGTTTCTTACTGAGGCTAGTAAGGGAGTTTTTTGCATCCTGGGATTTTCCTCTTTTCTGCAAAAGTTTCTTCCTTTTGTTGTAAAGTTTGTTTATGGCAGGGGACCACCAGATTGGCTTCCTTTTTTTGCATGAGAGCATTTTGGTTCTATTTGGGATGGCACGATTCATGCATGAGTGGATGTGCTCGTACAGTGCCATAGTGTAGGATTCAGCAGTTGAACTTTCAGTTCCCGTCTGCATGGGTGTCATGAAGTTTGTCACTTCTGACTTGAGTTGCATGAAGTTGGCTTTGGAGAAGTTTTTATGGCGGTTTCTTTACTGGGGGTGGGGCAGGGATGTGGATGTCAAGGGTGATTAGCTTATGGTCAGACCTGACTAACAAGCCGGTGACCATAGGTATGGAGCATTGATTTCCCATGTTGGTAATGACCAGGTCTAGGATATTGGAGCCCCTGGTGGGACTATGGATTAGTTGATCCAGGGCGTTGGAATTTATGAATTCCAAGAACCGTTCGTAAAGGTGTTGGGACATGAGTAGTTTTCCCAGTTAATGGCAGGGTAGTTAAAATCACCCAGTATTAGGGTGTTTGGTTCTATCTTAATATTTTCCAGTATGTTTAGAAAGGTGTAGTGAGAATCTTGGGGTATGGTGGGGATCTGTAGCAAGCTACAATTTGGATTGCAGTCTTACCTAGTGTTAGTTGCACTTGGAGAATTTCAGACACATTGTGTTGGCCAACTAGCCTGGTGGTGTGAATATCCTTGGTGAATATTGACACTCCTCCACCTTTAGTGTTTCGGTCCTGGTTTGGTGGCCGAAACGTGTGGTAAGAGTTGTAGCCTGGTATTGCAGGGGTGCTCTCTGGAGCCATGAACCAGGTCTCAGTTACTGCACAGATATCGATGTTCTCCATTTTTAGGAGTGCCTCGAGAGAGTGCATTTTGAGGTTTAGACTTTTAGCATTGAGTAGCATTACCTTCAGATTTTGCATGCTTGTACCTGTTATGGTGGTGGTTTTGTCCTTTGAAGTTTGCCTAAAAAAGGCACTATAGGGGTGGCAAGAGCCTTAGCCAGTAACCTGAATCCCAGGGGTGACAGGTGCAGACCATCTCTGGCAAAGCATCGTGGTCTGTCAATCATGTCATCCCTGGCAGACAGATACTGGATCCCCTTTGAATGACACCATAAGCTTAGCCAATTGTTGAAGTCAATCATTTTATCCTTATATTGTGGTATCATTCTGGGCGAAGGCAGGATGCTACTCAGGGCTAGGGTCATACCTGCCTGGGCCACATGATCCGAGAGCTCTTCCATGTCTCTTTTCATGTAGTCCAGGGAGGTACGTCTCAAGTCATTCACTCCAACATGGACAATGACAGAGTCATATTTGTACTTGTTGTGGAGTGACTTGAGTGCATGCGTTATGTGGCGGATCCTGGCACCCGACAGGCAGCTGACTGTAATTTTCTCCTTATTCAACCTGGTGAGAGGGACATCAGTGTGCTGGACTATAGAGTCACCTATGACTAAAGTGTTAGGTACATTGTCTTGCCTTAGGGGCTGTTGCTGGGTGGCCCACTGGTGTTGTGAAGTATGTGACACATTGGTTGTGATTGGTGTTTGTTTGCGTTTCAGCTTCAGAGGTCTTTGTTGCTTGGGCAGGTTACAGTTAAGGGCCTCTGCATATGTGGATTTAGTGTTGCTATATGTGGGTGTTGGCGGTGCGGGTTTAGAAGGGCTATGTGTTGCTTGAGGTGTAGTGTGGGTGTTAACCTTCTCCTCTTGACTGTTTAGCACAATCTTGGGTGGAGAGAGCTTTGCTTCCATTTTGGCTATGTAAGTGCATCTCTCACAGGTTGTAGTGTTGGGTGGTAGGAGGAGAGGGTTGTCTGTGTACATGAGGCAATTGCTGCATTGCCCCAGTATGCCCAGATTCACCAGGTGGACAGGAGAAATCACCGGAAGCTGACCCTTGGACATGCCTGGTTTGGGGCTTTTTTTTCTTTGTAAAGTATAGGAGCTGTTTCCTTAGCAAGGTACTTTGCAATTATAGGCTGTTTAGTGCCTACTATTAATTTCTCCTTGTTAACAAGGAGAGTTCAGTGTTTGTATGAGTTTAAGGCTTCCTAGTGCTTTCCAGCAGGTATTAGAGAAAGTGCTAATCACAGGGATGCTTAAAGGTAAGATTGAAAAGAATGCACTCTGCAGTCTGCACTAGAGAAGTTAGATGTGAAAGTAGGTAACTTGAGTTTTACCTGTTTAAAAAGTTAAGGTTTAGTGGAGAGTTACTATTTTTAAAACAGCAAGATGGACTGAAAGGGGTGGTCACTTTTGTATTTTGGTACTATGAAATACAGTAGGATGGCCAATAAATTTAAATAATTGAAGGGGTGAGATTTCAAAAGTGATGATTTTGTGATTACTCACATAAGCCAGTGAAAGTAGAGAGAAATGAGATATATGGTCAGATTAACATAAGAGGCGGTCAACTAGAAAGACAGTGGTATTTAACAAGACAACTTAAATGGGTGGGAGGGCGAGAAAAAATTCTGCCTGACTCAGAACAGAGAGAGCTGTGCTCTCTTTTGAAGTTTTAATATGCTGTTAAAACAGAATGCAAGCAAAACACAAGGTAAAGAAAACAAACTACAGTATTCAAAATATAGAAAGGCAATACAGTAATACAAAAAATAACAGCAAACTAACCTTTCCTTCACAGCAAAGTGTAGCAGAGTCTGGATGAGCCTTTCTGGTAAAGCAGGAATCAGAAGTGCACTACAGCGTGTGATGTATTAGAGATGGGGAGCACACAAATCTAATGTGAATTCTCGAAGACCAAAAAAATGTAATGTTATAATTTGCAGATTCTTTGATGCCCAGTGATGGTGTAACTGAAAGACACTGTTTAAACTCAAGGCACCAGACAGCAGTGTTTTGTTAACAATAAATGAAGCTAACCTTGAAACATAGGATGGAGCAGATGGCAGTATAACCTCATACATAAATGTTACCCATGGTCAATGTATTGTAATAATTGAGAGAAGCAATAAAAATGGAATGGCTTGAGATTCAGTTTATAGTTTTAATATACATGAGTGTCTGCATGTTGGTCTGAAGACTCCATCCTAGAATCAACATATGCTATTACCTAGTGTGTACATGTATTTGTATGTGTGTGTGCACACTTGCATGTAAGCATGTCTGTATACATCTTTGTCTGTGTTTGTATCTGTATGCACAGGGATGTATACAAGCAAGGACAGAGGCAAAACTTCATGATAAATGTAAATAAAATCAACATCTAGAAATAGAAAGTCAGAAACATTGCCTTCTTTTCTTCATTCTGTACACATTTTCAGGTAGTTAAAGCCCTCATCTGGTATGTAGGATCATGTCTGAGAGAGAACCTGTATACAGTGTTGACACCATGCATGTATAGCTTCCCTCCATCTCATCATGTTCCTGTTGGACAAAGACTCAGCCTATGGAGTTCAACTCCACAGTTGCTGTTTTCCATTGAAAATCACTGTTGGTGTGGTTT
This sequence comes from Protopterus annectens, assembly GCF_019279795.1. NCBI lineage: Eukaryota > Metazoa > Chordata > Ceratodontiformes > Protopteridae > Protopterus > Protopterus annectens. The sequence goes on along the minus strand of NC_056737.1, from coordinate 684,887,764 downwards.
TAGTGTGTACAGGCATTCCACATAGTAACTTTTTTGAATTTATCCTTTTCATCATGTTTGTGTGTGTGTGTGTGTGTGTGTGTGTGTGTGTGTGTGTGTGTGTGTGTGTGTGTGTAGATATTTGTTTTTGTTCCCCTCCCACCAAGGGACTTAAGGAAACTTGCTCCCCCATGGATGGAAGAAAAAGAACATTTTATTTTTTGAGGATTTGAGTTTGATGAGTTGACTTTGGCATACTGAGTCCTCATCAAATTGCAACTCAAAAATTCACTGTGGAAGCTACATACGCTGTGTGTGAAGCTAGAGATATTCACACATCCAAAATCTCACAATCCTCTGACTATGGGAATTATCCATGGTTTGTAACCTATCCTAAAATACTTACAAAATGTCTACAGATAAAGCCAGGGTATTGCTGTCAATACAATTATTGCTATTATTTTATTTAGCTAGATTTTTTTTTTTTTGCTTATTATTTAACATTTATTATGTCACCTTGTCTGCCACTTAGCATTTTACCTCTCTGATCCAGATATATACTCAGTGTCATGTCCTTGTAATGACTACAGTACCATTACATACACACGTATTTCACTTTCTCAGAAGTCTGTGAGTTACATTATTGCAGAGGCAGGGAAATCTCATTACAAATAATGATAGTGGGTAGGGGCTGTCAGTCGGAGATGTTTTCAGTATGAGTGTAATAAATGAAATAGTCAAGTTCCCTGTTTCTATGGTACAAGATAATTCCATTTATTGCACATGTGATGATAGGTTACAGAGCAAATCTGCACCAGTGCTGCAAAATATGTATGCAAGGGGATTAATGGCCTTACGTGCATATGGCAAATACGTACAACTGATGTAAGGCAGCTACTGAAGGAAGCAGAGAGTAAATAACCATAGATCATTTCATAGTATGAAAGTTCTAAGTTCTGTGCATAAACACACAACTACTTACACTTTGAAAAATAACTTCTGGGAATGGAAATGTGTTCTTAAAGCACAGGCTAACAAGTCCATGTGAAAAATGAAATCACATCATGATTGGTGTCATTGTCTTAAGTATTGGTGTCATTCAAAGGGGATCCAATGCCTGTCAGCCTGGGATGACATGCTCGACAAGCCACGATGCTTCGCTAGGGACGGCTTGCACCTGTCACCCCTGGGCTTTCGGATATTGGCAAAGGCTCTTGCTACCCCCATAGTGCCTTTTTTAGGCAAGGCTCAAAAGACAAACCCACCTCCATAGGTATCACAAGGGATAAGAAACTAAGAGTAATGCTACTCAACGCCAGAAGTCTAAACCTCAAGATGCATGCACTCGAAACTCTCCTTAGCATGGAGAACATCGATATCTTTGCAGTAACAGAAACCTGGTTCAAGGCTCCCGAGAGCACCCCAGCACTACCAGGTTATACCTCATACCATGCTTTTCGGCCCCAAAACTTGGATCGAACCACAAAAGGAGGGGGAGTATCAATATTCGTCAAAGATACCCACACCTCCAGGTTGGTGGCACAGCACGAAGCATCAGAGACTATCCATGTGCAACTAACAGTGGGTAAAACTGTCTTCCAGTTTATAGCCTGCTACAGACCACCCTCCCAAACCCAGGAACCCCACTTGGCCTTCCTGAGAACACTGGAAAATATGAAGGTCTCTCCAAACACCATTATATTGGGTGACTTCAACTACCCAAACATAGACTGGGAGCATTACTCTAGCTCCAACACCCTAGCCTAAAGGTTCCTAGAATTTATAAACTCAAATGCTATGGAACAACTTGTTACCACTCCCACAAGAGGGGAAAACATACTGGACCTGATCATCACCAACATGGGGACTCTATGCGCCAGACCAGAAGTGTATCCCTCACTGGTAAGATCAGACCATAAACTAATCTCACTGGATATTCTCATCCCGACCCCACCCCCTGCCCAGAAAACCACAGTGAAAAACTTCTCTAAAGCAAATTTCACAATCCTCAAAACTGAGGTGGAATCCTTCAAAGCCCCCGGGCCTGTGGAAAATACGGCCCAGACCGCAGAATCCTTTATAAACGCATTCTATGAACACCTTCAGGAATGCATGGATCATGCAATCCCAAATAAAACCAAGACCCAATCCTCCAAAGGCAGACGTCCTGTCTGGTGGACTCCAGCCATAAACAAACTATACAATAGAAGGAGGAAGCTACAACATGATAGAGCAAAATCCCAAAAAGGGAAGGCATCTCTGATCAGTATTAGCAAAAAACTACGGGCACTCATAAAATCGTCTAAGGCCAGCTTCGAGAGAAAAATTGCACAGGACACTAAGGATAATCACAAGGCTTTCTTTAGTTATGTTAGGAATCTGGGTGGGAATTCCCAGATATGCTCAGAATTAGTCCAAAATGACAAAAAAATACACCAAACCCACAGACATTGCCAACATCCTAGCTGACAGGTTCAGCACAAACTTCTCTCCCCCCCTCTCCACCAAAAGGGCAAATATATATCCCAGCAGAGTGCTGCCCCCCTGACATCTCAGCTGCTCAGGTAAGAGCCGCCCTCTCCAAAGCAAAAAACACAGCATCAATGGGACCAGATGGTGTCCCGGGCTGCGTCCTACATGAACTCAAAGAAGAGCTAAACCCAAACATAAAACTACTGTTCAGTCTCAACCTTACTACAGGATATGTACCCAAAGAATGGCGTACAGCAACAGTGGTCCCTCTCCACAAAGGTGGTGCCTCAACGGATCCTGGAAACTATCATCCCATAAGCCTGACTAGCTTGGTCTGCAAAGCTATGGAGAGGATCATCATGGACCTCATAAATAAAGATATTGGGGACCTACAGACACTGGATCCTACCCAGTTCAGCTTTGTTAAGGGCAGATCCTGCCTCTTAAACCTGGTCGATTTCTTTGAAACAGTCACCAAGACCATTGACGAGGGGAAGGTGGTCCACACAGCCTACCTGGACCTCGCAAAAGCCTTCGATACAATACCCCACTCGGGCATTATAGATAAGCTCACCAGCTTAAATATAAACCCCTATGTCACTAGATGGGTTGCAAACTGGCTCAAGGACAGAACCCACATGGTTAGAATTGCTGGAGCCATGTCAGACTCCAAACCAGTTACAAGTGGCATCCCACAAGGCTCAGTCCTGGGACCTCTCTTGTTCCGTATATATTTCTCGGAGGTACAGGCCAACACGGAAGGACTGTGGCTGACCAAGTTCGCAGATGACTGCAAACTGGGCATCATAATCGACTCTCCAGCCAACACAAGCATCCTCCAAAAGGGCCTCATAGAAACAGACAACTGGTGCCAGAGCCATGGCCTCAAGCTAAATGCCAAAAGTGTATAGTCATCCCTTTGGCAAAACAAAGTGCCCACAAATTACCACATAGGTGGTAATCCATTAAGTACAGAAGAAGTAATTAGGGACCTGGGGACCCAAGTTGATAGCAATCTCTCATTTGACAACCACGTGGCCAAAGTGGTTAGAAAAACATTTTATATAGCCCACCTAATCATGAAGGGATTCACATCTAGATCAGAGGAGGTCATCGTGCCTCTTTACTCATCCCTCATCAGGCCCATAATTGAGTACAATGCCCCTTTTGGGATGTACCTTACCAGACACCTGCAGCAACTGGAAAGACCCCAAAAGTACCTCACCAAGAGGATCAAAGGGCTCAAACAGATGCCATATGCTGCCCGGTTAAAGAAACTCCAGCTCTACTCAGTGGCATACCGCCTGCTCAGAGGCGATCTGTGCCTGACGTATAAAGCCATGTCCAACCCGGAATTAATGGACATGCTGCACCTCAGAAAATCCAAATCCCATCGAGCTACGTGCTCAAGAAACTTGAACCTCAGCACTGAAATAAATAGGACATGCTGGAGGGACAGATTCATAACCCAGAGGCTCCCTTCACTCTGGAATAAAATCCCAGTCCAGGTTAGGCAGAGTCCCTCACTAACTCTCTTCAAGAGGAATCTTGATGAGTGGATGGGAGATCGTAGGTTTACCCCGGGTATCACTTCTGTGTCACTGTTAGACAGAGGCACAGTATACTAACCTCGAAAAAGGGCATAGCAAAATTAATTTAAAATGGGTGGCGAAAGCCAAACACACTCTGGCTAGGCTTATAAATGCCCTAGGGCAGATAGCCTAGTATGAACCTATGAACATCATTATCTGATAACCCAAACTGGAGTTCTAAATATCAATCAGATTAGCCAATTTTTTGTTTATGCATTATTTTTAATTTATTTATTTAGATCTGAGTCACTGTTTCCAATTGATATTTTTTTCAAACACCTTTACTGAATTATCACTCGTGACATAGGCAAAAATACACCGTATCCAACTGATTCGTTAAAATGCAGTAGCAGATTAAGTTGTCTGTTGAATATGCCTTTTCATAGTTTATGTAGGTTTTTATGAATGGAGCATCTCACGGGTAGCTTTCTACTGTAGTTCTGTGGAATTTAATAATATATTTTTTGTAATGTCAGTTACATTTTTATGCTTTTGATAATTGTAGTGAGTCTTTTATGAAAGCATTTCTCAGTTTTATAGCTACACCTTAGTCATAGATAGTTAAAATTTGGTGCAATTTGCTAACTGGCAAGTTGAAGTCAGTGTTATTTTATTTCATTATTTCTGTAACTTTTTCATTTTAATTTTAACTAATTTTATTTCTTGAAGAGTTATTTTACTTATTCATCCATTCATTGATTTATTTGTTTTCCTGTGTTAACTTTGGTAAAGCATTGCTACCATGAAACATTTCAGGTTCAGCCCATGGTGAGTATAAACAAAGCATACCCATACTTCTCAGATGTACCAAATTCCTTGGTATTTACTGGTTTTGATGGCAAAATAATGGGGTGCCACAAATTTCCAAGTGGCCCCTTCAATTCCCATTTTTTTCAGATTATTTTTATTTTTATTTAAATTATGGCTGATGTCATCACAAGTCCCACAACATTATCAACGTGCAGTGAGAGACATGTATGTGACAATAGCCTCAGTTGGAATAGATTCGGATTAACAGTACAGTTTTGAATGGAGGTTGGTGGAAGTAATTAATAGCAGAACAGCGGCATAGCAATGAGCGGAGAGAGACATCCACCCAAACCCAGGGCCCGCTGCGGCCGCATGCAGAAATCAAAATGAGAAAATTTACTTCTAGCAGCTCAGCCTCCTCCGGGTATGTAAAATTAAAAAATAATTAATTTAGAAACTGCAGCAAAGGGAATTCAGCTTTTCAGCAATCTGACTCACAGTTCGTTTACCTTTTTTTAAAGTTAACTTAACTTATAACTTAGTGCCATTTAGCGCTTTCGTTCATGTGATGTATACGATGTCCAGATATACATCCCCAGTGCCTCCCAGCAAAGGGGTTGTTGTCTCCCTCATCCTTTTAAGCGCATTATTGTTTGTGTTCAATTCTATTGTCTCGATCTGGATTTCTGAAATATTTAAAGTGCAAGGGTGGAGCAACAGTTTTTGGATCACGTAACCCAAAGAAGTTTTTATCTTTGAGTGAATATATTTGTGTGTGTACAAAAAACAAACCGAGTGTGCATGCCAAGAAGAAATCCACAACCACAATGTGTCATGTAGTTAAATTCTTTTGTTCCTTTATTACAGTTAATGGTAACTTCACCTGATGAAGTTCCAGTAACCATACTAAAGGAATGAAAATGCTTGTCAACAACAAGTTGTGGTCATGGATTTCATCTTGGCACACATACCCAGTGGTTTGTTTTTGTATTTGTATTTGGTTTAACAGTGTTTTGTGGCATTTATATTTGTGTGCATGTTGCAAGCTGCAGACTGTGTGTTAATATATTTCTATATTGTTGTTGATAAGCATCAAATTGCACTATTACAAAACCAACATGCTGTGTGTAATACTCCACTAGAAGGGCAAACTTACCTCTGTGCTGCTGTTTCAATTCCATAACAAAAAAGTTACATTTTGAAAGTTGTGTGTCATAATTATTGCTGGAACTGGGATATTTCTCTTTAGATGAATTCCTTCCTTCATCTCTTTAAAAGGAGGTTAAAGGAAAACTCCACCTTAGAACTCAAAAACATATTTTTTTCATTGTTTTTGTTTTTGAGCTATTTTAATGCCTCAAAAATCACTTAATTGCTTCTTTTACAATTTTAATGCATTTCCCTCAATCCGCAGTGGTGGTGCTGTGGTAGCGTTGTCGCCTCACAGTAAGACGCTGTCCAGTTCGATTCTCAGCTAGAGCGTCTTCTGCGTGGAGACATGCATGAATGGGCGTACCTTCGTTGAAGGTTGTGCGTCAGGGCTGGCAACTCGGCACGTAACAATCAACTGCCAATCATTAGCGGACCGGAGTTCAGCTGTGGCGACCCCTAACTGGGAAAAGCCGATAGACACAACAATGCATTTCCTTAAAAATAGTGGATGATGGGGCCTGCCTTGGTAATGTGATCTTGTTTTCTTGCTTTCATTCCTTCTTCCCAGAATACATTTCAAGTCCTCTTTATATGAGTCATGCTAGACATAAGGAAGTGGTGATGTTTTCTCATGCCATTAAGATAGTATGGCAGGACTGTGAAGCACTGTTATCTAAACACACCTTCTGTAACAGAGCTACTTCATTCTTCCCTGACTAAGCCTCATTTATGTGTCTGTTTGACCTTGTTCTATGCTATAAATAGCTGTTAGCTACTTCCAGCCAAAGAAAGCAGGTAATTTTTTTTTGTAAACGGAGTCTATTTTAGTCCAAAAAGAACTGAGATACCTCCCCCTGCTGAGGTGTGAAACTCTCACTGCAGTAAATGATCCTTGCTCTATCATGATAAGCAGTAGGACTCCCCCCATTGAAGGCACTGGGAAGTAGCAGACAGACTTCGTTTGAAGTTTTTTTCTCTCTCTCATGAATGATGTAGAATTAAAACATGCTTTACTAGTTCCTTAATTATTTCTGTCATGTTCACCTTCCTTTTTTTCTATTTCACATTTATTTATACTTTGGTAACCAGGAAAGTGAATTGGTCCCAGGACCCTTTTAGCCACAATTTGGGCTACATTGGCAAAGATAATAAATATTAAATGAATTAACAATGCAAAGAAAAAAAATTCTGACATAAAGACACTGACCAAGATTGCATGTGCAACACATAGCAAATGTGTAATGAATCAGCATTACACTGGTAAATAAAACATACACTTGCTCATTTATGCTTTTGTCATGTGAAAGTGTAGTGTCCTGTTGAAACTCTTTGTAAACTAATGTCCCCCAAACAGACTGGTGAAAAACACCCCCAATTCAGTGATGTGATTATACACTATCAATGTGTTTGCTACATTTTGCAATTACAACTTTCTTAAACAAGAAAAATGAAAAGTGGCTTATGAAGGGATAAAGTAAAAAGAGAATAGACTAGACACCCCTTGACAAAATACATTCAAAGAGCATTACGGTACGAGTATTTCATAATCACTTATAACATGCAAACAGACACAGCAACTTGTAATAGTAGTAGGGCCCGTGAGTTTATGGATCTAGTGGGCTGCCACCATCAGTCTCACCTGAGAAAGACATTACTAGAAAAGCTTGTGGTAGACAGGTTAACCCTTATGCGTGGCCTTCCAAACACAGCTCTCCCAATTGAGCATGCTCACAAGTACTAGGCATTATCCACCAATATTTCTGATTTTGTTTACCATCCAACGATTATATATATTCTGCACACTTAATCTTCTTTTGAATGTTGCCATATATAGACTGTGACCTTTATCTTTACAGTGTGGAGCAAAATTGTTGTCAGTTCATACTTCTCAATTGTACAGATTTTTGGCTCTTATTTTTGGTGTGTTCCTCATAAAATCTGTGGGTTACTAGCAAATCCCTGGAATGATCTGAGGACTGAAGTCACTAAATAAAAACATACTTTTCAGTTTCAGACTTCAAATCCTTCAGAAAATGTATATTAAAACAAACCCTGTTACTCTAGCAAATTTCTAAGTTTATAAACGCAATATTTTAAATAATGCCTATGTTTTTTTTGCTTTTGTCCCTCTATTTTATCTGGATTTGTCGATTTCTTGCACTAAGAAGTTGAGAGGTAGGCACTAGATACGTTTT